>NC_054573.1:126500-726500 GCF_017654505.1 Polyodon spathula | reverse complement strand
ATTAAATAAATTCATACTGGTCTCTTAGTTTTTGTTAGTTGGCACTATTTAAAACAACGTTATAAGGATAGCTGGGGCATAATTAAAATGTTGCCCTTTTGCAAGCTGACTTTCCTGCCCTAATTTTCAAACCAGCCTTCATTTTCAACTAACTCAGTAAAAGTGGGCAGGGTATTCCAGAAACTAAGCTGTTGCATCTCGGTCTGTTAAAATTCTTCTATAAAAAAATACAGCTCAGCTTCTTAAATATTTTAAATGACTTACACACAGGGGCACTGTTGCTCAACACAGTCTGTCAGAAATACAGCTTTTTTTTGTTTTTTGAACTAGCAGAACAGCCTTATTGTTAACATTTTAAAATAATGGCTGCAAATTCATAATGCATTCCGGCTAAACACACTTCAGAGTTTTTTAAACCTTGGTGCTATCCTAACACCCTATTTTATTGATCTACAATGATCAATGGAACAAACCCCTTTTATTGCAGCACTGTCGCAGAACATTCTAAAAAATATATTGTTAGTCGTCAAGAAAAAAGAAAATAAATAGAAGCTGCATTGAAGTCTCCCTTCAGTGGTTTGAATGGTATCTTTTAAAATGAAAAAAAAAAATGACCTTGTTATTACAGGGGTCATACGCAATCAATCTTGGTCTTCAGCCTCCTGATAAGATTGAGAATTACTGCAGTCAGTTGCCGAAGTTGCTTGGGTTTATACATCAGAGGGTGTAGATGCAGGCGATTTAACTCATTTGTAAAAGAAGAGATTGACTACTAGAGGCTTCTGTTCAGACAGCAGATGAATGCATCGCTAGAGAGCAGGATATTTTTTCTTACGCTTGCTGTTGATTTTCCGTTTTTTGCTTTTTGATTTTTGACGGCAGAGGAACTGAACTTCAGCAAATCCTAAGACAGATCTCACAGCTACAAAAAAAATGAGGGAGTTTAAAAGCTGCAGATAAAAAGAAAAAAAATCCTTCCATATGTAACAAAAACCTATCCACCGATGGAAACACAGTAGTTGTGTATGACACACAGCAGTTTAGTAACACTACTGGAGTTTTTTTCTTCAAGTTATTTTACATGTTTTTCTCCCCCATTTTAGACTATCCGACTGACCCCCTCACCGTAGCAGCTTCCTGCAAGAGCATGGCATTTTTTGGGCATCGTTCAAGAAGACTAGCCCTTCAGGTTTCAGGCTTGAGCTGATGTTGCACCTGGCAGTCCCAGTTCCCAGCAATCCCTAACCTTTTCGCAGTTCCAGAGCCAATGTATCCTGTGGAATCCCCCGTTAAGACTACAGACACGGCCAGCATACCGCCAGGACTCCTTTCACAAACTTACGAACGCACAACTCACAGTGTTGCCAACACATTGCACGACCATCTCAGAACATGTGTTACCGTTGCTTAAGGTTTGCTGGGTTTTGACTACTGGATTGTGAAGGTATCTCAAAGTAGAAGGGAAAAAACAGATGAATATGCATCATAAAACACACAACTGAAATTGATGTATTTGTTAGTTTGCTTGAGGGAGTGGTAACTCTAGGATATATCTGTTAGGAAGTTCAAGGTCCAAGGTTTTATTGCTTTTGGCTTTGTCGATCACTAGTATTGTTTTAGCCAATAGTCAACACGGTGTGGCCCTGTTATTAAGACTTTTATATATATATATATATATATATTATATATATATATATATTATATATATATATATATATATATATAGATTAAGACGATGCTGTTTCTCCTCTACTTGTACTCTTCTCTTCTTCTACTTGTGTGCAGAAGACGAAGAAGAGAAGAAGAAAGAAGATGAACATGAAGAAGAAGACGATGAACACGAAGAAGAAGAAGAAGAAGAAGAAGAAGAAGAAGAAGAAGAAGAAGAAGAAGAAGAAGATTTCTGTGCTATAAGCTTGCTCAAACCACAGCAACCAAAGACAGGTATACTTTGAGAGAATATTAGCAACAGCCTGGGTTCTGGTTTAATGCTTTTAGTTTGTTGTAGCTGTCAGTTGACTGTGAAAATAAAACAGCATATTCCCCACAAAGCAATACAGGTGAATAAATATGTATTTCATCCCACAGAATCTGAAAAGAGCAGTAAACAGATGCAAGGATTCCAGGAAATACTTCTTTTCATTAGCGTGTACAGTGGAAACAAGTATGGAAAATATATCCAGAGGTCATTTAGCCTGTTGTGGAGGGCTATGCTTTTATTTCAGGTTTTTTATTTATTTATTTATTTATTTTTGAAAAGCATCAGGGTTTTCAACAAGTAATCTGAAAAATATGTGCAGGTGTATTTTGACTTTCCTGCCTGAAACTAGCATAGCTTTATAACAGTAGCAATTGTGATTAGTTCTGCTTTAATTAGGTATCAATTACTACTGACAATGGCTTTCTATTAACAAAGTAGTCTACAAAACAAACCACTTTGCTGTGTGTTAATATATGAGACATACAGTACTCTGCAATTGCAATAACGATGAATTGTTTTCCATAGTGTGTAGGATTTGAACACTCTGAGTGAATATTTGATCACTGCTAGCCACTAGATTTGGTTTTATATTTCTGGCTAATTCTAGACAATTTTCCAGTATTCTACTGAACCTATTTTTCTTTCATATTCTCTGGGTGAAAAAGAAGGCTCTCCTGTGCTAGCTTCCTATCCAATGTCATTTGCATTCTTGCCCTCTAGCCCTACTGCAACTGGTGTACCGAGTTTAAAATAGTAACTTGGTTTAAGCCTGTATGTGTTACTTCTACTTGAGATTTAATAGAATCAAACGTATCCCCCCTTGGGTTGAATTGGATAAGCTTGTAAACCAATGAGTTTGCTCTAAACACAAGCCAGGTTTCTTTTACAGCTCGCCAGTCCTTAGTGGAGAGACAATATAGGCTTGGAGTTGAAGTTCATACTAGGAATAACACTGTGTTCCAAAGACCCTCTGCAGTGAACATTATAGGCATGGTTGAACCCAGTCAAGGACTTTTGAAAGTTACCTGTTCGATAGAGAAGCTTCTTTTTTTATTAAAACTATCCCCTGAGTCAATCCATCTTGGCAAGCTGTATGGAAGATGAAGTATAGGTTAGATACTGTGAATTAAAAAATATGCTTGGAATACAATATTTATATATATATATATATATAAAATGAAGAAAAAGTGGATTTGATAAGCTGATTTAATAATTACTCATGGTACTGGTACGTCGTCAGGACATGAATTTAAACATGCTTGCTTTGAATAATTCCAAACAAAACTGGTAGATGTAACCCAGTTTAATGTTCAAACATGCTACATCATACCCTATGCGTCGATCCTGTGATCACTGTGGAGACACGATGGGAAGTACACATTATCTACTAAAGAAATCGATTTACTTCAACCAGTCTTATTGCATGTTTTGGCAAACTAAAGGAATAATTGACAAGGCAAGTGGTGTTATCTCAAACGCCTCTCAATCTCAGCGCATTGCAGTTGCTAAGATAATAGAAATGTCTGTACATTTGCAAACAAGGGAAACCTGACAAAAGATGGAAGTTGCCAAGGAGCTGCACATCAACTTGGAAACATGCTTGGTTAAACATTTCAACAAGAATTTTAGGCTCTAAAGACTAAAGAAAATACGGATGTTTCTGACATACCTTTTTATTCGTTTAATGTTATTGTAACAGCTGCAAAAAAAGTAAAATATATACAACAGAAAAAAAAGAAACTATTAAGGGATATTTGTTTTCAGCTACAGTCTGCCAATGCTGTATATACAGATGAACCTGCTTTATGTCACGATCAGGCATAATTGATGATTTAAATTGGGTCATGATATAAACTGGGCTCCACGTTTGCCTATGACAGCATATTACGAGCACGAGAAAAATAGACACATGGTCGATGACCACGGAACATTCCGCTAGAACGTCAAGTGAAACGGAAGGAACGCAAAGCATTACAAATGTAAACAGATACTTAAATATTTAAAATAGCAACAACAACACTGTCGTTATCTGGAATTACCTTGGTGGTTGATCTTGTCTGCATGGTAGCTCTTTGCTTCCAGATTCCTTCAACTACCAGACAGTAATGTTCTATAATTAGGGTTATATTACTTAACTAAGAGCCTTTGGTTTGTCAATATATTACAAATTCTACAGTATTTGTAATCTTGTAATATCCACAACCTTGTTGACCTTGAAAAATGAAGAGAACCCTGCCTGCATTTCAAAAATCCTTCAGTGCTTTCCATTATACTAACTGGTGACCTTCTCGAATAAGGGAGCCATCACAATGTCATAAATAAAGAGGCTAAACGTAAATGCCAAGCCTGGCTCACTAATCAATCCTGTCAAATCCTGGGGCATCCATTTCAACAAAACATGATAGCTTCCAAGCTAGTCAGGAGGACTATTCACTGTAGAAGGTAAATGAATCCTCAACCTAGTGGTGAGA
Organism: Polyodon spathula; assembly: GCF_017654505.1. Lineage (NCBI taxonomy): Eukaryota > Metazoa > Chordata > Actinopteri > Acipenseriformes > Polyodontidae > Polyodon > Polyodon spathula. The sequence continues at coordinate 722,048 of NC_054573.1, read as the reverse complement.
GCCCACATAAATCACCTGTTCAATCAAAGAGGTTCTCGTAGCTGACGAATAGGTTCTATCATTACCAGGGCAGGAGTGATGGATGTATCTATAATGTCATGATTCTTTCAGAATAAAGTGGTCGCATTTGTGTTGAATTGGGGGCCATCCATCTATACTGGCTCTCATCAGGTGTATGAATGATTTCCTTTGTAATGCTACAGTAATACCCTAACTCCCTACTTATTGATAAAGCTTTGCAGGTAGAGGTACGCCTAACCCACATCTCAACTGACCATGTCTAGATTGCATGGGCATTGCCTGCAAGTCTTAACATGTCTGATCTTTTTATGTTAAACACAGATCTGTAAAATGTGAATACAGCTCCATTTTGCACGTGACACACAATTCCATGCACGGTCGAAATAGACTTCTACTATGCAGGTACCAAAAAGCTACAGAGAATGTGACTAATATGGTTAAATGTGTACAGTAGATATTATTGCTCTCGTTATGCCATTAATTGGTAATTGTTTAACATCAAACTCTTGTATTTGCATTTGACAGGATATGATCTCTTTTTATAGTAGTTAGCTTGATTTTGTTCCAGCCTCAAACAGAGAAACTCCTACAATTACCCTTCCTCAAGTAAAACATTATGGGCAACTCTGTAGAAAGTTCACACTGATTCAGCAATGGTTGCTGCCCATTGATCTGGTATCACAGTCAAACTATTTCAGTAACACAGATAAACTACACACCTTGGTATACAATAGATAATTGTCCCCTCTTCAAAAATAAGCAGACTTTAATACGCAAGATGTGCGAATAATCTCTGAAATGCAGTTGTGCAATGGTGACTACAAAGACATGGGGCAGAACCAGTATGCTGTATTTAGTAAACCAGGAGTCTCAGTTGGGTTAATGAGTCACAAATGTCCCACCCTTAGTTGTTCTGTAATCCGAGAAAATGGAAAACATTTTGGTGCACTTGTGAAATGTACCCACGGATTAAAACCTGTTCACATTTTAAAAGAGAAGATGATTATTCACTGACCACCCCAGACCCTGCGCATTGCTGTTCCAATACTTCCCATTGGCAGGGCAGTGTATAACACTGAGAACTCATGTGGACTTCAATATTATCTTCTGATGCAAATTGAATGTCACTGCCTTTGTTATGGTATCTTTGATGGAGCTGAATAGACACATCTCTTCAGAAAGCCTGGAAACTGGCCGGGGATATTGTGCAGGCACCCTACCGAGAAGCTAGAGAAGTGTAGGTTTAGAAACGTGATCGACTGTGACACTGGCAGATCAACCTCTCTGGTGGCATGCATGCTTGCCTGACACAATTTTAGAATTGATACTTCATGACTATTATCTGTGGATATAAAGAGGTTATAAAGTTGGCTCATTGAACGGCAAAGTTACGCACGTGATGCATTGCATCGTTATAGAAAACCTGGAACAGCGATCAGCTTTATCAAACAGATGTATTAAATATAACTGTCTGCCCAATTATTTTCCCCAATTTATCTACCAGAATTTATACTCTCCAATTATATCCTCTCGTTGTAGCAATCGCCACGACTGCTCAGGAGAACCAAAGCTACCTGCCAGCCCTGTAGGTGTCCTCTCTGGGCTCGCCAGGTCTTGGCCAGACTAAAAGAATTCCAAATGATTTTGCCTAATGAAGACTGCACACCTGTGGTCCCCTGACACCATGCACACCACGCATGCGTGCCTTTACCAGGTACCAGATTTATTACACCTACAGTAGTGTGAAAATTAGAACACCCCATTACTTTAATAGGACATGCATGCAATTGAGTTTAAACAGCAAGAGAAAAGGAACACATAGCCACAAATGGTAAAAGGCATAAGACTTTTTAGAAGTTGTTTAAGGTGGCTAATGAAAGTGGTCTAACATTTTCACGGATTACTGACCAAGAACTTATAAAATTCCCACAGCCAGAGGTTTTCGTTCAGTTGAAGGATATAAATCTTAAAGTGTTCTAATAAATAAATGTGCACACTGCTGTATGTGTAATATATTGTCAATAATAAATGTTTCAGCTAAATACCTCAATAACTCTATTTACTTCTCTGTCAGCAGTGTGGTGGTAAGAACTATCTAATCATTGTGGTATGGGATTTAGAAGTGTTTGATTGAAACATTGTTATAGTTTTATCTCAACATTGTTTGGGGCCAGTCATCCAAAAAACCCCACAAAACTCCAGCTATTTCTCATTTTATTGAATTGCCTTCAAAGGCACCAAGGCTTTGAAGGTAGATCATCATTTAAGAACAATTTTAAATTAAAAAATTACTTTGTTGACTACTTCAACCCAACAGACTCAGAAATGAGCCAGAATTTAACATATGACACAATTTTTTGTTATATGAGAAATATTATTTGTTGAATTACTAGAAATTGTGGTTTTTGCCTTTTGTTTTATTAACCTGTTTTCTTGAATTATGGTATAGTAAGCGTTGGGTGTCAATAATTTTGTCTGCGACCTTTACCTATGTAAAGAAGAAAAGTAATTGATGAACCGAAAACTCATTATTTTAACAATTAGCTACAACGTTTCGGTTTCCTCCTTCTTCAGATAGCATGGTAGAAATAGTCAGGTAAACTGATATTGTTGTTTAAGGTATATATGCAGTGTAAGTATTTAGCATTGGCTTCAGCACATAACGCTTTCCTATATATATTGCAGTGCACAACACAATCACAAAAGGCCATCACACGGACTCCATTTGAACAATTACATCTCTCTCTCTCTCTATCTTTTTCTGTCTCTGACTGCATCTGAATTAGGATCAGATAAGTTTTCAGGAAATTGCAGAGCTATTCATTTTTCATATGAGACGTTCAGCCTCTGGTCCTGAAATCACAAAGTATCTGCCACTTCTCGTTGAAATTGTCTCATTTGCTTTAGCTAACTGAAATTCAGAATAGCATTCTCCAAATAAAGCATGACTCGTTTTCCTGCATCACGGAAGATTGTTTTTGGTTTGTTTTTTGTATGTTTGTTTTTTTTGGTCTTGCATGCTCAAGGTTTTTTAGTTTTTTTTTTTTAGTTTTTTTTATCTCACACAATTAATCAAATCCATGCATTTTCTTGTGCTGCATTAGTATTTGCTACTAACAGATCTTCATCTTAAAGGGCTAACTCATGTAAGAAAATTAATTTCACATTTATTGGTAATACTACAAGTCTTGTGTATTTGCATAGTAGCTACTTAGTAAGTACATGTGCACTTAAACATAATTACAATGTTATTATGCATAGTTTCAGTGTACTTCATGTGTAAATCTTTTTGCATATGTAAGTACACAATCAGTTTAATTACTATAGTAGTAATATTATAAATGCTTCCTATTGGATTAATAGAGGATTTCTACAGAGAGTTTAAACTTTTCACACACCCTTGTTTCCATGTGGAGGTCACAGATTTCTATAACTCAGGGTGGTAACCCTAAATTTACCCCTTAAAAAAGTTGGGGTTTAGGCAGTTAATAGGTTTTAAATGACATACTTCATTCCACCTGCAGGGGGCAGCATTTATCGCATGACGCATGTCACACTTCAGTGACCTGCGGTGTCAATCATCCTGTTTCACAGCTCTGAGAAAGAGGTAGAAAAAAAAAACCCCACAAGCTCATTTATAAAAAAAAAAAAAAAAGACGGTGACTTTCGTTTAGTCGAGGCAAGCTTTATGTAGAGCCCAGAAGACGACAGATTAATTCCCTTCAGGATATCAACAGATATTTAATAATATTTAATTCATCTTTAGACTTGACAGCTGCAGCCAAATGTTTTGAATCACCTATAATTTTAGGATTGAGACAATAATTTTATTTATATATATATATATATATATATATATATATATATATATATATATATATATATATATATATATATATATAGGAGTTTTGCAAAAAAATTGCTGAAATAAATCATTTGAAATAGATAATAGTATCTGTTTCTTTTTACTTTTTCCTCATCCACAAAGCATTGATACAAAAGATGTTTTCAAAAAAATTCTTTGTTCGAGAAATTTCTAGAAATTATAACTTTCCATTGGGGTATGTAAACTTTTGACTACAATTCTATATGTCCCCGTTGCCATGGAAATTCATGCCCAGCAGGGACAATTACTGGGGACAGTTATTGTTCTTGCCTGCTGAGTTCAATGGATATTTGCAGTTACCTCAAATACAGAACTGTAATGGTGACTGATACTTTATTTCTTTTTCTCTTAAATTTCTGGCCTGAGGGACAATGCCACTGGATACAGACCGTGTGACTTCCCTTCTGAGCTCTGCAAGCGAGAGCGTATCTCAATTCTGGCCTGTCTTCTCAAGCAGCAAGTGTGCCCTATGTTCAATACAGGAGATGACATCTGTACTCAAGATGTTTTCAGTGACTCTCAGTACTTCGCATTGAAGCGACTCAAACACTGTGTTCATTTATATCTTTCAGTCTGAACAGTATGAGGTGTAAGGTGACCATGAGTTCAGGGACTGCTGTTCTGTTCTAGTTGTCTGGCACTGCCATAACTTACAGTCTAGAGACACCAAAGTGTCTTTATATTAGACAGCACCAAGCTGTGAAGGATGAAGAACAGAGAATTGCACTTGGTTATAAAATGAGAAATAAAAATAAAACCCAGGGCAGAGGACTCTCACACACTGTGGCGCACGTTCGTTACGAACGGATGACTCATTGATTCACCTGGAAGAATAAATAAGCATAAATAAAATGACATTGCGGTTTCAAAACATGCAGCCCAATGAACTAGCTTTTCAACATTATTATTGAAAACACTGTCCCATTATATTTATATAAGGTGGCGCCATAAACATTGGTTGAACCTAGGGCAGCCAGTTACATTGTTTCTTATACTGAAAATAAGTAAAGATGGAAATAAAGGGGTCCCTGATTGGCTTACCTGGTAAAGGCACAAACCTCATAGAGTCAGCAGGTTCATGTCTTGGCATTGCAATCTTCACTATTCCAGTGGGAGTGTTGTACTGGCTCTGTTGCTCCCATGGAGGTGAAATTGAATGGCGTCAGCTCATTTTGAATTTAGTTTAGAGTGTAGGCCTGCATCTTGACCGATAAAGGGATGTATAAATGTTTATAAAATGAATTATATACAGGGGAATTTGCATTTTTATGTTGAATTGTGAAATATCTTGAAATACATATTTTTAAACTGCGAAATGCAGTGAAAAAAAGCTATTTTTTACCTTGGAAAAAAATACAGCCCTCACCTTTACAGAAACATTTTGCCCACCCCATCATGTGAAAATATATTTGGACCGTTAACTGTTATTCTCTATTTTTTTTTTTTTTTTTACAGGATTTATTGTTCTTTGCAGTAAGAATTGCTTATTGATTTATCATCAGAATTGGATAGGAATACGTTTTCCAGGAACTGGCAAAAACAAAGTATAGGGTAAACAGTGTAATAGAGAGAAATACATAGGTGTCATATCAACAAACTGGGGTTTTGAATAGCAGAATGGAATTCTGTTTAATCTCTCATTCAGCAGCCACAATTGCATGCCTGCCTGTCTTAATCAATCACGGACAAAACCGCTGATGGGAGACACAGGGCCAGCTCAGTTGAATAACCCACCGTGCAGTTGAGTAATGTGGAACCTGACAGTAATCTTCAGATTCTCACTGAACGGAAACCAGGATACAGAGCTGTGGAGTAATAAAATAGAATATATATATCTATATAGTATATATAGATAACATAGATATATATAATATATATCTTCTATATATATATATATTATAGACTCTCTCTATATATGTATTATACACACACACATACACACACACACACACACACACACACACACACATACATAATATATATATATATATATATATATATATATATATATATATATATATATATATATATATATATATATATATATATATATATATATACATATACACACACACATTCATATATATATATATATACACACACACACACACACACACACACACACACACACAGCTGCTAGTGATTGGAGCTAGTTAGTGATTGACTTTCAGAGATGAAAACAAGCAATCAATTACTCAGTCCTTAGTTTTCTAACGAGTGCAGAGTATTCTGCGTCATAGAATCGTATTAAAAAATGCCAGAGTTGTTTATTTCTGTTGGAAGTATATTGAGGGCATTGACAGAAAAATCATGCTAATCCAATTTGGAACAAAGCTTTGAGAAGCCAGTGCTTAGGGTTAATTAACTGATGGTTTACAGTTAAAGAGCAAATCCTGTACGCATCCTTTAAAATGACTCTGACACTAAAGTACAAATAATAGAAAAAAAAAAACCCATAATAAACCTTCACTTTATCAGTTTGATTTGCTTGAATTGTGGGTAGAAATTGCTCTGTCCCTGGAGTACGATCACATTTTAATGAACTAATTGTCCCAGAACAATTAACAGCTTGTCTCTAATATACACTCTCGCCATGGCAACAGAAACAGCAGAATCAACAGGATGTTTAACCTTTTACTAAGAGCAGGTTTTCGGTCTGTCATCTAAAATTAGGGCCTCAAACTCACAATAGTCCCAGGTCTGTAATTGAAATGACCAGGAGTTGGAACATCTGATGTGAATTGATCACAGGATGAATAAGTCGCTTGAGTCTATTGGTTTACGAACAGGAGTTGTTCGCACAGCTATAAGGGAGAATTTATTTAACACCAATCTCCTGTCTCCTGACTGTAAAAGTTTAAATGTACCTGGATTGAATACTATTGGTAAGTGGTTGACATGAATGCGCTAAGTTCTGCTTGCGATGGGTTCAAGGATTTTCCTGTCCATACATTTATTTTATTTTTTTTGCAGGAGTATTTAGAAGCCCCTATCTGAATCACATCACCCCCTCTTGCCTAATTAGCAGCATTGTGGAAGCTCACACTATGTATCCTTCCCATTGGACTGTAACTAATCTCACCCACTATCATGTTATAATAGACCTTTTAAGCTTTCAAATCTTAATCAGTCTGTAGCGACGTCTATCCCCATTAGAAAAAAGCACTCATTCAAATGCTTAAATAAATAGTTTATTATCTTAATAGCCTTCAGTTAAAAGCCTTTTTTACATTGTCCTATTTAGCTTCAAATTAAGAACTACATCTGGAGCTGCAGAACCCTATTGAAAAGCACACTTTGATCGAAGCTTACATTTCAATTTCCCCATTTCTTACAAGCCTGGGGAAAGGTGATTGAGCCCAGGCTTCATGAAACGAATCATAGATGGCACAGATAGCTGTACGATGCTGATTCATTACACTTTAATTCAATCACTCTACTGATAGAATGCAGGAACGGACTAATGAGACCAACTGAACACATTTCAGGTAGATACATGAAGCATTTAAAGCTGCAGATGTCTTCAACAGAGTAACGATGCAGCACTATCTTGAGTTTTTCCATAGCTGGTGGTACAGCATCGTTTGAATCCATGTTTATGTGTGTATTACTCAGTGATTTTGTAAAGGATTTGAGAGTAACACTTCAAAATAATGGCTGCAAATTTCTAATGAATTTGAAACCGAATCCCACTGGAATAACACCTGAATATCTTTTGCACCTCCTCTGAGTTCTGAAGACATTCATTATGAATTCAGCCACTGCTCTGCCCATGGCTTCCTTGCAGTCAGTCTCCCCAGTTATCTGCAAGCTAATATCCGGGCAGGAGTACCTGGAAAAGGCAAGGCTAAAGGCAAAAAGAATGTAGTGAAAAATATGTGTAATGCAGTAATTTAGTCTAGTCTAAGCTTCAATAAATAATCTATCGCATGAGTTTACTAACTGAACAATGGGGGTATTGGTTTTATATATCTATATATCCATAATAATATTGGTATACTCATTTTTTTAATGTGTTTTTCTTACATATATGTAGCTGCTGCAGGGGTGCGCAATTGTAAGGATCCTTTTTTTCAGAAAGAAAGAAAAAAAGGATGACAGTATCTTCAGATAGCTTGGATTGTTTTCTTTTCTGTACCCTTACCTTTGTGTGCCATTTGCAATTACTCTGTGTGGGTCTCATTGTAATTAATATTTATGTATTGGGTAACACTTATCCTAACCCTGTTCTAAAACAATTGTAAAGAAGAAGGTGATGATGATCAGTGACATTTACTGTCTTAAATATTAAGCAAAATCACTCTCCTTGCAAATAAATTGGGATTATACACTGTTGTACAGTATTTGTCAAAGGTTTTCTTAAAAAATCTGCAAGACAATTCTTAAACCATGCTATAATGAAACCTTTAAAAGAAGAACTTTAGAGGAGCTAAATATAATTGGCAAGCAAGCTAATGAGAATGGAAATTGCAAATCAAACTGGGAGAAAGTTAATTGAGCTTAGTGGGGAGGAAGATAAGTGTGCAGAGGTGCTCTGATCTCACAGAGCTGTGCACTAATTATTAGAGTGGGAGTCAGTCTTGCTCTATTCCCTCCTCACAGGAGACTGATCCATTTAAGAAGCTGTGCACACTAATCGTGAAACACTGTACAGCTCTGGCCAAAAGTTTTGCATCACTGAGAATTTTCGGATTGAGACATAATTAAAAAAAAAAAAACACTGGGGCTCCCAAGTGGTGCATCCAGTAAAGGCGCTCTACCTGGAGTGCTGGATGGGCCCTGTAGCCCATCAAATCCAGGCTATGTCACTGCTGACCGTAACCGGGGGTTCCTAGGGGGTGGCGCACAATTGGCCGAGCGCCACCTGGGTAGGGAGGGCTTAGGTTGGCAGGGGAATCCATGTCTCCCAGAGCCTGCGGTTCTGCAGTGGAGCCATCAGATCTGCCCAGCCCCCGCCTTGTTACACCATGCAGCCTGTTCATTGGATTAGGGTTAGGGTCTTTCAATAGTCACCTGGATGTGCTTCTTTATTAAACGATCCTGAAGGTCCCCATTTAATTGTGTTTATTTATTAACCCCCATGCTGATTGCAGCTTTCCTTTGCATAAATACAGCCACGGCATTTTTCATGATACCTTAAAAGTGGTGTGAAACACAGTGCTGTATTCTCCACCTTTCTGTTATTCCTGCAATATGAATTCTTAATAAGTGTCATCAACATTCAAAATTGCTTCCTGTGGAGAAACTCAGCAAGGGTCCGGATGCTAATTCTGGGCAGGCAGCGGTGTTTAATAATCAGAGGGAAAGGCTTTCATGTCATGCTAGTGTCTTTTATCAGGTAGCCAGGAACTGCTAAAGCTGGCTAAATGACTTATTTAAAAAAAAAAACACACAAAAAAACAGCAACGCATGAATAAAAAGAATGATAGTGCTACTTACACAAAATATTTTCTTGCGGCTAGCTCTGCTCTTTCAACCGATTTCCTTTTAGCCACGGTATGTGTGACCTTCAGGTTCTACTCTATAAGAAATACATCAAAGAATAGTTTAGGAATGAGAAAAGGCCACTCGGCCCATCAAGGCTAATCCCTTGCTAGTGCACTAAATTGCTAAATTTGAAGTAGAGTGTGGGGTTAACTTTTATCTGGACCATTTATGATTTTAAAGTCTTCAAATCGAGTCCACTCTTTTCCTTTTTTTTGCTAGGCTAGAGATTATATTTTTTGTATCCTGTGCCGTACACTGAAGGTAGAGGCAGGGGACGGGTTAATGGTCTACTGGCTGAGAGGAGTTGTATATTGTGGCCATAAGACTGCTTTTAACAGAAAAATATATACAAAGTCAATACATATACCAAAGATGATACGTTAGTGATAACTGGGATTTTCCGTACAAAATTGTACCTTGTGAGAAGCAGCATGTTGCTCGACTGCAGAAAAGTACTTGATTGACCAAGAAAGTTACTTCCATCCACTATCATTAACTGCTTAATCCTTTACAGAGTCATGGTGAGCTGGAGCCTAACCTGGCACAGGACGCCAGTCCATCGCAGGGCACCACACACACACAGGGCAATTTAGAGTGAGCAGTCAACCTGAATAGCATGTCTTTGGACTGTGGGAGGACACCGGAGCACCTGGAGAAAACCCACTCGAACACGGTGAGAACATGCAGACTCCACACAGACAGACCCCTAGGCTCGAATTGAACCTATTTGAAAAACCGCCTATTTGAAAAAGTTAATTATGGACACTTTCTTTCATTTTTGAAAGTTGCCGATAAAGTTGGAGATTAAAGACACTGGATTATCAATATGATTAGAGAGAGAGAAGAAAGAGGAAGAGATATGGAGAAGGTTGAAAACTTGTTAAATCTGCTGAAAAAACAGGAATAAGTCAAACCCCTGCCAGCCTTCTATGTTGTATTAATGTGTGCATGTGTCGCTCAGATGTATAATTATGTTTCCTTTCACCCAGTGCATTTTCTTTCATGTAGATTGTATTTGCTATATCAAAGCCTGTGTGTGCTGTAAATATACATACACAGACCCTTGAGGATTTATGAATCTCAATGCCTACCTGCTGATTTCCTGATTTACTTTATGTCTTGATCCTTGAGAAACCTTATTTAAAACCTTATATAGTTGCTGAGAATGGAGTTCATTGAATATATTGAAAAAGCCAAGAACGGTATGATGTGAAGTTTAAATACTGATTGTTAAAAATATATATATCAAAGTTTTCAACCAGCCTCTCATAATGACATTAATAAGAATAGATTGGCAGGAAAACGAGGGAAGGAAATTAGCCTTCTTACAGTCTAATAATTAATACATCTGAAATGAAAGATTACAGTATACATCAAAAATTCCTTTTTTTTTAATATCCTTTCAAAAACACGTTCAATCAGATATTACAAAATGAAATGGAAGTGTATCGCTGAGAAGCTATATCAATGTCTTGTATAGAAAACTGTATATTTCAGAATTAGCAGGTGTTTCAATTATTTTTTTTTATTTTATTATTTTGCTCATTTCCAGATTAGATCTTTATGCACCACATAGGCTTAGATGCATAATTCATTATTTTAATAACCACCACAGAAACTGGAGTATGAAGTATACAAATATATACATATAGTATTAAGTATATATATATATATATATATATATATATATATATATATAATATATATATATATATATATATATAACACACAGACTCTTTACGAACTGTCTTACATCCTTAAACCCCAAAGAAGAACAAAACCAAAAATCAATCATACACTAATTTTTCATTAGGTAAATTTTTTTTTCTTTCCCTTTTTTTTTTTTTTTTGGGATATCTAAAATGTTATCCAATACCCTGTATTATGGGGCGGCCAGAGGAGTAAAACATTATATCAGGTGTTTTTTTTTTTTTTTTTTTTTTGCCCAGATTTTAACATAAATCATATAGATTTCAAAAACAAAAATGTCAAAAAAAAAAATACTGTTCAGCAATGAAATCTGAAAACAAAAATAAAATAAAAAATCTGGGTTTTCACAAAAATAAATATTTATTTTACCGGCTAAATCTCAAGCTGACATATAAATGTCAGAGATTGTTGGACAATCCACCTATCATTGTTCTCTCCAGCAAAACGGAATGCAAAGTCACCCAACTGGCAACTCTGCTCTCCGGCAGTTCCTGCCTCCCCACTTCCTCTATGCATAGAATGCCAACGTCAAATGCAAGAGTAGGCGGAGACTCATTTACACCAGTGAGAGAGCCCCAGCATTGTTGCAGATGGAGAAGCATGAACTGGATAGACATCTGTCTCCTGGTGAACATTCCTGAGTAAAAACTGAAAGAAAAAGTAATTCCCTGCTTTATTTACCAAAGATGTGTGAATACAAAAATATAAAAACTATCAGGAATAGTAGAAAAAAAAGGGAGATGAACTAGGGAGTACAACTCAGTTAAGAACTCCCTAGTAATTCATAACATTTATAACACACTGCTCTGCAAGTGGTGACAGACAGGATGCAAATGCCTGCTACACAGTGGGGAAAAAAAACGGTACAGAAAAGAAACAAACAATAAAACCCTTTCATTAGAATGAGAGATGTCTTTCTGATTCTGCTATTACTGCCAGTGTGGGGTTAACCACCCTCCGGGACTTCACACTGTCTTTTTTTGTCTTTGAATAAAGTGGAGCGTGGCCATCAATAGCCTGTCACTAATTAGACATGCTGTACAGTGTTATTTCATGAAGAACACACTGGCATGGCTTTGAATTTGTATATCTTGGGTTTCAGACATAATTTGAACACCCAGGTCAGGTACAATAAGACTGGGGACTAAATTAATACTAAATGAATGAATTCTGAGGAGAGAAGTCTGCGAGTGGCTGCATAATAATTGAAGCCTTTAGAACCAGGATATTTCGCTTAGGTATTGAAGTTTTGTAAGTCAAGTTCTGTATTAACCAAGGATTAAAGTGAGAGCTGTTTTTGCACTGATAGACTTCTCGTCAAAAATGAAACTGGACGAGTGGATTGCTGCTTGTCTTTTTAATGCAAAGTTTTCCGGCAGAAAACAATAAATAGTAAAAAATAAATTAAAAATAAAATACTCTGAAAAAAAAATGCCTTACTTATTTTAAAGTTACATTTAGAAATACTAACAGACTATATATATTGAGACACTGAGAAAGTCTTCTACTCAAAACGTTTGTCTAAATTCTTAGTACTGTACAGATACTATTTTGAAGTTTTTTTTTTAAAAAGCATCCTTTTATTACAGGTGTTTTCAGAGATCTAATTTAAACGTGTAAACTGCTTTTTTCCAGGTTTAAAGTGCCAGTTGTCTCAGTCACAAGTGATGGAAGGTCGTGCTGGGCTTGCACCCTATTGACAGTGTTGTGGCATGTCCCTCTTATGCAATAGGAATGCATTTTAATATTTGAATCCATGAAGCTTATTAACTGTTTTTATTGAATATATTCACTACATTTAACAACTGAGTCACTAGCTTAGAATGTCCACCAAACCAGGCCAAAATAGAATTGTCATTTTAATTTTTTATGTAATACTTGTATCTCGTTACGAATATATATATATATATATATCCATATATATATATATATATATATATATATATATATATATATATATATAATTTTGTAAAGTTCAAGACATGTAGCCTACAACTAAAGCAGGAAGCTCATTCATTCTTAATCAAATCCATCAACTTGTACTGGGCTCATGGCAAGAGGCTAATGCCAGCTACAAAATGATCCGCATTCACTGTCTGTAACTCCTCAGTCACACTTGGGATATAAAAAAATGCACTGGGCAAAGGTTAATGAACACCGTTTCCTGTATAGTGGTGTAATTAATGTAAGCTAGCTCCAGTCAGGGACAGTCATTTCCTCTCCCTGGTTTTATTGACCTTTCATCAGCCTTGCAGGCTGATCACAGCCTTGACACGACTCTACAAGGTGCTGGAAGGTGTCCCCATTCAGTCATTAATTCTTCAATTAGTGCAGAGATGTAGACAGAGGATTGGATGTGAAAACTTTGTCCAAGCTCATTCCAGACACACCCAATCGGATTGAGATCAGGGCATTGAAGATGCTCCTCAAGCCCTTCTATCGTGGTGGATGGTGCATTATGGTCTTGAAAGCAACCATTGACATCCGAGAACAAGCACAGAGCAGTTGTGTGGATCTGCAATTCTGTTCTGTTCTGCAGCTTTGTACCTTCAAAAAGTAGAAAGCAAAAACAGAAACATTCTCAGTTAATGATTTTTTTTTTTTTTTTTTTTTTTTACTTTTTTTATATAAAAGTAAGACAATGGATTTGGAAACTTAAGGGACTACGTATTTACTGAATGTTCATTTGCACTTTAAAATCTTTCACTACTTTGTCTTTCTGCTCTGTAAACATTTCTTCACCCTCAAAGCCTTTGACATGTGGTTCTCCAGTTTAAATTGATTTCATTTATTTTCCAATCTGGTGTCTACCCTTCGTACTTCATTAGAGCCACATTCTATATATGTCTGCAAACTGCCAGCCCACAGCGGCATTCTCCTTTTTTTTTTTAAACCCAGCTAATTTTCTTTTAATTGCTTTACCTGCTCTGAGTTAGGGCAGCCTTGAAGGTCTCTAGACTCCCTTAGCTCTAGTGTTGGTGTTCGTCTGTTAATAACATTCCTGTGTTCTTTTCATAAGCCTGACTGCAAGGGTTTGCTGTGATGAATGAGAATATATAACCTTCAATCTGAAAGTAAAATGAAGAGCCGCAGCCAATCAAGTTGAGTCTCTATTCTAAAATAGGATTGCTGGGTGATTGTTTACTGCAGGCTTTTTTTTGTGCACGCTTTGGTGGCTGTCCAGTTTGTTTACATGTCTTCATTACACAAGCTGTCTGAAACCTTTGTGACATTACGAGATTGTTACTGCATGCAGGAGAAGGGTTAAATATTTCAAAACAGAGTAAACTAAATACATATTTTATAAAAAAAAAAAAAAAAACAACAACAATTAAACATCACAAGCGTTATATTTAAATATATTTTAATACAGTAAGGGAACACCTTTAATTTGACCATAGGTTAGGTTGATCGTTAAAAGTCAGCAAGATATTTGCATAAAACATTAGAGAACATGCAAACAAATGCAATCTATAATGACCTATTTAAATATTTATACAAGTATAACACCTGGTCTTATTTGGTAGTGGATCTCCCCCTAGTGGCTGAGGAGATAACAATACTGACGTCAGTGCTTGTAATGATAAGCCCCACTCTAAAGCGGAGGAAACAAGAAGCAATTTTGTGGATTGGGACTTGATTTCAAGAGGCTGGTTTTCAGGCCAATGCACGGCACACCAAGGGGAGACTTGGGGTTTGATACAGCCACCTCAAAACTAGGTCTCCCAGAATCCCGGATCCAAGCTCTGTAAAGCTTCCGTCTTTTTGACCATTAAAAGGATAGTGATTCTTATCTATCCCTTCTCTCTCCATTCAATTCAATGGGGGATGCCAAGCCATTAAAATTTGCAAAACATTGCTACAGTAACATTTTGCAATGATTAGATTGACCAGAAGTAGGGTCATTTTGTTTTTGTTTGTTTTTTAAAATTTAAAAAAGGGTTACTATTATCGTTTTCTAACATACAATATATTGTGTGTCTGGCATCAGTCCGATTTTATGGAAAAACGCATGCATGCTGCCTAATGATAACTATCTGTGTTTTAAAAGGGCCAACAGATCAAATCTCTGGACTGAAAATATAACTCAAATACCTTCTAAGACCCACTTGATATGCAAACCCATATAGGGATGAAGCTAATCTCTTCTGCACAGTTGGAATGCATGCTCATGGTTAATACAGAATATTAATGGAAAGTTTCTACTCTTCCATATAAGCACACTGAGGATAACTTCCTCTTTGAAATAATGTTATAATGTTGCTGTATAAATTAGGCACTTAAAATATAAATATAGATTTTATGGACTTATGGACCAGAAGTTATAAAGTGATTTATTTGTTATTTGAATCTACTCTACTTTTAATTATTCCTACTTAGCTGGATAGGGACTATACCCATCTGAATTCCTTAGAGGGGATACCAATTCCCCTAGTAGACCACAGCAATGGCCAAAGGTTTTGCATCACCTAGAATTTTATAGTGTTAAGACATTGTTAGGAAAACCTAGCGTAAGCAGAGTTCACAAAGTCCAGCTTCACACACACGCAGTTAGGTAAGATACATAAAACAGGCACTTGAGAGTGTGAGTTGACAAGCTACCTGAATCCTCCCCTGACGACAGACCATCTCCATACGCGAGCTATCTCCCAGAACATTCATTTACCAATCATTATCTGCGTTCTGTTTCCAGGTGCTACATCTGTAGCATGTCTAAGCTCCCGTTTCATAAAGCTTTTTTTTGTAGGGCATTTATTCCATTTTTGAAGCACTATTAACCCCAGCCTCTTTTAAATACTTAAGTAAATGGCTGATATTTTATGGTGGACTATTATCGGTATTGAAAAGGGCTTCCTTGTTTAATTGACAATCTGGACATGTTGCCAGTGAGCAGTAACCACATTCTGATCAATAATTTAGAATTTCTGGAGCGTATAATGATTCCCAAGAAGTGGTTTAGTTATACTTATTCCAGCAACTCTACAACAGCAATAAGAGCATGCACAGTACATACTCTTTAAAAAAAAAAACTGACTTGCCATTAAAACACGAAAGGACGTTATCAGCTTAAATCGAGGATGTAGCTTTAAAAAAAAGCAGAGCGATGCAAACCAATATTCTTTTAGGAACTCATTCAAATTTCTATTCACCTTACAAGTAGAGGTTTAATCTTCTTAAGAAGACGCATGTGCTGTGTACCGACATCTTCTGACTTCCACTGCAAAGTAGCAGCAGATGTTATACTGCAGGATTCTTCTTATGAGTTTTGTTTTTTGTGTTGCTGTAATTATTGTTTCCATTTAAATGTAAATTACAGTGCAAAGACCCCCAATGTAACATGGACACTCTGCAGCAAAATGGAAACTGACATCAATACACGAAAGTGGTCTTTTTCCTTGACATTGAATATGCCTCTTTATGGCTCTCCCTCTATAGACTAATGAGCAAATAACGCCTCCATCTGACCTCTCAACTAAGCTGTTCAGCTGACTGCTTCGTATTTGGTTAACATTGGTCCCTTGCTTCCCAGTATCCCACTATCATGTTACACAGACAGCTTATTACCACCAGCGATTGCAGATACATTCATTAAAAAGCATATGTCTTACAATCTCATTTGGTTTATGTGTCTTTTAGATGTTTGCAATGAGAGATTCCGGCTTCTGATGCTTAGTTATTGAGTTTGAACTTGATTTGAGCTTGCCTGGAGAATTATAATTGCTGGGACTGAACAGCCTTTGCATGTGTGTTTACACATAATTACAATGTTATTATGTATAGTTACAATGTGCTTAACATGTAAACCTTTTTGCATGATATGTAAGTACACAATTGTATCAGAAAAGGGTTAGGGTTAGCGCTATGGTTAGGGATAGGATTGTACCCTGCTAAAAAAAAATATTACACATGAAGTACATTGTAACTGTGCACGGTAACACTGTCATTGTGTGTTATGTGTCATGTATTGTCTAAGTAACTACTATGTAAATGCACAGTAATTAACTTAATGTAAAGTGTTGTAGTGTAAGCTATAGGGAGAAAGAAGGACTACAGAACTGGAGAATCATATTCTTAAACCAATGTGTCTGGTTCTTTTTGTTTTTGCTTCCAGTCATACTTGAAATACCCCCCAGGTCTGATTCTGTAGTTTAAAAACCTCTGTGATCAAGATATTATAGTCCATTTGGAATACTTAATTGAGAATCAAACTCTGAGTTCCAGAACTGCTGCCCTGGTAAAGGCACAGCCAGCCCTGGCCTTCCCATTCAATTTCATGCCATTACACCACCTTCTTAAAATACTAAAATTATCATTGTACTGTACTTTCTCTCTATTATAGAGCAAAAGAAGGCTTTTCAAGTAGGGTCGTGCTGCATGCTAAGCTTTTGTGTTATTGGTACTTTCACAAGGGGTCCAGTAGGCAAGCTTAAATTTGTCTGAGTGAATTAGGCAAGTAGAGTTTGATCATCTGTGGAGCTACTAAGAGGAAATCATCTGAATTGGCTTCAATTATTGTCAAGGTCTCTGTGTTCAGCAGTAATTTAGAAGACTGAGAACGGTCTCCAACTGCTTGCTTTGTCAAAGTAATACAGGGAAAGATTTAGTTACAGTGATGCCTGCAGGATATATCGTGAAATTAAGATATAATTCATCATCAAATCAATAACAAATTACTAAACTGGAAGATGTCCTTTTGCAGAAGTCCCCTTTGATCTATTTTTCAAGCGTAATTATTTATCTGTGAGAGAAAAAAAACAAACAAAAAAAACGGGCGTAGCAAATGATAGAGCCTTTGAAAAGCACCCATTACTCGCTTGTTTGCGGATTGTTACATTTGATTTAAAGCTTGCTTCCACTCAGTCTCCTTCTAAGTAGTTCAACGCCTGTATAGATGTCAAACTTCGGCATGCTGTAGAGTTGGAGAATTAGGAAAGAAAACGGGGAGGGGGGGGGGGGGGTTAAGCTCGAGAATGCCTGCAGTGAGTGATGTCTCAATTTAAGCTAGATGGAAAGGTCAGCTATTCACCACCATGCTATCCCTCTTTTCCTGCTGTCAAAGCTGCTCAATTACTTTGCTATGTGAAGCGGGCGCCACAGGTGTCAGACTGGCAGGAGAGTTGACTGAAACCGTCTGTTTAGCCAGTAACTGGGTTTGGCACACACACACACACAAACACAATAATTAAAAGTGCAGCTCACAATCATGTTCAATTTTATTTTGCAACTGCCTTGTTACATACGAACCACTGCAAGCTGAAGAGCTGGTTATTGTCAGGATTTGAACTCGTTTGAAGAATTGATGGAAGAGCCTTCCTCAGTTCATTCAAACAGTGTGACAATACGACTTTCAACTCTCTCTCTGTCTGTCTCTTGCGCTCTCTTTCTCCCTCTCCCTCTCTCTCTGTCTCTGTCTTGCGCCCAAGTTTAGCTAGCATTTTTAAAGGCTTAAATTGATTAAGAAATTATATATTTATGGGCGTTTCAGACAAAAGCCCTTTATCCACTGGGTAGAAAGAAAAGTAAACCGCAGTGCAATAAACTTGTTAAGAAGAGTTTTTGTCCAAAGCATCCTGAAATTAAATTATTTCTTAATCAATTAAACCGTTCGAGTACATCCAAAAACAAAACAAACAACTTTACATTTTTGTATATTAATAAAACTGGCGAGGAGGGGTGATTTTAATCACGTCATGCCATTCCACGATTAGAACGAAGCCTGAAAATCCCCTGATAAAAATATAATCAATAAAATAAATCAATTCAGTGCCGCTTCCTTTTTTCATCAGCTACTAATAAAATAAAACAGTGACATACTCGTAGAGACCTCCTAAAAACACACATGCACTTCCACACTGCAGTGTGTCACCCCTAAAGCTATGTGTGGCCTTTTTCCTGTCACAAGTAGAAGGGTCTATTGTCAGTTGTGATATTTATGATAATTTAATGTGCCTTTAAATGTTAATTACAGGAGAAAGGGGGGGGGGGGGTTTGGATTGCTTTGACATTTAAATCAAATCATAGTGAAAAGGTCTGATTATGTTTGTTATGAAAAAATTTAAACGTTTCCTTTTTTTTTTTCGCTCTGCTCTGTCTGTAGAGTTTTAATTTTTTTATTTTTTTTTAGCTGTATCTTATCAGATCCAGCCTCAATTTCCCTAGCAACTTGGTCTGGTCCCTGTGGCCTCAAATGTCTTCTCTCTGACTTCAAGTGGTACAGCAGAGTGTAACTATTGACCCGTCTCACTGCAACACTCCCTTGTTTAAGAAATACCTCATAGAACAAATAGATAAGGAGCCCAGGTACAGTGGCTAAAGAAAGTGGCTTGCTGCCTGGTTCCTGTCCAAACCCAGCTCAGCCACTGACTGTGACCCTGAGCAAGTCACTTAACCTCCTTGTGCTCCATCATTCAAATGGGTAGTAAAACAGAAGTCCTGATGTAAGAGACTCTGCAGCAGCAGCTGTGATGCATGGTTCACCCCCTAGTCTCGGTAAGTCGCTTTGGATAAAAGCGTCTGCTAAATGACTTGTTAATAATAAGAAAGTGTCAGGTATGATTAACACCCATGTCAATCGCTGTCATTTTCCATAGCTCGGATATTTGGTGAGCTGCTGGTCAAAGCAAAGGAAAATGATTCCCTTTGCTTCTTCAATAGCACAACATACATAATAACATATATCTGTACACTTTTTAAATAAGAGGTAGCCTTTGAGACTTAAAAATGTGTTTCAGACTGTGTTCTCTATATGCTTATCTAACTGACAAACTGCCTGGTCGAACGCATTATTCTGTGTTAAAAAGCAGGTCATTTTTGGGTCAGTATTATATTGCTTTACTCATGTCCTGAGGATAAGAGTTAAGATATAGAATATATATTTCTGTGGACTGGAACTGGGTTACTTGCAGACTCCATTATCAATGGAGATATAGTTCCTGTGAAAACGTTCTAATCTCACTCTACATGCAGTCTGCTAATCTTTTCTGACCTCTATATTAAGGCTTTGAGTGACAGCTCCTGAAATGGCACTAAGTAAGAATTACAATGGTGAATATAATCTTGGTCCACGTGATAATATATTTCCAGTTCTGGCAGTGCAAGGTGCACAAAGATGACAGGGGTAATTATTCTCTATTACTCCACTGTTCTACATCCATTCTAGATCAGCTCCCCCCCGTCCAGAAATTAGTTTTCATCGATTCTGAAAGAAAGAGAATGTAAGTAATTGCATATAACTTTTTTAAAAAGGGTAGGCAATGACAGTCTATTAGGTATGATCTGAAATCAATACGCTCTGTCTCTGGCGGTCATTACAATCATGTCTAGAACCCCACTATCAGTGCACTAGAGCAGACATTTGAATCAAATGTAAAAGCAAGGGCTGGGAGCAAACCACAAAACAAATGGGTGAAAGACAAACTTCGTATCATTCAACTAAGCAAGCTGCATGGTCGAGAGACAAGTAAGGGTCTTATGCTGATGTCAGTAATATTAACTCATCAGCCGCTGGGTGGAGATCTATTCAGTGCCGTTACCAGTATGAACCACATTGCAAATCAAATTAGAAACCATTTTCAGCCACCAAATCGGGAAGCTGTATTGCTGAGCACACATTGACTTTTTGACTTAAACTGTAAAAAAGCAAAGGAAAGCAAAACATATAAAGAGTAAATAAGCCTGCAAATTAGTGATTTAAAAATGTTTAAAAATGGCAATAAAGCCACAGGGGACAAAGAAAAGAGCCTTATCTTCAGGTACCAGTGAAATCAATAAACATTTAGCTGCAGAATAGAGTTTTAATAACATTGTTATCTAAAGCAACCAAACACAAAAAGCAAACTCATTTATGTTTGCCACAATGTGATTTTTCATCATTTTTATGGAGATGAAGCTTTCTGCGTCCAATGTCTGTTTGCATTAAAGCTTACACTTGAAGAAAAACACAATCTCTGTAATCCTAAGTGCTTCTCTTTCAGTCTTTATTTTTCCGATTTCTTAAAGCTGCAGTCACCCTGGCAAAAATACAATATAATTTTCCTCCTGAAGTCACACTCCTAAAAATATCCCCGCGAAAAAAAATAATTGAATGAAATGTCAACTCTCAATAAATGTACTTTCTCATTAAAACAAACTCTGATTTAGATTAGACGAATTTCCTGAAACAACAAATTTTCTACACAGTCCCAACTACTTCTTATAATAGAAAGTCACTTAACACAGAATTCTTGTTTGTGCAAATTATTTCAGACCCCAAGGCGCTGGAAACACGTTTTTGTTGCCGTGGGCAGCCGTAGCAGGGAGCAACAGGCAATAGAAACAAGGCTTTAGTTTCAAAGGAGCTCTCTGCTTCACAATTTGCCAGACATTATTTTTTAAGATCCTTAGTGGAATCTGTCTGTTTTGTGTGAAGCGACTGTATTCTGCAGGTGTGTTTCTCTTACAAAAGAGTTTAACAGCACTTCTGATTACAGGACAACCTCTTTTAAAGGAATCTTTCAGCTTCTGTACAATGCTTTTACTGGTAGCCATGCATGTGTGCACTGTGCTGATAGCAAGCCTGCATGTGGCCACTGTTTCAAACTCAACAGTGGGTGATGTTGACGATAATGCTTGTCTATAATCTTGCTTGCTTTTCTATTGTCTTCTGTTTCCACCCTGTAATTTTCCACACATTTTGGTGATATGTTCTGTTGTATAGACAGGGAAAGATTAGCCTGTCCTACTCACGCAACTAGAAAAACAAGTATCAGGGACTAAAAAAGAAAAGAAATCAGGAACTGCACTTATAAGACTGAAGGTAAAGGCACTGCCTTCTAGACTTCTTTATATTCTCTATATATATGTCATTTTTTTTGTAGTTGTGCTAGTAAATAGACTGTGGTGTTCAGATTAAGTGTCTGCTCTGTTTTAATGTGCCACATATGCATATCTATGAAGAGAATTTGATTCTGTTTTCACATTACTGGCTGACAAGAATGAAAAGAAACCATAAAAATGTTGTTGTGTTTGTGCACGCATCACAACTGTTATTAAATGATGCCTTTGATTTCTTTTGTATTGGAAGAACTGCCTTCATAAAGCACTTTTTTTATGGCATCATATTAAATAACAATATTCTATTGGATTGTTAGCTTTTTATGTCTAGCAGTTCATTATATTAAGCTGTGTGATTGATTTGACAGCAGCGATTTGCTTTACAGTTTTAGCTATTCCTTTGTAAGCACTGAGTTTTAATTTGATCATTTTCTTTGCAACAGAGCATCTCGGTTTTAATAGAAATTTAAACCAGTACCTTTGGGTTTGATTTGAGACATCTTTATTACCTGCTGCCCTTGTTTTGTTATTCTGTGTATATGACAAGAGGTATTTAATTATTTAAGGACGAACGAAAACATTTGTTGCCAAGCATCTTGGTTTCCCCTCACTGAATTAAACTAATGTCAATGCAGTAGCCCTGCAGTGAAGTAGAAGAGTCGTTGCTAGAATGACAATTTGATATTTTGACATTACAATGATGTCTCATTGACATAATGTGATACCCAGTGACAGTCTGTCACAGTACCAGTGTGCTACCATTTCAGGGCACTTGGCAAGGTAAGATTTCCCGGTTGCATGTCTGTATGTAATTCAGCCGGTCCTTGTGGGATAACTGATCCCTAGCTCCCTCCATTACAGGCACGTGATAACCCGGCTAGAATGGAGCCTTTGATTGGCAAAGCAATTAATCGTGTAAGGGTTAATCAATCTACCTGTAACAGGCTAGTGCTTATAAAAGGGCTATAGCAAGCTTATCAGTTTGTGCAGGGGAACACAGAAATGAAAGTAGATGCAAGTTCTCTCTATGGCTTTACTATATAAGTAGATTATCTTCCTTTAAAAAAAAAAACTGCTGGAAGTGGACTTTGGAATAGTTTATGTGTTGACTGCCTGACTGTGACCACTCAAAACCAACCTTATACACAACTATATAAACATCATGCAATTGAGGGAACTACAAAATGATAATGCAAAAGTCAACCGTATATATATAATATATATATCTATATATATATATATATATATATATATATATATATATAGAGAGAGAGAGGAGAGAGAGAGAGAGAGAGAGAGAGAGAGAGAGAGAGAGAGAGAGAGAGAGAGAGAGAGAGAGAGAGAGAAGGGGCCAGCTTAGTTGGTTCTAGAGCCAAGGGGTCAGCTTAGTTGTAAGGTTCTATTGCCACATGTCTTTATTGGAATGAAGAAGCCTGTCCTGGCAGTTAGGCTTGTCTAATTAAATTCAAAGGAATCACAAAATCACTCCTGCCTTAAAATTGGCCAGACTAGATCATTTATTCGATCTAGTCTTTCAAAAATATACACCCAACATTGGCCTACATACTTACATTTTCTATACAATATCATATAGCCTTATTCCTTTAAAAAAAAAAATAACTGCCACTAATAGCATAACATGATGCTATATGCATAAAACAGCACAAACTGTTATATCTTCATGTCAAAATGAACGCTGTAACCTTTTTGCATGGAATGAGTATTAACAGTGGAGATGGCCGCAGGTTATATTTTAAAGCAAATGAAATATTACACCTCTCATACAGAAAATCAATATGCAGTGCTGTGGGCAATCAGTCTGCGTGCCGCCTGTGCTTCTTAATCACAATTAATCTCTGAAGTTGACAGCTGTGGATCAATCCACAGAATGTACTGTACCGAGCCACTGCTAAAAATATACTCAGCATTGCTGTTCACTATGAGTCAGGAAGCAGTCATATTTGCCTCTGATCCTCTGATTCCACCAGGTGGTATGTTTCGTATTGCCAAAAGTAAACGAGTCAGTTTCAATGTCAAATTAGCTGAAAAAGCATCACTGTACAGCTATAAAATAGCAGTTATCTTGCCTAACTTATTTTCCTTCTTGTCTTCTAGCCATCACATCCTGGTGATTTTTTTAAAGTTTAAAGCACCTGTGATAGGGTAGGCCCGCTGGCAGAAGGGAGAGACGCAGAAAAGCTGACTTTGAGGCGCCACTCAGGCTCCCACGGTCTATTTAAGATTTCAGCACAATGCAAAAGCCACGGGCCCTACCAACAATAACGTTGGTCGTAAGCTGCAAAAGCAACAGCGTATAGAAACAGAAATACAAAAGAGGCAAAAATAAACACTGTGAAAAGAAAGAATTATGATGACCACAGCAGTGCATTGCTCCTGCTATAGAAGAGGTCTCGCTGACACAACCCTCCTAACTGTACTTAAGAGGGATTTAGAAATCTCCAATCCCTCTTCTACCGCACATTCCCAGGACACACCCACCAGCCGGTCAAAGAACTAGGATTGGTTGCTGTAAACAGCACACAGCCCAGCACAGCTTGAGAGTCTGATTCTCTCCTGCAAACAACCACACACTCCTGAGAAGCCAGTGACGGGACACTGTCCCCGTGCAGCACCTGTAACATATGTAATGTGTCTTCATATTAATAAGTGCCAGCACCCTCTAGTGCACAGCAGTGTAATGACAGCAAAACATAATAAAACTTGATCCAAGTTTGCAGGTCATTAAATGGCAATGGCTCTTATTTCTTTCTGTAAAGACTCTTTGGCTGTTACAAAAATCTATGACAGGCAACTTGAATTGAAGAGCACCTCCTAAACACAGAAAGTAATAATAACAACAACAACTACAAAAAACTGTATTTGAGTAATTTTCAATAAGTATCACTCAGAATAATTGCAAACATCATGCATCTTTCTCTGCCTCGCTAGCCCTCTACTTAAATCTGTTCCTCCAATAATAATGTGCAGCAGTAAGAGAGTTATACAGCAGATGACTCATCTTTATTTAATCTCCACTGCACAGTGTTGAGGGGTGAGCAACACCTCTGAATTATTTGGGAACGCGACTCCCAGGAGAACCAATGTGCATCTAATGACTTCTCAGGCTTGAGATTCAATGCAGCAGCTTGGAAAGAATGTTTTGTTCTAAATATGAGAATCCACTGAACCCAAAGAAAACCCATGGAAATACAGTATATTGTGAGGGGAAAACAAGTTCAGACAGCATGAAAGCTACAGGAAGATAGTCAGTCCTCCTTTGTAATGCCGCCCCCTCTTGAGATTTAAAGAGTTTTGGGTGCGCTCTCTGGTGGTGTTTGCACTCTGACAGTTCTACATCAGAAGGTTGTTTTTCAGTGTGTTTAAATATAGCTGCTGTAACTTTGGGTGGAGGTGTGAGTGTTCTGGGGTGGCGGGGCTTAGTTCAGGCACCCTAGTGTTTAGATGAGACTCTATGGTCCAAGCTCTGTGCCCTCCTTGTGGGTTATTGTAACTTGTTATAATATTCATTTAAATTGAATTTTGAAGATATTTCCTGAGGCTGTAGGGTGGCAGTAAAGTGATGAGCAGCAGGACTGATACCAGGGTGAAAGGGCTGAGGGGGGCCTACTACAGCCCAGAAAAGAACGATAGGAGTCTGTAAATGAGATAGTCAAGGCAGAGTTTGGACTGTAAAGGTAGGTTTTTTGACCTGATTTGATGACTATTGGCAGATGCCACTGAATAAAGGTTGACATATGTGTGGGATTCCAATGTCTGCTTGACATTTGGTGATGGTTAGAAGGGTTTCACTGCTAATAAAATGGCAATCTCTGCAAGTGAGTCCCTGTCTGAAATGTCACTTAGCTTTACATTCTCCCTCACTTTCCCTGCAAGATACTAAAATATAGAAAATAGCAGTGTAACCTTTGACGCATTATCCAGTGTAATAAAGTATACTCAATTGTACATAGCAAGGCTATCGTTTTAATGAGGCTTTCTGGTGACAATAAACCCACAGGAGCACAGCTCAAGCGGCTTATTTATGTCACCAGAAACCTGAGATAAAATGCAACCTTAATATGGACAGTTTTGGGTAGTTTATATGTAATAATTAGTTATTATAATGGACTTATCTGAAGATTTGAATCATTGTTACTGCGTTTGTTAGTCGTGGAATATATTTCTTCATTAGTCATAATGTCATTGTGAAGTGTTGCTTTTGCTGGTTGGTTTACGCAGCTGTTCCGAGGTGAAGTCGATGAAGACGACGTGTTTTTATCAACTGCACGAGTCAAGTGGAATCTTCTTATATTACAGTGTATGCTTGAGCATGGCAAGATAGACCATAGACATTGTACTTGAATAACTGAATTCCACACGATTTGCAGTCTGCATGCATGCTGTCTCCAACCCTTTCCAAGCAACGCTGAAGCTGCAATTGTTAAATCTTTCCCGGAGCAGCTAGGTCATAGCAGGCGTTTGGCCTATAACCGGAGCAGAAACGGGTCAAAAAGTGCTTGTGAAGGGAGCTCAAGCCTGCTGGAGGATATTGACCACATTCCATGGGTGGTTATATTGCATTATATTATATTTTTCCGTTTGTTTGTTCAATACCTTGATAATTGGCAAACTACTGCAGATACTGAATGTGGGTCATTCATTACGATGTATTTTATTATTTGTTTAACTTAATGAAATTGCATGTCATGGAGTCGCATGTCATGGAGTCATAAAAGCATCTGAAGGGATATATTTGCAGAACAGCTACATTTAGACTCGACTCTTGTGGTTAACAAAATAAGAGTAAGTTATCATAATCATATAGTTAAAGAGAAAATGCTCTTTCAAAAAAGCAATCGGCTCAGGACGACGATACTTAATGGGTTAAAACAAGAGATGGAAAGCAGGAAAAATGACCTTAATTGAGCAAAATTGCACAGGTGGACTTGTATGGGATTCTATAGAGATGGAAAAAAATAAGACAGCCAATTTCTGCAATATTATTAAAATATTTCATTTTTGACATCCCTGCTAGGCAAAATTCTCATCTTAGAACCTGGTCCTTTCTATGCTATTAACCGATTATACAATGCTTTGCATTTTGTTAAAATGTTACAGAATGCCCTGCAGTGTTTGCAAAAAATAAAAAAAACTAATACTATACCGTTACTGTATCCAGGGTTTCGTTTATCAAAGTATATTAATATATATATATATATATATTATATATATATATATATATATATATATATATATATATATATATATATATATATATATAGTATATATATGTCTCCCACCTGCAACAGTGCCAGTGCTGGTTAAAATGAATGAGTTGTGTGAACAAAAAACAAGCAGGAGAGAGCATGCTCTGGATAGTGTATGAGAAAATTATCTTTCTGCTGACAAATGCACCCAATTGCAACTGATTTATGATCCAAGATACAAATGGATAAAAAAAAAAAAAACACCCAAAAAAATCCACAAAATCTTTTTTTTTTTTTTTTTTTTTTTGGTTTGTTTGTGTCTGACAACCGTGACGTGAACTGGGGAGAGCAGGAAAGCAGAGCAGCAAAATAAATACGTGTACCAAGAAATAGTGGCAGGTCCTGGTGAACCAAGGGAGCAGTTCAGTCTCCATACCTCAAGTCTGCCCTGGACTGGAAGGGGCATCCTTTATCTTAGAGAAGGAGGGAACAGCGGCCCACAATATAACTGATTTTAACTTGTTTCCCTTTTCTTCTTAAGCTTGCTCCCAGCCTCTTGTGCCATCTGGAAGAATTAAAATAATGAAACGAAATCTTCTGCCAAAGCAGGTCTTACAAAAGACAAAACTCTTTCAATATTGGGCCTGTAAAGATATTCAAAACACTGCATCAAATCTGACACATAAGGAACTTTAATGTTTTTATTTAAATGTGTATTTGTCTGTTCCATTGAACATGATTCATGATTCTTACTGCTTAAGGAAATGTTATATTTCTTTGAAGTTTCTTCCTCTGGAGAAAAGACGTATTCTCGCGCATTACACTGAAGAAACTCGGTAACACTTTACATTAAATGTCTCTAATTACTGTGTATTTACATAGTAGTTACTCAGTAAATACATGTGAACTTACACATAATTACAATGTTATTATTCAAAGTTAAAATGCTCTTAAAGTACAAAATTGTATCAGGTTTAGAGTTTGAGTTAAAGAACAATTTGCAGCGAAAAAAATCTTGAAATAAAATCATACAGAAATGTTTTATTCGTCCAGCTTCTTCATTATCATCAGCCTTCGTTATTGCTTGTATTGCGCTTGTGTTTATCATCCGTTTGCTTCTATTCATCAATCTAATTTATACATTTTGAAAGTGATTTCTGGACATAACTGTACTTTATTTACACAAATGTTAATTACTATTCATTATTTTACTCACAAAATTACAATCCTGTAATTTTTTGGGGGCCCCCAGAGCCCTGGTAGAGTTGTCCCCCCGCCCCGCCCCGCCCCGCCCTTATCGTCCTTAACCTGGACCATATTCCTGTGGTCTTGGAGAGTTTTAATTACTCATTTACCTTCTGGTGAACACTGCAATTATTGTAATTAATTTACAGTGCGGAAAAGAACCAAACTGCGGGTTCAATGAGTTCCCACAATTATTATTATTATTTTAAGTATTTACTGGTAAGGAAAGAATTCATTCTCTAACAGATGTTCCCTTTCCAAAGTTTGGCATTGTTCATTCACCTCAGGTATCCCTGTATAATTGCAAAGCACCTTACAAGAAGGTTTTCTTTTTCTTCGTCCGGTAATGCAGACATACCAATAGACTGCCCTGAGTTGTCTCCAGCCTTGAGTCTGGCCCAGGATCTGCAGATGAATTGCTCAGAGCTCATTACGAATCACCGGGGAAATCAAGTTAGCTCACCAGTGCTAATTTGGACAGGGCAAACAACCCAGAGAGTAAGTGAGAAAACGAGAGGATAATTCAAAAACTATTGTCAGTGGCACAAGTTGGAAGAAACTCAATAACTGCGTCATTTAGCATAAATAAATCAACATGAATGTGGAAGGCTTTGCGTTCATTTTTTTCTATTCTTTTCTTCCCCACTCACAATAAAGGTGTGTTCTTCTGTTACCTACCGCATAGCAACAATGCACATGCTGCCATTTAATAACTTTATATTAAAGAATATACACTGTCATAACTGGCAGGTCACTCTGGTGCCTTCATATATACTTAATCTATAAATCTATCAGTAGTTTGTCTTGCTGTGGATGTGCAACAAACTGTCTCCTGTAGGTAAATAACACCTGTGATTAATTTATGAATCTGTCAGATCAAGGCCATCTTAATGTAATTAGAATTCTTACCAAGGTCTGTGTGGCTAAATGGATTTACAGTGCGATATGAACTAAGACTGTGTGAAGTCAGAGCTCATCAAAAGGTGTGTGACAACGCCAATGCTTACAAGCAAAGAGGACCTAAACAACCTGTGCTTGTCAGTCCTTGAACCTCCCTCAATGAGAGACTGGCAATAGTGTTGTAGTTGTTTTGTGATTTTACCAAGCGACCAGACCAGAACTGGATACCGACCCAGTCCTCCAGAGATGAGAAGCTTGTGAATTAGCCTCTCCAAAAGGGATTTTGTTTGCAATTGCTGGGAAAGGTACAGTATGTGGTAGAGCTTACAGTGGGGGGCTGCATATTTGTCAGTGTCCTAATAATTGCGAGTCTTGGCGTAGAATACAGAAGGCTTCATTTTACACAGCATGCAAAGCAATTAGACCAATGCATTTTAAAATCCAACACTGCAGCAGGTGGCGAATGCAAATGATACGCGCAGATGGGTTATTTGGACGAGGAAAGCACTGCAAAAGGTGTACTCAACTGTACCGACCCTTTTCTCAGCTAAAGGAGGATTTTGTTATTTGTTGGTTATTGGTGCATTTAATTTTTTTAGTCTCCACGGTGGAGCGAATTTAAACCGACCTCCGTACAGCTCCTGTCTCTCTGCTTTGCTGGTTTATGGTAAGTTGAGATGTTTGGCACAAACCTGGTCCCATGGTGCCAGATTGTGTGGTGGTTTTGTGAGATGCATATTGAAGTGTAAAGGAAACACTGTAGTACAGCGGCAGGATAGATTCATGTCCAAGGCAGAACTCTGCAGTTAAATTGTTAATATGCACGTTTATTAACAAACAAACGGGATCAAAACAAACACAGGAGTAAACAAACTGCAAAAACAAATGCAGGTTTCAAAATAAAAGGTTTAAATTAAAAAAAAAATCTAAACAAAACTCCTTGAAAAATTCTTCGGGCTGGGCAGTCACCTTTACTGAGCTGCTACCTCTCTAAACCCCCCCCCCCACACACACACACACATCACGTGACCAAATACATTTCCATAGACTTTCCATAACACTTGCATTAAGCATCCCTAATTGCTGTGTATTTATACAGAGCAGCAACTTTTTAAATACATGTGTACTTACACAATTGCAATGCGATTATGCATAGTAACAATGCACTTCATGAGTAAAGCTTTTTTGCACAATATATGTAAGTACACAATTGTATCAGAAAATGAATAGTGTTAGGACATTAAATACAGTGTAACTATGCATACTAACATTGCAATTACGTGTAAGTACATGTATTAACAACTATGTAAACACACAGTAATTAAAGACAACGCAAAATGGTACCGGGTTTTCAAATTTTATCATGCTAGTTTTAAACCATTAAAATAAATGCATTATGTTCTGATTTAACATTGTCTTTTGCACTTGTTATAAGTATGTGCGTATTTGTGTGCAGAAGAAGGCTCAGTACAGTAGTTTATTTCAAGGATTTCATACATTAAACATGCTAATGGAATTTCAAATAAAACCTTCCAAGAGAGAGGCTCTTGTAAATGGAGATTCTTCAAGTAAATTCAATCAATTGTCCTTAAGATACCAGTTATGAACTGTACAGCGGTATGTAAATAAATGGTATTCCAGCACATTTAAAATTTTATCTGAGCAATTTTCAGTCACTGCTCCAATTCAAGTCTCTCTTTGTAACTGTGGTATATATTTAGTTGTTCAAGGCTATTTCTGATTGAAAGACAGCTGGCCTGCATCGTGAAGTTTCTTCTTACTGTCAACATCGAACAAAATTTGAGTAGTTTTTTGTAGGACTTATTCAACAAAAAATCCTGCAAAACCTGCAACTTGTAAGACTGGCAACTATACCAAGCATCACCATTCTGGAAACAGAGCATTTGAGATTCTACTGGATTTACCCAGGATGTCTGACAACCCTGCTCAAGACGCCTTCTAGCACCTTGCAGAGTCAAGAAAGTGATCAGGATCAACTAGGATCCAGCCCAATATTAGGTACAGGTACTACATGGTTCCCATAAACTCATTTCTAAAAAACCTATAGAAAAAAAGATTCTCGAAAATGAGGATTGTTCAAGTTCGTAAGTAAACCCTTATCTTTGATATTCCTTTTTAAAATGCTTTTTAATGGTTTTCTAAGCTATAGAAGGCTTGAGGGTATTTTTTGTTTTTGTTTTATTATTTAGAGGTATTGGGTCAAGTATTATGTTGCATGTGGTCAAAGCTGTGGTGCTTCTTAAATGTAATTATGACAGCTTTCCATTACAGGAGAATAGCATCCCACACATGCACCTGCACAGAATCCAGCCTTGATCGTTTTTCAGAGGAAGCAAACCCATTAACGGAGTGCACAATGTTTTCCTTGGATATTCAATAGATCAACAAGTTATGAATTGAATGGCAGTCCATGAACAGAGGGGTTTCCAGCATATTTAACATTTTTTTCTGAATCACTTTCTGGTCAACCATTAAATGAAAATGTTCTCAGCGTAGCCTTGGAATTTAGTCATTGCTCAAGGCTGAGAATAAAATACATCTGGCCTGCATTATGAAGTTTTTCTTATTGTAAAAAAATAAGATATTTTTCTGTGAGACTTCCTATATATTCCGTAGGATATATATATATATACACACACACATACACACACACACACACACACACAGTAGCTGAAGGCAGAAGGGCACCACAATGGTGCAGTCTCAATACAATGCCTGGATATATTTTTGCAGCTATCTACCCTGTTTGGGGCGTGTTCTCCTAGAATACCCTGACCTTCTTGAGTAGGAAACAAAAAATCCCTTCCAAACTATTCAGCTCCTCATTTGAGTTTTAAAATTGAATAAGTGGTAGTTTTATTGGCGCAAATTATATCTAGCCCTTAATACCACACCACATGAAAGCAGAGCCCTCATAGTGTAACATGATTTCAACATGTGTTGATTGAGCATTAGTGCACTGTAGTGTACGTTAGAAATAAAATAAGAGGAGTCTGGGGTTGTCTACTTGTTTATTCAGTAACAATTTACCAGTACATTAAGTGTCTCTTATTACTGTGTATTTACATAACAGTTACTTAGTAAATACATGTGTACTTGCACGCAATTACAACGTTATTGTGAATCGTTACAATGTACTTAATATGGAAAAAGATTTACACTTTAAGTACATTGTAACTATGCATAATAATATTGTCATTTTGTGTAAGTGCACGTGTATTTACTAAGTAACTGTTATGCAAATACACAGTAATTAGAGACACAATGTAAAGTGCTACTGTTTATTCAGCAAAACACAGAGCAGACTCCAGCAATCTTATACATTCCACTTGGCAGGACTTGAGACAGAGTCATAGCCTGTTTATACACAATGCTCGATGAATCCATAACCTATTCTCTAAATGCAAAACAGCTTGTATGAAACATTAATATCAGAACTGTGTAACCGTGATTGATTTCTGCAGCAGACAATAGCACTACTATGAAAACTAGCATATTGTCACTTCAAATTACAAATCTTCATAATAGCTTTTTTTACCACATTATTACATTGTGAGACCTGGACAAGAACCCAATTAACCTGAAGAGGTTTCATAACAAAATCTCATACATATGAGGTTCGTTTCAACACGCCCTCCAGTATGAATCGTTTTCTTAAGATTTCAAATCGAGCATTAACATTCGTATTGCAAACAATGTGTGCTTTAATAATGTCGCTCCTGAACTATAAAAAGATTGCATTATTGTGACTGAATTTCAATTTCCATTTTTTTCTAATAAGGTTTCAGGCTATAATTTTATTCATATTAAAATACCATTAGCAGCTTAGTGTTTTTTTTTTTTTTTTTTTGGTTTTCTTGCATGCTTTTTAATTATTCTTCCCAATAAACTCACTTAAAGTGTTTTATCTATTAGGGAGCTGAATTCCCTTAAACATCAAACATGAAGAAAAATATGCCCAGGAAAGTGTTAAACTTTATTTTTCACGAATTAGCGGGGGAATAATGCATTGTTTTTATGATGCCAACATTTCTTCTTCAGCAAAAACAGACAAAACAAATAGCTTTTCTTCACATTGTTTTTCTATTTTCCCAGGCTTCCATTCTGCTTTTATGCTTTTGTTATAAAACTTGTATTGGTGGTAGGGTTTTGAATACCGAAGCACAGTTTCATCCTGAATTTCAGCAGAACACCACTGGACTGGATTGTAAGCAGAGACACATTCATAACTAGCCCCGGTAGCCATGTTATTCCACTTAAATGGAATAAAAAAATGCCTCCCACGCAAGATATTGCCATGCTAGAACTGAAAAGCAGCTCCTAAACTCAGAGTAAAGCACCTTAGCGTGGCATTTGAGTAATTGCAATGAGAAGCACTCCAAATAATTGCGAACATAGTAAAAAGAGCAAGAGGACAGTAAGATTGTACATACTCTAAAATTATCTCATTTGAAATGAAAAGGGTATACAGTAAAGGGGGAAGTTGTGAAGCTGATGTAAAGGGGGGACCAGAAGCTAATGATGGGTCATTCGGATTCCCAAATCCTGAGTAAGTGAATATTTGAAACAGACAGTAGTCTGGTGAAGATTGCATGAATAGTTCACTGTCTGTCTTGTTTCAGGGTCCAGCTGGAACTAAAGTATATATATATATATATATATATATATATATATATATATATATATATATATATATATATATATATATATATATATATATATTTTTTTTTTTTTCCTAAGACATGGCTCTTATGTTATAACAGCAATACCCAGCAGCTTTGAATACAGTATCCAGTGTCAGTATATGTCTCCACAGTGAGGCTGTGGAGTTTTCAGAATAAATTAATTCTAAACCATCAAAACGCCAGACTAAACAAAAATGAGACTGACAGCATCAATAACCAACGCTGCACACTACGCTGTGTCAGTGGAAAAAAACTGCAGATAACTACAAAAAAAGACTGCTTTCAGATAGCTAATCTCTCCTTAACACTTAATAAATTAACATTTTAATAATGGATCAGCAGGGGTCTGATTATGGGGACACACACACCCTCACAGCATCATCTATGGCCCCTGAGAGAGGACCAGGATTACATTGCTTAAGAGTAATTAGCTTCAAATCTCATGTTTTTTTTTTTTGGAAAGACTTTATTATTCAAACTGTCAAATTAGTGGTTGTTCTGCCCCTTGTTCCATCTGTACAGTTTCATTTATATACAGCTATAGCTGAACAGTTCTCATATGTCTTTTGCTCAGTGTTTATAAAAAAATTGAAAATGCTTTAAAACTGCAGTCTTGTAACTACAATAGACTGGTAACTTTCTGTAAATCTGCCAATTTACAATATTATGTAAAGCTTTGAGTAACAGCAGAGCCATCAAACTAATCAACACCAGAGCCATCAAACTAATCAACACCAGAACCATCAAACTAATCAACAGCAGAGCCATCAAACTAATCAACACCAGAGCCATCAAACTAATCAACAGCAGAGCCATCAAACTAAACAGCTTTCATCAAAATAAACAGTAGAGCCATCTACAGCTGACACACACACACACACCACTAGCGAGCATTTTAACCAGTACACAAGAGAGCCAGGCAGATGAGTTATATTACTCATCTCCCTGCAGGAGTCAGAATCTACAACACTCACCACCCTACTCTTATAGGGAAATCTACAATGAATTGCTGGAACTGACTGATGGTTGCGAGAATTGCTAAAATTGAATTTGTACTAAAGTTAAACAGAATGTCCAATAATGCAATTTCTAATTCTGCTATTCTGAGCTCTGTCTGCTGCTGCTATTGACGAATATATTGATTTGCTCATTGTACTCAAATAGCCCCAGCCTGCTCTGGAAAGATCCTGTTTTGTCTATGTAACAGAGAGGAGGATGGACTCAAACCTGCAACAACGTGCACCGCAAGCGAGCGCCTTAACCGCTATGCAATGCAAGAGAGCCAGGTACGTTTGTCTTTGTGTTCAGAATCTGCAGTGCATCCTACAAAATCGTCTGTTAGCCTCGTCAATCATCTGCAGTCAAACGAGAGTCAACCACGCACACTGCAAATCGAGCAGTGGGACTTAGTGAATATCTCTTCATTTCATAAAAATAAGTTTTGTGAATAGGGCCGAGAATGTTCAAAGAGTTACAAATGCTTTTAGTCATTTATTTCCAGTGTGAGGCACCAACCCTCAGCAGAATTAAGCATGGATTAATTCAGAGGCATGACTTAATATTCATTTACAGTGCCAGTACAGCTGTTTTTATTCCACTCTAGCTAAGCTTAATTGTTGTTTGTGAGCAATTTGCAACATCACTTCCATCACAAAGTTGCAGTTTTTTCCCTCTCAATAGTACACAATATGTACATTTTGATGAAATCTTTTTTTTTTTTTTTTATAGCACTGCTCATTTTTATGATTTACCTTCTGAATTTATTTTAAAAAAGCTAACTGCAGTAGACCATGGAAAAATCATAGCAAAAGTGTAACTTATCAGTGCAACTGCATAGTGAAAGAACAGGCAAAACATATCAAATCATAGTAACCCATGTTAAACGCTGTGCATCACTGAACATGCACACTGCAGAAGAGCCAATCAGAGCACACATTTGCTGTATGACATCAGCCATGCCATATTGAGTTTGAACCGTGCATTAATTCTCAATAATGGTACGGCTGGCGTCACCAGTTTTAAGAAATTATACCAAAGGGCATCCCTAGAAATTTCCTTCAACTGCAAAGTCAGTTCAAAACATTGATATCCAAGCTAGTTAACAGTGTACTGCTTGCCAACCTTTTCCTTCTTTCCAATGAAAATCACAATGGACTAAACACAGTTTGGTTATGAACAGAAACAATATTACCAATAGCGCAGTATATAATGAGTGTTATTGCAATGCCAGTGTCTGTGCATGGGCTAACTAATTTATAAACCAATAATCAAAATCTAATTCTCTAAATTCTCAAAATGCCTACAGTAACATCACGCCTTTTAATTCCAGTTATATAATTGACTTAGAGCTGGTAATCCCAAAGTATCAATATTTGCAGAGGATATTCAACTGAATCTTATTAAAATTTCAAATAAGTCACTTTATTAGCTCACCATTAGTGAACATCATTTAATTGTATCCAAGTAAGCCAGTTGTGAAAAGCCTTTTAAATAACATTGTCAAGGTCACAGTGTGGCTCATCTGGTAAAGGCATGTCCGTGTGGTGTACAGGGGGCAGCATACAGTTAGGGGACACGGGTTCAAGTCTGGGGATTCTATAGGGCTCATAGCATGGGTTAGGAAGACAAAACTGGCAAGGATCGTCATGCTATAGCGGACTCTTCTAGCCAGACAGTCAGTGAGCTTAAACAGCTTGTATAGTACTGGTAGGTCATTGTTCAAATGATTATCCCACCATGGTAACTCTTATTGTATAGCTGTACAGCGGGGACAAACTTGAAAGGTTTGCTGTTAAGTATTTTTTTTTTTGAAGAAGAAGAAGCAGGAGCAGAATGACGTTTCAGTAATGTCAAATTTGAATCAATCAAAGTGTTTGAAATCCCAACAGGTTTCCAAAATGTAATGCGACTAATAAAGCGATGTTGAACAGGGCATTCACAAACTGAAGTTTGATTTCAGTTCTGTGGATTCATGTCACTGGAGGACTGCTTGCTGTATGCTTATCAGCAGAAAACACTTGCACCTGTTCAGCTTTCTGAAGCAGATAAATATTGAGACTGAGACGGTCACTAATGCTGTGGTGCCAGGAACATCGGGGATCTGATGCTGTCTGTTGTAACTTGCCTGGTTGTAATGAGAACTGTGCTGTTCGACATGCATTTGAAAAGGCATTTATTTTCACTTTTATGAAATTTGTTTATGGTTTCAGTAAAAAAAAAACAAAAAAAAACGGAAGAGAAAGCATGCATGCAATATGCAGCACATACTGCTGTAGAAGCAGTCTGAATTACTCTACACTGTTTCTCTAATTACTGTGTATTTACATAGTAGTTTCATAAATACATGTGTACCTACACATAATTACAATGTTATTATGCATAGTTACAACGTACTTAATGTGTAAATCTTTTTGCACGATATATGTAAGCACACAATTTTGTCAGAAAAAGGTTAGGGTTAAGGATTAAAGTTAGGATTAGGGTTATATTGTTCAAAAAGATTTACATTGAGTACATTGTAGCTATGCACAGTAACACTGTAATGTATAAGTACACATGTATTTACTAAGTAACCACTATGTGAATACACAGCAATTAGAGACATTTGAAGTAAAGTGTTACCTTATTTTGTTAGGTATAATCACTGCTATGTTCTCCAGGGTGGACTTAGCTAGGTAACAGACCTTGTGTTCTTGGGTATTTTTTTTTATTACCCCCTGTTGCCATGCTGAACTCTCTCAAAGGTTATGGCCTCGGTGTCAGGCATTAATGCTAAAAAAAAGAGAGTTTCAATTTGAGTTATTACCAGCGAAAGGATCAGCTTTAAAGAATCGAACCCAATGAAAATTCCTACAAAAACACATTATAATATAAAACGGGTTAAGTGCAGCAGTGATGACGGCACTAAAGCATTTTAGCAAGGCCACTTTGAAATCATTAGCAGAAATACAGAGAGATGAAACCTATAGCATGCTATTTGATATCAGGACTTAGTCACCTTTTATATTTTTCATCCGCAGCACCTTTTAAAGCTTTAATGTCAAAGTTTCTTTCCTGCTTTAATACTGCTAATTATGGATGACACATTACAGCCTAGTGGTTCTCTGGCGAAGTATTTCAGTAATTTTGGTAATGCATACTTCTGTGGTCCATATATCCTTATTAAGGGCAGCGTTTAAGTCTTTCTGCTTTTGCTATACTTAACTGCCTAGACGTGCACATTATCTACGAATAAGGGCAAGTTTCATCTTTTAACTTTGGAACTAAAAAAATACATAAATGCATTTCTAAATAAAATGAAAAACCGGAAACTATATCAATAGCAAAAGCAATACAAGCAAGCATTAAATTGCAAATGATTTGGACTTGCAGGACGTTTTTATTATAGTGTGTTTGTCTTACAGAATATAGGCAGAAAGAAGCATGTTATTGCAAATATCTATTTTAATTTAATAAAGAAATGTATCTGGTACCAAACTACTGCTCAAACTTGCAGGTGTCTCAGAGACCAACGTCACTGGCTGCAAAGCATGTCAGTCATGAGGGGAAGGGGCTGGTTAATGACAGAAAGATGACAGCAGCTGTGCATCGACTATGCCTGTGGAGACAAACACCAATGAAGCTCTTCCAGGAATGAAGTACAGCGGAGTGGCTACTGCAGTGATTTAAACTATCAATTAAATGTATTACGTTTGTTGCAGATGTGTTAGCAGGACTTGAAATTACATCACAGAAAATGTGCCCTAAATAGGAGAAAAGGCTGCTTATTATAATCACCCAGTCAACTGTATCATGAAGAATGGCTAAACTACTGCAGTGTGGTAATAAATGTAAGTGCTATTCCCTAGGACAGTGTGAGGCACAGAGTCTAGCTGCAGTAATACGATAGTTACCGGAATTTTTTTTTTTAAAGAACCCATTAATAGTGTCTCCAATTTTGAGTGGTATTGTAAGCATGTGTTGCTTATTAAGCAAAGCCGAGGTTCTGGCTGGGAACTTCTTGAACCTCAGATCAGATCACGTAAACATCAAGCATCTTTTATGTGCTTCCAACATCAGATCAAATCGACAATCCAGAACTAGTACCGTATTTGTCTTTCGATAAACAATCATTTTTCTCTTATGTCAGTCCATTATGTCCACGCTGTGCGCCTCCTCCTTCTCCAGCCTCCATGTTCTTCTCTAGCTATCCTGCCCCCCTACCTATGACTTAATTTATGAGCAGGGGTACCAGAATGTTCTGAAATCAGCAGTTTTAATTGCCAGTGTCTCAATCAGTAATAAAAAGGTAGTGTTCTGCAAAAAAAAAAAATCTTATACCTTCTGAACTGGGAGAAGGTAAAACAATGCTATAGACCTAACCGTAATCACAGGTCTTTCTATAACCACCCTTTCTCCTCTCACACAGTGAGAATTGCGCCTCACACCATGGCTGATCCATGACAGGCAATCACTTGCATTGCCCCGTGGGGAAGCCAGGTGACTCTAGATAATGAGACCAGCCAAGAGGGGGCTACAGAACAGCCTTTCAAATGAAAGAAACAGTCAATGCATTTTTACAATTATTTGAGGACAGAGGATGGTAGGGAGGCCAAACAAATCAGCAAGAGATACAATCAGCAACTGATTTCCTTATTGGATATTTATTTTTTTTTTTTTTTTTTTAAATGAACACATAATAAATATTTAATTCAAAATGTTTTTTCTTTTTTCCATTTTATAGGGAAAAAGGGCATCCTCATAAGGAGGCTATCATGCATTTGCGTCTTCCATATGTCCCCATATTATTTATTTATATATATATATATATATATATATATATATATATATATATATATATATATATATATATATATATATATATATATATATATATATATAGATTTGATTTGTTGTTCATATGAAATCAAACTACTGTAACTGAATTTTGGACAATTGTCAAAATAGGCAAATTTGGGATTTTCTAATTTAATTGATGACTTTAACAGGCCACACAAAAAAAAAAAATAGTAGGATAAAGGGAACACAGCCACAAAGGGTTAAATGCATGCCACTTTTTAGAAGATGTTTAAAAACCCTAATTAAAAGCATAAGGTGGTCTAACATTTTGACACAATTTTGGGATTGAAAAGGTTAAGAGAAGGCTAACACAAGTATAGTTCAGAGACAGACAAGGATACTGAAAAATGGGGGGAGGGGGGGACAGGAAAGTGTCCTTGAAAAGTTATTTGCCAGTGGCTAAGTGCTTGATTTATGAGATCTATCTCAGTAGAGACAGATCTTACTTCAACCCCTTTAGATATGTTTCTGGAGCAAAGAGGAGTTCTCCAATTACCAGAAGCGGCACGATTGATTAATAGCTCTGTAGTCATTAGGTTTCATTATTTTCTACTGGCAGATTGCACATTTATATAGCCTTTTGAAATTGGGAGAAGGGAGTGTGTGGAGCAGGGGGCTAATACACAATTAGTATCTCGTCCTTTTCACTGTTGGAAACCTGGGTTCAAATCTGTCTCAGGTGTCAAGTGGAATGAGTTTAAGTAGTCCAATAACCTTGCCTGCCTGCCCATCTGTTCTGTGCCTAACTGTAGGCAGCGTCATGGTCTCTCAGTTTCCACGACAACTAAATTCTCAAGGGCTACGTGTTTAAAACGAGAGGTAAGAAACACCCAGCTAAAATTCAGAGATGATTAATTGCATATGAAGTTAAAATGTGGGGCAATTTCCTATTGTATTTCAATAAAGTAATAATGTATTTTGTCTCATGGGAATCCTATGAACTGTCACATCTTATAAAGTTTTCAATTTAACAAAAACACGGTGTGGAAGAATATAGATTTTAAAGGCTGCTTCCTTGGCTTTGCAGTTGTACAATCTTAGGGGCATATTTTAAATCATTAACTCCATTCTTTTATTAACTCCAATTTTCTGAAAGGAGACCATTAAGCCAATGTTAAAAGAAAAAAAAAATCTATTAAATGGTATTTTAAGCTATTTATTCTTAAATGATGAAGCTGAATGGAATAGTGGAAGCATGAGATGTGAAAGAGTGGAAGGTTTGAAATTGCTGTCCTTATATTTCTTCTAAATACCGGTATTATATAAAAGTAAAAAAAAAAAGGCCATGTCTGAGAAAGTGTTTCAGTTGAAAGCATGTGAGCCCTACACAGGAGATGTCTGTCGTGGACGGAAGATTGATGGAATTAGATTGAGTTAGCTACAGAACATGCACACGTTCAAGCTCTAATTTGACTAGGCAAGAAGCCAAAGATGGGACCTTTCACATTAACCTTTGCAAGATTCAACACAAGTCTGACTTTCACTGCTTAAATAAATTACAATAACCAGCGGACGCATGACACAACAGAAAAAAAGGGAGAGCTGCTGTAGTTCACGAGTCTGCACCCTGCATGTTTAAGCTGATTGAATAAATATTTTTGTATTTAGCGTTTGAATACCAAAAGTTTCATGGAAAGTATTTGCTGTGTTGTTTAGATTCACTTACCTCACTTTATTTCAGCCATGCCTTCCCAGTGACTTTTTAAAAAATTTTCCCTGATAGGTGTCCAGCAATGTGATGGGGTGACCCCTCTCTTGCAAACTGTTATTTTTGTGATTTATTTTGTGTTCTCTTATTTTGTACCAATACTTGTTTTCATTCATTCTCATATTCTACAGTCCCCGTTTTCAGCCTTCATTTTCCATCCCGCTCTCAGACAGAAATTGTTAAATGGTTCTGCTATTGTATTATTATTTAAGTACAAAACTGTATCAGTGTGTTCAAAAAGTTAACAGCAGAGTAATGTATTAGAGGTTGCGTCAGCACCATTCAAAACCAAGATAATTCGGTTTATGTGTCTATCACACGTTTACATGGTAACAGCTGATCACATTTCATTTTTTTTAGATCTGTCTGTGTTAATTGAACATGTTTTGATTGGATGAAAACAATGAGTTGTTATGATCTGCAATAAATGCATCCGGCATTTAACTTTAAATTAGTAATGTGTTATTATGATGACAGAAAAATAGGAGGAGTGGCAAACACTGTTGCAAAAGTCATTCAAAATGATCTAGACAAGATTCAAAACTGGGCAGACACATGGCAAATGACATTTAATAGAGAAAAGTGTAAGGTACTGCATGCAAGCAATACAAATGTGCATTATACAAGTATCATATGGTAGATACTAAAATTAAAGAAGGAAGCTATGAAAAAGACCTAGGAGTTAATGTTGACTCAGAAATGTCTTCATCTAGACAATGTGGGGAGGCTATAAAAAAGGCTAACAAGATAGTAATGTTGCAATTCCCCAGTAATGTTGTTGAAGCTAACACCCTGGGATCCTTCAAGAAGCTGCTTGATGAGATTCTGGGATCAATAAGCTACTGACAACCAAACGAGCAAGATGGGCCGAATGGCCTCCTCTCATTTGTAAACTTTATGTTCTTATTATATACTGTTATTTTAACAGCGTCCCAGTTTTTCACTCTGGCAAACCTATTTATTACTATGCTGGCAACTTTATCACACCTATCAATTAATGCAAAAACAGTAATGCACAATTATTAAGAGACCTATCTATGGCAGCTTTATAGGCCGTTAAAATAGCCCTGTACATAGGTTATTCATTTTAACAAAGCATCTGGATGCATCTCAGCTAACTTGCCTGGAGGCTAAGTTGTTGATAATGTAAAGACTCCAATTATTATTTTTTCAAGCATTTCCACAACCGGGACAATATATTGAAAAAAAAAGTGTGGCTTGTCAGGTATCTCTGAATGAACTATGGCAGTATGCCAGCTCATGATTCACTAGCTGAAAATAATTTGTTTAGCTGCAAAGACATAATTGTACGAAACAAGCATAGCTTTAAAATATTATTGCAACTGCCAAGATCCATTCTCATCAAGACACAAAATTGAGGTGGCTTAAAATTTGCCCAGTAGTTTTCCCATCATTAAACATAACATACGATATTAAACATGACACAAGTTTTTTTTTTATTAACAATTCAATTAACTTTCCTTTTATTTATGGTAATGCTTTACATTAAGTGGCTCTAATTACTGTGCATTTACATAGTAATTACTTAGTAAATACATGTGCACGTCCACATAATTACAATAGTTACAATGTACTTAAAATGTAAATATTTTTTTGCATGCTATAACCCTAACCCTTTTCTGATACAATTGTCTACTTGCAGATATCAGGCATAAAGATAGTTCAAATGTTTGTCTCACGTTCTGTTGTCATGAGTTCCTCAGAGTACGAGTTTGAAATCCCATTTATCCTCCATAGATCAAGTTATTTATGCCCCTGCTTAAATCGCCTGATGCTTAGTCAAAGTGATTGATACAGTGTAAGCATTTCAAACCCAGGGTAATGTATGCGGAGACGACCTGTGCATCCTGAATCATTAAGCAGGAATCAGCCATTATAAATCATTACCACCCAACCATTGCCACCAAAAGAGGACTTACATAGAATTTAAACACCTACTTTGTCAGCAGGGTGTAGGGTGACCACAGGTCACCAGGAAGACAGTGATTCAACACGACGAGTCTTCAGGGTGTTTAAATTGTGCTGGACAGATACATGCACAGTTAATCATATCAATACAGAATGACAGGTTTATCTAATCATTGCATCTTAAGTTCAGTTATTTTTCAGTTTGACTGTCTACAGGTTGCAGAAAATGCAATTTTCCAGTTTTTTTTTTTTTCTCAACAGTACAGAGAAAGAGATGTTAACTGGTGTGCACGAGAAAATGACATGTGGGTTCGAGATATTACTGCGCACAAGCTATTTGTATTTTACCACATCTACTCCCACTCTGAGTGAGTGATCGTTTCTTACTTATCCTACTTTAAAGGGATTAATGGAAATGGGCTGAGCAGCTTCAGATTTTAAGTCGAGGAAGGATTGTGTCCGAAATGTACTTTTTGTCATTCAATGGCTTGTGTTCTCTTTGTAGCCTCGTCTAACATTGGATATTGCACTTTGAGTGTTCCTCCGAGACTGTTGAAGTAAAGCTTGATGTAGTACTAAAACACAAAAAACATAAATAAATAATGTATTATTGAAGCTTTTACCCCAAGGACTAGATAACTTCTGACCGACTGAATTTTTTTTTTTTTTTGTGATCAGCACAACTTCTCGCCATTGCGTGCTTGCAAGATAAAATACTGTAGTATATTGAAAATGTAAATTGCACAGTGATTTAAGCTGTATAGTGTTTGAATACTTTATGTAGTTTG
Source organism: Polyodon spathula (assembly GCF_017654505.1). Classification (NCBI taxonomy): domain Eukaryota; kingdom Metazoa; phylum Chordata; class Actinopteri; order Acipenseriformes; family Polyodontidae; genus Polyodon; species Polyodon spathula. The sequence goes on along the minus strand of NC_054573.1, from coordinate 677,811 downwards.
GCTCTCCTAGGAATATGAATTCATTTTTACATGCATGAATGTTACACTTTGCTTGTAAAACATAATTAAAAGCAATAAAAATGTATGAGGTGCCATTGCAATTTTTTTTGACTGTCAAAGTGGTGTCTTACAAGGCGATCTACAAACAGAAGAGCGGACTAGACTGTTCCTCAATTTGACCTGTCCCTCATCAGCAAGAATCATTTAAATCAGTCATATAACCAACCCTTATTAGCAAAAGCAACCTAATCTCTTACTGTGTATTTACATAGTAGTTACTTAGTAGATACATGTGTACTTGTACATAATTACAATGTTTGATCATTGTGGATCAAGTCCACTCAAGACTGCTGAACTTGTACCCTGGTGTCGATGATGACTTTCAAGGAAGTGGTCGTCCCCCCCCCCCCCCAATATTCAGGAATAGTAGTTCCCTTTTTTTATATTTGTACCCCTTATTTTTCTGTAACAGGGTAGTCTTTCTTTGCATAGAAGTCTATGCATATTCAACTAAAACCTTAATTTTAATAGGGCTTAATAGTACCATCCAATCCATTCTGACAGGTCCAGTCTCACCTACAATAATACAGGAGAACACCCATTATACAAGCATCATGTACATAAAATAGGACAAATAACAAACATGCATGTAAGGGGGAACAAATGCTTGCAAACTATTTGTTCTGGGGGAACAAATACTAGGGAGAGCCAATATTCGTTTGCATGTATTCAAGCAGGGTAGAGACTGATCAAACTCTTAGGGTTAGTTTCACAGAGCCTGCTAAGCTCTAATCCTGGTTTACTTTACCCAAATTAACCTTAGTAATTGGTGCAAATGAGGGTCTGTGAAACCAGCATTGTGAAAAAATAGATAAAGAAAAAATGATTCTTACAGCTCTTTTCTCCAAGCAAAGAATAAATGAAAAGCCTACCTAATTAATTTAGCAAAACAAGCAATAAACACCTCAGACGTTTAGTTTAGTGGCCTGTAAGTAGTCTCTTAATTTGTTTGTTCGTTTTTTTTTCACAATTGTAATGACAACTGACAACAAAGTGTTTACGCGATTTATTTTTTTTCCTTCAGAAACTACCCACAAATCTCACTTGGAGCTTGTGCGGAAAGGAACTCGTGTCAAAGGCAGATAAGAATATCTATTTGGGTAACAATTTTAACATGAAGTGTCTCTAATTACCGTGGATCTCTCATTCGTTTGGCTTCCCTCTGTTCCTGTTACCTAATGATTATAGAAATATATCGACTGGCCTTCATTTTAGTAGCCCCCTCTTGGCTGGTCTCATTATCTAGGTTCACCTGGCTTCCCTACAGGGCAATAGCAGTGATTGCCTTATGACAGATTGCTTCAGCTGAATCCCTGTCACTGCTCAGCCATGGTGTGAGGCAGAATTATTATTTCTTAAGAGTATAGGATGAGAAAGGGTGACTATAGAAAGACCTGTAATTACATTTACAGTAACACTTTACATTAAGTGTCTCTAATTGCTGTGTATTTCTATTTACTTAGAAAAACACATGTGTACTTACACAACATTGTGTTATTATGCCTAGTTACAATGTACTTAACGTGTAAATCTGTTTGCACGATATATAACCCTAACCCTTTATTTGATGTATTGTGTACTTGCATATATCTTGCCAAAAAGATTTACACATTAATTCCAGTTCTGTCCTAACGGGCAATGGTAGCATAAGAGTACTTGCAAAGGTATAACGCCGCCATTGGTAGAATGGGGATTTTTTCATTTTTTGACAGTATCGCTTTACCATATTAGTATTATGTGCTGCCAGAATTGCCGTCTGTCTGTTCAGTGTCTACTTTGTTGCCATTTCTAGCAACTCCACTGTCTGGTACTGTGCAGCTTGGGTTTCCTCAGTGTATCCCAATGGAAATTGTAGCAGACTACAAAAAATGAACAATAAAAATGTAACAATATTGTACTCTAAAATCCTGTCCATAGCAATGCCCTTGGCCTGATATCAATGCAGGTGCCAATTATTTTGAGGGCTGCAGCAACCTCAACATATGTGTGTGTGTGTGTGTGTGTGTCAGGTAGAACTAAAATCAATAGCAGTGGCATTTGATCACTGCCAAATAAGACAAGCCGTCAGAAATCACCATCATCTCCAAATAGCATCATCATGACCTAAAATGTCATTGCTTTCATAAGAGTGCTATCTTAATCATGTGCAAATTCTGGATACCGTTGTATAAATGCTTGGTATGAATCAGGTATTGTGCGAGGTGGAAGAAATATATTTTGGCATGTATTGCTAATGTGTCTCTGTGCTTCTGAAAGTTGCTATAAATTAGAATGACTAAATTTATGTTAGACACAAATGCATACATCATTAATGCATACTATAGTATCTAGCAGAAGTGGTCTTATCCCTTCATAAATGCATAGCAAGGTAAGGCATAGGTAAGCGTTGTAAAGAACTCTTTAGCGTAACCATAGGACTCCATGTATGCTAGGACAGTTTGGGACAGTTCAGGTTTTTCAGCTCCTGTCGCAATGCATTCTGGTATGCTTTACCTGTCTCAGGTACCTTTCACAGCAGGACTACACTTACCAGAATGCATTGGGTTGTGAGTCGAAAAGCTTGAACTCTCTCAAACCGTCCTAGTGTACATGGAGTCAAATGGTAACCCTAGCCCAGTGAGGCCTGACTTACCATGGTAAACCATGGGAACAGCATGGGAGAACGGCATAATTAAAAGTGCATATTAACTTTCATAAGGATGCAATCAGCAGCCAATTCACTTATTGATTGTTGGACGTCAGCAAGAATCAATGCATGCCTTGAAATTAATCTAAAAAAAACATGCGGATAATATTATTCTAGTAATATAGTGCATGCAAAGAAACAGCATTGCTAAAAAGCATAATCCTTTGCGACCAATAATCAATTAACTGCTACATCTCTAACATTTAGAGAGCAGATCTTACACTAGCTGTGATAAGTCTCTAGTTTACAGTAGTACATGCACTGTCCAATCTCCAGTAAGGGAGAACCAAGGCACGAGCAGATGAGGAAACAAACAAGTCAAGTGGGTATTGCTGTCCTTTGTCTTTGAAGTGTAAGTAGCAGCTTATTAAGCAGAGGGCACTCGCTTTACCCTTCGATCAAATCATGTAAACAAAGCATATTTTAGGTGCCTCCAATACCAGAACAACTCGTCAGTGGAATCGATAAACAATACATCTAATGATCGTCAAAGAAGGGATTTGTATATTTTCTCAATCCATTATGTCTCCGCTGTGCTCCTGAGTTCACCTCCTCCCCCCCAGCCTCCATATGCTGTTTGGCTTCGTCTAACAGGGGAGGCATCTATCCTGCCCCCCTGCCCACGGCTTCCCTACAGAGCCTCTCCACTTGTGATTTATGGACAGGGGCACCTCTAAAGGCGAAGCCAAAGAATGTAGTATAAGTATAAGTATAAGTATAAGTATATATATATATATATATATATATATATATATATATATATATTATATATATATATATATATATATATATATATACATATATATATATATATATATATATATATATATATATATATATATATATATATATATATATATATATATATATATATATATATATATATATATACATATATATATATATATATATATATATATATATATATATATATATATATATATATATATATATATATATATATATATATATATATATATATATATATATATATATATATATATATATATATATATATATATATATATATATATATATATATATATATATATATATATATATATATATATATATTATTATGGCATATAGTGTTGTCTAGTCTCAGTAAGTTTAATTATAAACTCAAAGGACTGACTTGTTTATATTTACTTGTAACTAACTAGGAAATTGTTTGGACAAATCGCTATTAGAGATGTGTATAAAAATCCACACTTTTCTTTTTTATGACTACAATCATTCTGTGTGGTTCTGTTTCCTTTTGAGTACTCCTTGATTCCAACAAGATTATTTGATGTGATTCTAATACAGAGACAAATAATTCAAATAAATACTGGAGGAAATGTACTCGTATCTCTAAATGAACAGGAAGTTCTTTTGAGATATCTTAAATTGAATTTAGTTGTCTTAAAATGATTTAAAGATATCGCAAAAAACAAAAATATTTCAGATACAGGATCTCATTTAAAACTCTGTTTAGCGATATCTCTAAACATATTTTAGATCTTTTTAAATGATTTAGAGATATATTTAAATATTTGAAGATTTGGAGATATCTGGAAATGATTCAGAGAGATCCTTAAATATTTTGAGACATCTCTAAATATATTTGAGCCATCTCTAAATGAGAAGTTGGAATGCCATATTACTGGAAGATTAACACAGAAAAAGAGTCCTCTTCACATCCTATTATAAAGTAAACTGAAGCTGAGGGCAGTTTAAATGTGTAGGTTAGTAAAATGCCAAGTGAAAGATTTTATTTGCTAAGATTCACACATCCTCAGTCACCTTGTACAGAACATTGGAAATTCCATTATTTATCATGAGGTTGATGGTAATTCTGATGTACAAAAAAACTGTATTCATGACATATCCACTGGCATTAATAGACCAATAATCGAACCTGTCTCCCAGTTTTAGGATAGCATGATGCCACAGCATGAGCTAAATGGAGTTTTTACTGGAGAGGAGGTCTCCCTGTGTCTGCAAGCATGAGGGATCTTCAGTAGGTGAACATTAACATGGAGTTAGTCTCAAAGACTTTCCAAAGTGAAGGGAATGGGTTCAAAATGAACGCTTTCAGTTACCAGGCACCTTTTGCATACCAAGTGTAATGAATTATACACAGGCAAAAAATTGAATAGACCCACAATGCATAGCTCTCAATGTTGTTCGAGGGGGAAAAAGGGGTGCCATTAGTTATGAGATTTGGGCCAATAATATCTTGCAATTAAAAAGTGCCACTTTGGAGTTGGAATTAGGAAAAATTCAGATTATTTATATTTCTTTTTGAACTAGGAGAGCTTGCAAGTTGGTAGGCAATCGTGTTTTATTTTTTCTCTAATAAGCACCTTTGGGGATTCAACAGTGAATCAGACAGACTTACTGGACTAGATCACTATTCTGTAAGTCAGTTGCTAGAGGTCCTTACTGGAGAATTGTAACTATGTGACAGACATCAAACTTGAGTGCTCTTAGGCAGAAGATCAGTTGTCTCAGATCAAATATTTTCCTCTAAAGTGGAGTGATTTATTACTGTATTTCGTTATTACAGCTCTATGTTCTTAAAGCAGAGATACTGCGCTCCTAGAATGCTTTATTAAATGTCACCACAGAGCAGAGAAATTACAAGTGGTGTACTTCTGGATTAATCCCACCCCATTAATCAACACTAATCCGTCCCAAACAGACCTTTTCTACTATCTCCTCCTCTAGCCAGTCAAGGTGTAACTCAGCTGATAACTCAGCACTGAAGAGGATAGGTCAAGTCTCCCAGGGAAAGAGAATGGAGGCCAAGAAAGTATTCTGTGTTTGTATTATCCTGGTAAAGAAAAAACAAACAAACATCAAACTTGTTTCTCCTTCTCCTTCTATTATTATTATCATTTTCAGGGGACAAAGCAACATGTAATCCACAAAACAACCCATAAAAAAAAAACAGCTTAAAGCTATCTATTTAACAGCACATGAATTATTCACATTGCACCCCCCTGACATGCTAAATTGACACTTCCTAGACGATAGAACTGCAATTTATGCTGACAAAGCCCCGAGCAGAAATATTCATTTAGTTCCATAAAGAGTCACTGCACTCACTCTGCACTTACAGATCAATAGAACACGTAGCGGATCAGGTTCTTTTCCTCCGGACTAATGTCATAGGAAGAGTTTCAAGATGCTGTTGATTGCATCACTGGCTCTGCCTCACTGATTCAGTCTTCTAGAGTGCTAGTCTGCCAAGCTACTTCTTATCTGTAGTAACCCAGTCATAGCAGTGTTTGAAATGAGACAAAGACCTGGTTACCTCTGATAAAAGTGTACTACTTGCGGTGGTCTGGAAGTGAAAACACAAAACCCAAAAAGCATGCAAAATATAAAAATAAATAGTGTCTTCTAAAAGTAGTGTGCATTTTTAACAGTCGTTTCTGACCTTCTGCATTGGTTTCTGATGCAATGTATTAAAAGTGCAATGGATTGAACAGTCCCCTCTTAGTCCTGCTTCAGTGACTCAGCAGTGCGTGTTGTGTATCGATTCAGATTGCATCAAGATGGGCACAATTGATAATCTGCGACACAAACTGTGTGCTGCATGTGAACGAGGAAAGCGGAAAACATCCTGGTGTTCTGTTTTTTCTAGAGCTAAATGAAGCAGAAAAGTCACTGTGATCCCTTTTTGTATGCTGGTTAGGGATTTTAGGTTAATTACAAACAATACTCAAACACAAAGGAATTCTGGTAACATAAACCATGGAACGCAGAGGGCAATGAGGGACAATGAAATAATTATCAAGGGCTTTACTTTTTAATACAATCAAAAGCTCAGCTTTGCTTCTTAACAAGGGGACCATTCAATTGTGATTTGTATGCGATTTCATAAAATTTGTATTAAAGTTTAACTGTGGTTCTGATAGGCAAAGGGATAACCCCTACTTCACAATTCATGTAATTAATAAAGCTACACTACAATACAAAGATATATTTTATATAGTGCTCTTCAAAGCATGACACTCCAGAGAGCTGTACAAAGCAAGAGAGCTCATACCTACAATACATTCCAGCTACAAGCAATTATATAAAAGCTAATAATCTAATGTTTCAACCTTCTTAGCAGCAGGCGGAATAGAGTTCCACAAACAAGGAGCACAACAGCCATTTAACGCGATTGTTTTGGAACAGCTAAGAGTTCTGTAGTATCTTTTCTGAAGGCGTGAATAGGAATATACAGAGTCAGTGGTTGTAGGTAGAGCAGAGCCAAGCTGGAATGACTTTTCCTTCACATCCTAGTCAACCTGAACTTTGGCTGCAGCATCAAGGAAGTACAGACTAGGCCTCCCAGAGAGAGAGAATGGAGGCCAGTGTCTGCACTAGCCATACTTCAATTCTTTAAATCAGACATCCCCAAAGTCTATTTTTGTGTTCTAATTAGTCCAAACTCATTACTTTGTCCCTGTGCCTCTTTGAAATAATGTTTAAAAACAGGAGGAGAGCTATTCTCGTGTTAATTATTTAAACTCCCATAAGACATATCCAAAACACGTCAGAAGCAAAAAGGACTAATTCTGAAATAAAGGTCAAATGTAATCCTCCTCTGAGTCTTTCACTTCATGGAAAAATACAGAAGTTGAAATCTCTAAATTTAGTGATTCTCTCTGGTGTTTTTAATTGTTTCATCTCCAATTTGTTTTTTGTTAACTGCTCAAGTTTCTGAAGTATCCCTTAAAAGGTTCCCCACAGTAAAGACACAGTAAAGTGTAGTACAGCAGAGAGGTACGGTAAAGTATAATTGCAAATAGTGGTAAATTAATAGTATAACCAGACTAACAGGAAAAGCATGTTGACACTGCAAATTTACCACAGTAAACTTGAGGAAAATCTTCCCCACCCCCGCCCCCCCAATAATGGTTTTATGAGAAACATTTGAGACATATCAGAATCAAATGAAACAGTATTATATTAAAAAGAAACAATTTGTTGAGTTTGAATAGCCCCCACAATCATCTTGTACATTAATTACAGAGAGAAAGGATTCCCTAAGGTAAGACCAGTATTACATACACAGTATAGGAGGCTGTGTGGTCCGGTGGTGAAAGAAAACGGCTTGTAACAAGGTGGTCCCCAGGTTCAAATTCCGGCTCTCACATTGTGCGGGACCTTGAGCAAGTCATTTGTGCTCTGTCTTTTGGGTGAGACGTTGTTGTTACTCTGCAGCTGATGAAAAGTTCACACACCTTAGTCTCTGTAAGTCACCTTGGATAAAGGCATCTGCTAAATAAATACAAATGCTAAAAAAAAAGCAACATTTGTGTTTTTCTTAAATAGAAAGGCAAACAAATATATTTAGTGCACTAGACTTGTCACAAGGATTGTGAATAATTATGAACATCTGTTTGAGTACCAGTGTGCTGTTTTTTTTTTTTTTTTTTTTTTTTTTTTTTTTATTATAATCCAGGGAACAGCTGAGCTGATTAAGTAGGATGAAATGTACAATAAATTAACCTCTTCTATGAAACTGTTACCTTAAGTTTCCATAGTAATTTAGCCCTTTTCCGCTCCAGAATTGCAATCAATGTTAAACCATATGAAACACAATTTTACACAATGACATGGCAAAGGGACCATGGCAGCTATAGTGTGGTTGAATGGTCAGTGGTAATAATTTCATTTGTGTCCATAGCATCCCCACACACGCAATCAACATTTACACTGTAAATTCAATCTCAGATAAATAGTTGATATGTTTATGGTGTTTAAACTGTGGGCTCCAAAATCTGGTATTGTGCATTGTGACAAAGCACCTAGACGCAGTAAAAAATGTCCTGTCAAAAATGTTCTAGAACAAGAAATACTGGTGCTGCTCTGCAGTGTATATCCCTGTATGTCACAAGCTGGTTTTCTGCTTTGCAGCAAGCATGCAGAAATAATGGGAAATACTAAAAGAAACTTAATGCATTTAATGGCAAACGTTTCAAAGTCTATTTCCAATTCCTTCCGTGTTAATAAGTCTCATAATGAGAAATTTACTTAAGCTAATTTTTCTTTTGAACAGCCCTCCTCATAAGGATACAACAAGAATGCTATATGCGTCATGACGTCATAGGAGACAGCAGCTGCTTTTGCCTTGAATGATGATGATGATGCCTTGAATGATGAAAGGCAGTAAATCATTGGGGTGCAGATTGAGATGTACCACTTCTTCCTTTCCCCAAAGCTGCAAGCTCAATGGCCCCTAGCATAACAGAAAGAAGACATGTTAACTGATCTGATTAGTCCTCTCAATACAGAAATCAGCCCAGGCACTTTCACAGTCTGCCAAGTTAATATGTGATATGTTTTCCAAGAGCTTCTATAAACCAACAAAAGGGAAACAAAGAAAAAAAAAAAAGAGATCATGGAAGGTTAATTCTTTACATACTGTTGTAATGTGTTTGTAAACCTTAGTCAGTAGAATGGTACTGCTTTTGGAGTCTCAGAGGTCCTCTCCTGGCAAAGGCAGCAAAGGTCAGTGTGCAGGTTGAGTCATACACAAGGTAATGCAATTTCCACATTGCTTCACTTCAATACCTGACGCTCCCACTGTTAATGGAGGAAATACTCTGTGTAGGGGCTGCGACACCTGCTTTGTAAATATCGTCTTTCATGTCAACAAAAGTGATGGGCCCTCTGGGCATGGTCTCATCCTCAAATTCCAGGATGAATGCTCCACTTGGTAACACCTTGGTGGGACATTGATGAACTTTGACTCTCAAACTACCACTACCTCTTTATACACTTCTGCTGCTGTTCTTGAATCTAATAATTTCTGAGGGTAACACTGCACATTAAGTGCCTCTAATTACTGTGTATTTTGCATAGTAGTCACATTGTGAATACATGTGCACTTGCACAGAATTACAAAGTTATTATGCATAGTTAGAATGTACTTGATGTGTGAATCTTTTTGCATGATATATGCAAGTACACAATTGTATCAGAAAGGGATAATGCTGCTACCCAGCAGATTAATAAAACCTATGCTTTTGGCAAGTCTGTCACACCACAGGTGACATGACAGGCGACGTTGGAGCGGCAACAGGGCGGCACTGGGGCAACTCGGAATACATAGGATTGAATCCTATAGTTTGCAATTTGTCGTGCGACAGCTAGGGAATTAACCTATCAGAGAACAGCTTTAATGCACTTGGTCCAGCAGAGTGAAGCAGAATCCAGAATGACGGAGGGGAAAAAAAAAAATACTTGCAATTATAAAGATACAGATTTGAAAGATTGCATATGGGAGTCCATTTCAAAGGAACTGGAGAAGCCTGGCATGTATGGTTTATTGCCATATATGTTGAAATCCACTCATAATTTCCACATCATGTGGACGAATACGTACCAGTCTCGAGCATAGGTTCTCTCAATAGCAATTTTTAATAGCTGTGTAGATCTGGCAGTTTTCAAACCATCGCCTCTGTGTCACTTCTGGTGTGTATGTTCATGTCGCTGTGAAAGTATCTTATCACCTAATGACAAATCGCATTATGTCTGGTGCATGGCAGCCTTTAGGATTAATTTTAGAGTTAGGATTAGGTGGGTTAGGATTAGAGATAGGATTGGGGTTGGGGGATATATATCATGCAAAAAAAAGTACACATTAACTACATTGTAGCTATGCATAATAACATTGTAAATGTAGAAGTAGACCTGTATTTACTAAGTAACTACTATATAAATACACAGTAATTAGATACATGTAATGTAAAGTGTTACACTTCTCAGGAAAGAGCAGCATGCAGTTGTGTGTGTCCTTGAACAATGCTTTTAATGCGGATCTCTTTGCAAACCATCTAGACGGCAGCAGTTAGTTTTAGTTATTATTCACTGCCTTGTTGCCCAGCAGTAAAATGTGCACCACTTTTTATTTCTGATTATGTACTTCCAATAATTTGTCTTGTGTTACGGGGGACTCAGTGTCTAGAAATTAATATCAGGTTGCTTGGCAACAGACGCATCCATTATATTTTTTCCAGCAGCTATCTGCAAACACTTGCTGATTTAGTCATTAGGTTCAATGTCAAGAGCATTTAAGTTTGGTTAAGTTGATGCCTGTAGTATGCTGAGCTGATAACATAATAAACACTGAATTAAATCTAATAATGACAAGGAGCACAAAGAACTAAAGGTGTAGTAACTGGGGATGTGCATCTACATGGTGAAGTTCAGACACAAAATGTTTAGGCCTACTTACAAAACTTGGTAACACTTTACTGTGTATTTACATAGTAGTCATTTAGTAAATACCGGTGTACTTACACATAATTAGTGTCATTATGCATAGTTACAATGTACTTCATGTGTAAATCTTTTTGCATGATATAACCCTAACTCTAAACTACAGCTATGACCAAAAGTGTTGCATAACCCTATAGAATTGATTCATTTTCTCCATAAAGTCAAATGAAACCTGCTGAATAATGTCAACATATTTAATTATGTGCCGATTTGTAGTTTTTCATCTGCTAAATGACAAATTGAAAGATTACTTCTAGCTCAGTCACAAATTGTACTGTTGACAGGTGCCAGGGTAATACTAGTAATATAATTAGTACCTCAATGTAATTCTCCAAGGGTACTCTATATAACAAACAGCACAAAGGAAGGCATATGCAATTGATAACGTTCAGTATTGGTAAGGTCCTTACATCATGTCACACTTGAAAACATGAGATGAACCATCTGTCTGCTAGCAAGCTATTTAGTTGCACAATTCAAAACGTGAATGCACCAGTTGTACAAGATAAATGGTTCAATGCAACAACTTTGAATTCATTTCTCATTTTTACAGCCGGTCTGTCCACTGCAGTGATTAATCTCAGGACCAGCAAATCGTTGCTGAAGACAAACAACAACTTAATAAGTGAGCTTTTTCGTGATTAATACAAATGTCCCAGGGGCTTGCAGCAGCAGTGTTATCTTGAAATGGCAATGGTTGCGACACTGAGGTGTATGTAGACAACAGCACAAAGCGGGACGCTTTAGCATCAATAATGTGTCAGCTAGGCAGAGCAGGGGAGGTGGAGCAGGCTGCATTGAGGGTATAACAGGGTTAGAAGCGAGGGAAATCCCACTTTTAGTCAGAAGTTAACGTACAATACAGATAAGTACTTCTATAAGTACTGCTGCCGTGCTGGTCATTAGAATGACTGAGCAAGCTGCAAGAATGGGTTTAAAATACAATCAAGTATTGCTTTAACCTGGGTTTTCCTGGACGTATCTATCTGTGTTTTTGCTACAGTTACATTTTCAATGGTAACTTAAATGTAGCCTTTTTCCATTGATAGTACCATTTCAAAGACTTTAGAACCATAGCAATCAGCATTGCATTACTGTGCTGTATATTTGTATTGTTTGGTAGATTGAGGCTGTAGATAGCCAGTGACTCCGAAAACACCTGCATTTCAGACACAAACAACCTCTATTCCCAAGGTGTTCGTAACTCTGAGGTTCAACTGTATTTTGTATAAGGTCCTAGATATGAATAGAAAGATATCAGTTATGCTCCGACTTCAACCAACTCAGGCATTCAGCAACAGGCTTTTCGTTGTGTTTGATTATTGCCCCACACAATATCGTTTTATTTCAGGACAGCAGGGTCTGATTTCACAATGAAAATGAATGGCAGAGAGATCCCGCTTGTCATATTGAATGGTAACTACAGGGTACTTTGAGCTTACAAGGTGATAACAGCTCTGAGTGGATAAAATCTTAATAGACAGCCTATAGCTATTTTACAACAAACGCTTTTCTTTAAGGCCAAGAATTTTAATTAAAAATAAAGTCAGTCATGTGACATTTACGCACCATAAAAAATACATTAATTCAATTCTCAGAGAAGAAATGATTACAGATGGCATGTAACGTTCATTAAATTGCACTAATTACAATGTTATTAATCAGAAATATATATATATATATATATGAGCAGTTGTTCAAACAGTTTCTGTTACCACTGGTCCACTTTATAATATAATCTGAACCCTATCACTGTGCACTTACATATATCGTGCAAAAGGATGTACACAAAGTACTTTGCAACTATGCATAGTAACATTGTAATTATGTGCAAGTACACATGTATTTACAAAGTAACTGCTATGTTAATACACAGTAATTAGAGACACTTATTGTGTTACCAAATAATTAAACTCTTCTGGATTTATTCAACCCTCAGGACATGCTGTTAATAGCTCATAGGTCCATCTTGCATTTGAAAAGTACCCCACTCAGGTAAAGGCTTTTGTAAGTAGGACAGGCATGTTTACCAGATGAAAGCCTGTGTTTTGAACATTGTCGGTCTAATAATAGGCAGCATGATTATTTTTCTTATTGATCTGTATTGGAATTTATCCAAGACATGCAGGATGTTTTTCTTCTAAAGATGTCAATGCGATCTTTAATGTATAAAGGATGGAGATTGCATTAGTGGATCTTTCCGACACATACCTTCTTGGTTTCTCTCACAATAGCAGCAATAACTCAGCAGCTGCAAACTGGAGAGGTATGGGGTGTCATTGTTTCTGCAGAGCTGCGTAATTTGTTTTTCAATATCAAGGATTGTTCTGTTTTGTTCCAGTAATAGAAAATGCAACGTGCAAAAAGATTTCTACCTCAAGCGCATTGTAACTATGCATAACATAAAGTAATAAATTATGTGTAAGTGCACATGTATTTACTAAGCAATTGTGCTGTAAATCCACAGTAATTAGAGGCACTTGATGTAAAGTGTTACTCCCCAGTCTTAGTCTTGATGTCGAAGCCTCCGATTGCATGTGTTGGAAGATGGACCAAGGTTAGCGCAATATTGAGCATGCCTGGATACAAAGTCAAATTCCTATCGTAATATGAGCTGCCGAATTTACAGAAACAGGTGCTATTATATAAATTAGCATATCAGAAGTTTAGAAGTTTTTAAAAAAAAAAGCTTAAGAAGAGGTTTAGTTTACTAAAAACAGATGATTAAATAGCATCAAAAACATCTGAAAACAGGTAAACATAGATATGGTTTACCAATGCACCTAGACACAGCTTCAGCTGTGATTATTAAACATGCATCCTGATTAAACTCATTGTCAGCTATACTTCCTGTGGACTGTATTTGCTTCTGCCGTATTGATTGCTCTTCAAGTCTTTTGAAACCCATTAAGAGATATGACTGAGGTACTTCTTGTATACAGCCAATGCAAAGAGCTAGACTGACAACCATTAGACAGCCTTGCTGTAACAAGTCACTCTAACAATGTACAAACAATAAAACACATTTGTTAGCAAGGTCGTAAGTTATTATAAAAATGAACTAATAAAGTAACCACTAATAAAGCTTTACCAGGAAGCTGAGTAAAAGAAATCTCCAAGCAGTAAAGGGTCGCCCTTTTATTGAGTAATTATCATTTACTAGTTAAAACTAGAAAATACAACTGAAAAAAAACACTGCCCTGGAGCTAATGTTGTGCTAGTGAGGGTTATGATGCTTTTTCAGCATTGCTAATGGTCTTATGTTAAAAAGGAAAACAGATTTAAGGTCTGCAGGCAGTCAATGGACTGTGAAAAAATAACTGAAGTCATTAGTGTACAGGTGCCATTAGCGGTCGTCTCCTCTTTCCACTCCTCCCCACTACAAGGGCATAGTCAGAGCAGACTGGAAGATCAGGTCAGTGTTTTTGAAAAAGTAATTTGTGTTGAGCAACTTGGCATCTTATTACATTGAGGGGAGTGGCTTTAAGAGTTTGTCGTGCCAGTTTTATTTTGGCCAAAGAAAATGGCTTTATTTTTCAATTTGCTTGAGGAAAGTACACGTTTTTAGAAAAAAAAAAAAAACTTGGAAAAAGTCCCTGCATAAGTGAATTTTATATACCCCTCAAATGTGGTAAAATGTGACCTGTTAGCATTTGTGGTAACCGATCTGTAACCTCATCTCACCTGCTGTGATCAGAATTCATAAACGCAATGCATCACACAACTCTCCTACCTTTACACTCTAACTGGCTGCAAATCTGAGATCAGAGTCAAGAAGTCCAATATAAGAGGTCAGAGGCTAGATGTGAACTGGTCACCACGCACACACCAAACAACAGGGGTCAGTATCACACACAACACTGCCCATCACATCATCATGTAAGGATGTGCACTGTATTTATTTTTTACACTATACACAACAGCTTTCGCATAGAGGATAGCAGCGAAACGGTTAAAGTGTGTTGTTTGTTTGTTGTATTCCATCTACATCCTGCACATAATGGCTCAAAGATGCACTGAAGCTTAGAGCAAAGCCCAGAAGAATACACTGCTGCTTGAATCTGTTTTGCTGTAGCGGTTCACCCACACAGATTCTCCTCTGTAAGTCTTCCAAATATCAGACTTGGCACTTGGAAAGGGTAAATTGTTTACCCAAAGGCTCATGCGGTACCATTCATATTTTATATTCCAAGTTCACAAAAATTTATATTAAGCAGCAACAGGTTCTGGAAGCTACCCTGCTGTTTAATAAATAAGAATACTGGGAAACAGGTGTTGCAGACAGGGAAACAAGTAGCAGCAGATAGCCGAGACCAACGTTTCTGCAATAACTCACTAATTAAATAAATTCCAATCATTCTAAAACCCAGTCTTAATTATCGGGGGGGGGGGGGGGGGGGGGGGGAATTTCTGATCACTTAAATTGAATCTTTAAGAGATATGATAATCAAGGCTTTTAAAATCGTTCAATTATTTCATATTGACATTATCACTGACTTGCCCTTTCAGTTGTAATCTTTTGGGGTTTTTTGCTCCCCCCCCCTCCCCATGGATACAGTAGACTAGGCTAACCCAAACTGTTTGGGTGCAGACCCCTCTTCAGAATAGTACTCCTTACTTTTTGTATTATACTGTTTTTAATGCAATGGTTTAATTGTTCTTTTGTCTGTCTGTGAATCGCTTTGGGCTCCTTGTGATGAAGGGCGCTAGATGCATTGTGTTGTACATCACAAAAGCATGGTTCAGATCAATGTAGACTATCAGGGATTAGAAAGAATTTACTTTAAACTTCTAGTTAGTAGTTACTGAAAGTCATTTCTTTAATTATTAATTGATACATTTAAGCTTGGTGTCCACTTCAGTGTTACCGAAATATTATTTATTTAAATTCAGCCTCAGGAAAAATTGGATGGATTTGTAAAGTTAATAGCAGATAGAGATTTGATTGAACAACACATCGCAATTCTTCAAGCCCTTGACAATAAAATGCAAGTTCTGACATCCTTACAGCGCACATAAAAATGATTCACTGTATTAACCTGCCTAACTGGGATTCTAGATCCAGCTGGAAGTCAATTAAAGTAATTAGGATTATAATTAAGCCCATGCTCTCAGAAGAGCAGAAACCATATTGAACAATGTTGTATTACCCAATGCAATACTGTCATTGCCATCAAAGCCCAGTTGAAGATCCTGATTATTTTCTCATTAACGATGCAAAGCTACTTTTACAATACACACCAAAACTTTGCTTGGACGCCTTTAGATCCTTGCAATGGCAACACTACACCGCATTAGGCTGTTTTCCATTAGAAGTTAAATGTAGCACAATGTAATAGATAGCTTCAGTTTGCTTAGAAATCTGTATCATTGCCTTTAGAGGGTGGTAACAAATTGGTCTTCACATCAAAACCATTCATCCCACTTGTTTACTAAATATCTTGTACTTAATTTGTGAATCGCCCGTGCTTTAAAAATAAGGCAACCAGCAATTAAGCAAAACGGTAGTTCCGACAGGGAAACTTGCTTTCAACCTCAGATCGAATCACGTAAACATCAAGCACATTTTAGGCGCTTCCAACACCAGATCAGATCGCTCAGTCGAATAGCTAGTGTCTTATTTCTCTTTCAATAAACCATACATCCAATGATTGGCAAGGAAGTGATTTACATCATACCTCAATCCATTACATCCCCGCTGTGCATCAGAGTTCAGCCTCCACCTCCTTTTTGGCTTTGTCCAACAGAGAGGGATCGCAATCCTGCCCCTCTGCCTGTGGATTTCTTACCGTCAGGCTCTCCACTTATCTGCAAACTCATTTATAAGCAGGGGTACCTCAAAAGGCGAGGTCAAAGGGCAAAGAATGTAGTGTAAAGATATGCATAATTTAGTAGTGTTGTCTAGTCTTAACTTTAAAAAATTAATCTGGTAATCTAGTCTCCTGACTGAATTTCAGAAACTCATTTTTGAAGCTAAATGGAGTGACATCCCACCCAGTTATTATGCATTGCTGGTAAAGAGACAATCTTTAGGGAGCTGCTGCAGTGAGAAGAAATGGCGATGAAAATCCCACCCTCAGGTCACTGTTTCAAGGCTGGTGTCCCAGGATATTTGTCAGGGCTGCCTATGAAGAAAGAAATATGCAGGAAGTTTGAATTTCATTTCACTCGAGTTTCAGTTTAAAGAATTTAGCACACCCCAGTATTGCCTTGGGCACTGTCACCTCTCCAGATATTATTAAGCAACCAAAGAACAGCCTCTTACACATTTCTTATCCTCCGTACTGACAGCCTCCTTCCTTTTAAAATCCAATTTGCTATTGATACGCTATGCTCAAAAGCAAAAAGATCCAACGCTTTTCTAACAGCAAATCGTTAATGGCACAGAGAAATCACTACAGCTTAATCAGCCCTGCATATCATTCATCTGCAATGCATTTAGAGAAGAACAGAGGAGGGGCATTTATTAATAATTCCCATTTCATTTGGTCAGCAAGTAATATTTGACGTAGTCAAGAGGATTCTTTATTCATTAAACATTTAGGATCTAGACAACCTATCAAAATGCATTGTGGATTCAGTACTCTGTACTTTATTTAGAAATCTATTTGCGATCTCTGTGTGTGTGTGTGTGTGTGTGTGTGTGTGTGTGTGTATATATATATATATATATATATATATATATATATATATATATATATATATATATATATATAAACTATTTATTTTTATTTCTTAAGGGTGATAAAGAATACATTTTAAAGTGCACAAAACATTTCTATGATAAACTAAGATTAGCCAGTTGTGTCAATGTGTAAATCATTCTGCACGATACATGCAAGTACGCAATTGTATTATGAGTTAGGGGGGTTAGGGATAGACAACATTTCCACACATTAAGTACATTGTAACTGCATAATAACATTATAATTATGGGTAAGTATGCAAGCATTTACTAGACAAGTAATATGTAAATACGTTGCAATTAGAGACACAATGTAAAGTGTTTCCTTGTTTTTTTGCTCAATTCTCAAATATTTAAGGATGCAATTAGTCTGCAGTTATCCTTCAAATGAGGGGAGTACCATCATATAAGGTTATGTTTACCTATGAATAACTGTTCTTAAGTTGTTTTAGATGTTTTATACTAAGGGGTACTGTTGGCACATGGGCCAGCTACTATGAGGCAATGGGAAAAGCATGGTAAAACCATAGGAAACTTTTATAAGGGAAACTACCCTTGTTTTTTTTGTTAATAATGCTGTCGTTTTTGTGTATGGCTCTATAACACCAGGTAATCATTATAGCTCTTGAAGCCAAAGGGCTGGACATCAAATGCTGATAATGGAAGCATCAGTAGCAGTGGGCTACTATATCCATTCACTGTGCTCACCCTTTAATTCTACCAAGGACATCTTCAGCAAAGTCTATATCTCAGAATGGCCAATTGAGACACTTGATACAGAAGCTCCTGCTGTCAGCTATTAAAATCCATCAGGTTTGCTGTCTTGGCCATCATGACTAAAAAGATGCAGCTTACGTTAATTTCAAATTAGGAATTTCATTCTTGTCACAAAAGAATCAGTGATTTAAAAACTATGTACATATGGGAGTAGCCATTGGGCTCCGAAAGACAGTCTGTCCCCATGAATTAAACTAGACCCGTAGACAGACCCGCTTCATCGCATGTTGTGATCAATGTTAGAACAGCCAGCACTGCATCATGAATGGTGTTACTGGCAATTGCTTTATTTCCAGGACTGTATGTTAACCAGCTCAAAGACTGTACTATTTAAACTCCATCAATAGTGAGATTGAATATCATTATAGTTCGGGCTCATTTCTACCATTCAGGACCTGAACAGAGTTCGTGAACATTCAATACTTCATACACTTAATTATTTCTCATATGCGATACGGGAACAGTCAATACAGGGTTAATACATTTTAATAGCAATGATGCTATGGCACTACACAGGCAAAGCTATAGTTATCTACAAAAGGCAGCTATATATGAAATAAGTAGCAGGAACAATTAACAGCACTTGGTGGCAGAGGGAATGTCCCAGTGTTATAATTATACACTTAGCAGGATAACGACAATATACTGTTGAGAGCTTTAAATGGTTTGAGTTGGATTTCTAAATTGGTAGAATGGAACCAGAGAGGTAATATTTCAATACTATTTATGTATTTAAAAATGTGTGCTCCTACATATGTTTATTTGGGCAAAACTGG
Source organism: Polyodon spathula (assembly GCF_017654505.1). NCBI lineage: Eukaryota > Metazoa > Chordata > Actinopteri > Acipenseriformes > Polyodontidae > Polyodon > Polyodon spathula. The sequence continues at coordinate 658,559 of NC_054573.1, read as the reverse complement.
TAGACAGCATTTTATGATAATGATCTCTTACAGGTATGGAGACCAACAATGGTGAAATGACTAAATATCTAGAATCATGACAATGTTGTTTTACTAAACAGTGCATTCCAAAATGCTGGTGATATGCAAATAAACAAAAGATTGCATAGCAATGTCTCTTAACATTTGGTAGACCCATCTAAGATGAAACGCTAGAGCAATAGAAAAATACCATCAAGATTCTTCCCCAGTAGCAGTGCTAGATGTGCTCTTCGTGAGCTATCCAAACTCATCCAATTGAATTCATCATGCAGATGTCAAATGGTGCATGTGCTGTAACAGTCACACTGAGAAATAAATCAACTGGAAAGAATGCCCATCTTCCCTAAAACTGTAAGCATGAAGGATGGATAAAGAATATCCTGTGCTCTGATGCTGGAAGCAATACGCACTGGATTGGCAATTTATTGACCACTTCCGCTCAAGGCAAACCTATTTTTGTATTCATTTTGGAGATTCCATCATTGTCAATCAAAGTGAAATCATGCCACTCAGGGGTATTTCAATTAGTCAGCTTTATAAAGCAGGTCGTACATCAAGTTTGAAAGATGAGATCCTTGTGTTTCTCCATTAATATTTCACACTCCAAACCCTTGTTTTTCGCAATTTGTATTAAGAATTTGCAATACCATAAGGGAGTTAGTGTACAATATGGGGCAACAGTTTACACAACAGCTGCCTGGAAGTCAAACTACAAGACAATTAGCTGTGACAGCAGCGAGGCACATTGTTAAAAATGTATAAGTCTTTCTAACCCTCAGCAGCTCAGGGGAGCAGGTTAATGGACTCTATCAGCATGGTCCTTGGCATGACAGACATCAGGGCAGACCTTAGGGACCGAACATTAGATTGTTAGAAGCATCACTGTGAAACACATTGTTCCCAGCTGAAAGTCTAATTGCAAATATTTTAAAACACGGTACAATGGCCTGTAGACTGTTGGCCAATGTACTGTACCCAAGACTTCTTTCTTTCTCTCCATGGCTAAAACACTACATGCTGGATTGTCAGTTTTGGCTGCATGGTCCTTTGCTCTCTTGTTGAGTTTAGGAGGAAAATCTGGAGAATAGACTCCTACTAAAATCAATAATTTGGTAAGATCAGTGAATAGGGTTGGCAGGTAAAGGAGAGTCGTTGAATCTGCATTGAATTGCAAATGGCTGCAGGTGACATTTTAGTAATGATTGAATTAACCAAAAAAGAATTGAGGCACAGCACTGATACAAAAAAAAAGTTAAAAACAGGAGCAGAATCTGCAAACAGCCCCAGCAAAAATAAATACTGTATTTGGGTCAACCCACAGTCTGTCAGCAGCATTGTGTGTGTGTTTTCTATTCTCAGCAGGCGCTTGCTTTACTTCTGATGGAAACTGGTGCTGAGAAGTCAAATCTTGCTGCTTTACTTCTGTTTATTTTTGGTATGTACAGCAATGATGTACATTGCAGTGTACACGGGGGAATAGATTATCATACTGTACTTGATATATCCAAATCTTACATAACAAATAGCAACCCCATGGGGAAGCTACACAGTAGAAAACCCACAGAAGTAATGCTGGGGAACAAAAGCAATTTTTAAGGAGACAAAAGAAAACGTAGGCTGTGTTGAGAATGAAGGCAGAAGCATTTAAGAATATAAAGTATTTAAAAAGGATCCCCCACCACCATCGGAATAATGTGTGTGTGTGTGTGTGTGTGTGTATATATATATATATATATATATATATATATATATATATATATATATATATATAATGTAACGAAACAGGCTCCTTTTGGCTGCAGAGTAGATGAATCTATTTAAGGACATTGTTCTGTTAATTATTGTGCTATACCCATGAGAAAATACAACCTTTAAAATGGATCTTCATAGCAGCTTGCAATTCTGTTGCCTTTTCAGGTACCGCTGACCAGAATTTACCTTGCAGATAAGTGGAGAGGCTGACTTTAGGGAAGCCATGTGCAGGGGGGCAGGATAGCTCCCCCGCTAGACAATGCCAACAAGCAGATGGAGGTTGGGGATGGGGACTCTGGCTCACAGCAGGGACATAATGGATTGAGGTAAGTTATAAATCCTTTCCTTGCCGATCATTGGATGTGTTGTTAATCAAAGGACAAAGATGCTAGCTACTCGAGTGACGATTTGTTCTGGTGTTGGAAGCACCTAAAATATGTTTGATGTTTACGTGATCTGAGGTTAAAGTGAGTTCCCTGCCAGAACCACGGCTTTGCTTAGTAATCTAGAATCAATGCTGTCCTACACTGACAGTGTTTTACAGTGCCTGGCCAATTTATTATGCTCCATTACCTGATTGGACTTTACAGCGACCTGGTATAGGGCATGTTCAGTCTTTCTAAATACAAGTAGAGTAGGTGGGGCAAGCAAACTGAAATGTGATTTCCCTTATGGAAGCTTTCTGTACTAAAACCATAGTGTAATAAAGCTTAGTTAAAGCCTAACTAAAACCATGCATTGTAAAGCCCAGAGGTAAGGTAAAGAATATGGTAAACTATGAGAAATCCATCATACAGGAAAATTACAGCGCAAATGTACTGTAGTAAACTTCTACCAGGGCTGAATAGAATAAGTAAAGCTGTTCAATCCCAGAATATAGGATTTGTAACAACAAAAAAACTAAAATTTGGAAGCAAATGAACCTCAGAATGATTGCATACCCCTATAGTAAGAGAAATGTAAAGCATAAATTAAAATGACATTTGAAGATAGGTGGTTATATTATTTTTATATATATATTTTTTTAAAAACAGGCTGATTTGTATTTTTTGTTTGTTTGTTTAATTTAGAATTTCCAATTTTCTCCCAATTTGGAATGCCAAATTATTATTATTATTATTATTATTATTATTATTATTATTATTATTATTATTATTATTATTTTTTTCTCCTTCACCGCAGCGATTCCCCACACAGCAAATGGACCCGAGGCTCAGTGGGCGTCCTCCGATCCCACAAGCCAATCTGCATCTTTTTACACCCAGGAACTTGAGCGGATGTCCACTGGCTACCGGTTTCTGGAGGACAAAGTCCAGCAAATCTCTGCCCCCAAGCTCACTCGGCACCTGGCCTGTAGGGGTCTCCACAGAGCAGTGAAGACAAATCTAAGCTGGATCCCACTTGCCCAACCCCGGGAACGCCAAAGCCAATGCGGCGCCCCCGCGGAATCCCCAGCGAAGACCGGCTGCCTCGCACAACCACAATTCGAACTTGCAATCTCTGGTTGTATGACTCGCCCTGCACGCCGTGCGCCAGTGTTTTTACCAGGGGAGCCATTCGGAAACCTTAAACAGGACGAGTGCCATTGTCACTTCTTACATTGCGGCACAGCTGGTGTTTTTTAGAGGACTCTTCCCAGCATTGATCATGCCTGATCCAGCTTGCCTTTCGAGATCAGACTAGTGACTGTCAGGGCTCCTGCTTCAATGGAAAACAGATTTTGAAGGCAAAGAAGCATCTGCATATAAAAAATCAGTTATTTTATCAGTGAAATATTTCTGCTGAATATTTCCTCTGGGATGAAAATCATTAACATGGATACCATATTGGCATCTGCAGCAAACCAAACCAGATTCTGTGGTTTAGAAAATGCATGGTTGCACCACTAATCCATCCCTCATCTCAGTTACTTTAGCAATATTGAAAGACTGTAGCTAACAAATGATACGTTTTATCTGTTTTGCACTTCTGTACGCAACACTGTACGCCAGCCAAATACTTATCGTCAGGAAAGTCCGTGTACAGCTCATATCACTCCCCTCTGTTACTCTACATTCACGTGGTTAAAACTATCAATTTTTCAATTAGTCAATAGCCAATAAGGCACAAAAGGTGAACGGGGTGATAAATCTAATATGCAAATGTGCACTAATTAAATCAAAGTGCAAAATAACAATGAAACGTATGTGAAAAATAATAGGAGCGTTATAGACCCTGTGACACCTGTATGAAAAGGGCTACTTCATTTATTACTTCTTTGCAATTTACCCATTGTGTATGCAACACAGATATTTCTTTCCACTTGGGAACACAAAGCTAATGGGTGGAATAGTAGGGTCACTGTGTAGTGTGCTGCTGCAGCTTGGGGTAATGTCGTCTGTGCTCAAGTCAAACACACTTAAGCACTGAAGTGGCAATGAAGTCATTTTAGCCTCAAGTGAAGGTGCTAGTATTGTCTCAGCTCAACAAGCCAGGTACTAACACCGAGTCTTGCATTAGAAGCTGCAATGCTAACTATTTCCAATGTCAAATTAAATGGTAGCTTCACTTGCCATTTGATAAATTTGTTTCCATATATTACAATGATTCTGAGTGGCTGTCATAGGACAAAACTAAGAATGAGTTATTTCAAGATCCGGAGATAATTTATCTTGTGATGTCGACAGAACGCTTCGAACCGTCAAGATCAGAGATAGATTATCCTGTGATCTCAGTTCTGTTGCTTCTAATATTGAGTTAATAATGTTTCACTGTATCAGAGTCTACCTGTAATTATCCGATCTTCTAGAATCCTAGTTGCCAGCTCCTTTCAGTTCTGTAATACTGTAACAATTTCAACAGGATTCTGTATGCAATGTAAATGTGATCATCCCTCTTTTTTAATGATTCGTAAATTGAACAAAAAAAAAATGCAACACTGTAACAAAACCGCTCCACAAAGGCTGTAAATGCAAAACTGTCATGACATGACCGTGAGCCGTGTCAACCATGTGGAAATGTAAAACTGTAAGGGTGACATGCAGACAGACTTCTCCAGGCTCTGATCGTCTTAACAACTTGTGCTAAAGAATGCTTCCAGCAGGCTTCATCCCAAATGGATATGCAGTTCTCTAGATACATGCTAAATGTTAATCTACAATGTCTGTAGGGGATGGCGTGCCAAATTTTATCCCGACAAATTCTCATGAGATTCACCAGGACAGCACCAAGCATGAAATTAGAACAGATCAGTCAAACTAGAAGCAACGGGAAGCTCAATTCATTGTGCCACTTTGATCTTCTGTTTACCACATGGTGTATTGTGTACGAATCACAATATATCACAGTAAACTAGTATCACATTGTCAATCTACTCAGCCCCCTGCCCTGACAATCTCTGAAGCACCAAATAAAGAAATACAACTCAACTCTGTACTCCAGCCTACAGGCTATTTACTTCTAAAGAAATAGATTTTTTTTTCTTCCAATTTTTCAGATATTAGTTTCACCAATGCTTAATAGCCCGTTTTTTTTTTTTTCAAACCTATAAACCGCTGCTGCTGCTGTTCTTATTTAACAAGTTTGCAGGGTGCTTATTTTACTTTGACTGTATCGATCAGTAATCAATCAATTTCATATAGCGCCTTTTGTGATAAATCGTTTCAAAGAGCTTTGCGGATAAAAAACTATTTGGAGAAATAGTAAAACATGATAAAAATACCTCTTTAAATTGCATACATTAAAATTATTTTTAAAAATGTCTATAGAAAATCCCTCTGGACCTTTTTATTGGCATTAACACTAGCACCGCCATAGCTGCTTTTTGAACGGCTTTTGCAATTCAAATTTAAATATCTCTGCGTGTGTGAATATCTCATGCATGTCTGTTCTTAAGTATTAATAAATATTTGAATTAAATACCCATACAGTGTTTCAGCTGCAGAATTGTAAAAATGAATACGTTCTAAGCACTTGCTTCTTCAACTGCCAGACCCGCACTTTATGCGGCATATTGAAATCAATGCAATACAGCCAACAATTTAGTCTGGGCTTTGTAATAAAATCAAAGTCATTGTGAAAGAACATATTATACACTCCTGTCGAGTACTGAAACACTAACGAAAGTCATTCTTCACGTCAGATATTATTATTAGCAGTCGCACAATACAATGTGATATAGCTATGCTACTTACAGGTGTAAAAAAATTTCAAAAGTGCTTTCTGCACAAATCAGTGCATCGGGACTGATGCTAAATGAAAGCTAGAGACTGTTGCATTTTCCAATGCAACGATGTACAGTGTGGATATACTGGATCAAATGGCAAGGCTGTATTCTGTTGAAGGTGGTTCTCGCAGGTGGCCTGTGGCTGTTTTTCATAATGTTTTGGACCTGGCAGCCATCAACGCTTTGGTTTTGTTCAAGGAGTACACCAGCAACACAATCACTCGGAGGGACTTCATTTTGCAGCCCTGGAGCCACAGCAGAATCATTTTGATAAGAGACACAAGAACTGGCTGGCAAATGCCCCTCAACCTTCAGCCAGGGCTGCGCCCACTGGCACACAGAATAAAAGACAATGCCAGGTGGCTAAATGCAATAAAAACAGAACTTTTGATGTCTGCACAGCACTGCACTGGTACAGTTGAAAAGCGTGTTTTCAGCGTAGATTGTACTGAGAAAGCTGTAATTGAACTCTGAACAGACTGACAAAGCCTTTGAACTCTTTCACTCAAAGTTACATTTTCAATGTAAATAGTGTTTTAAAATGGAGCCGCATATTTTGTGCAGCGGTTGCATGTAGTCAGAAATCTCTGTGGTTCTAGTGTTAACCAATTCATTTGGTTTTACAAAAAAGTGTAGTCCTTTCTCAATTAATACTTCATTGATTGCTTTTTCATTTTTTGTTAAAAATCAAACCCCTCTAGTCTCTGTGCCTCAAGCTTATCCTGAACAGGATTACACAATAGAAGTGTGTAATTATTGAATTAGCTATAACTCACTTAACACTGCTCTTAAATATATAATTTGTTAGCAAGCCACCAAGACACAGGACTGCAGCAGGGGATCATTGAATGGAGATAATTACCAGAGTTGTACACTTTGTACTCTGGGATCTAGAGTCAATTGCAACCTCATTTATTGCAATGCTTGCCGCAGCTTTACTAAGACGACATCTGCATAAGGTAGCTCAAGCATGCTATATGAGACCCAAATGTTTATATTGGAAAATGGACTATGTTTATAATGTTAGGTTAAAGGAGTGATAAACAATATTTTAAATCCATCCATCTGTGCCATTTGCTATATTACTACTCAGTCACACTTTACATTGAGTGTCTCTAATTGCTATTTATTTACATAGTAGATACTCGGTAAATACATACTCACCCAATTACAATGTTTTTTATGCATAGTTACAGTGTACTTTGTGTAAATGTTTTTGCACAATGTGTATGTACATCATTGTATCAGAAAAAGGGTTAGAATTAAGATTCGAGTTATCATGCAAAAAGAATGTACACAAGTACATTGTAACTATGCATAACAATGTAACTATGTGTAAGTACACGTGTTTACTAAGTAACTACTATGTAAATGCACAGTGATTAGAGACACTTCATGGAAAGCGTTACTGGCTACTACACAATCATTTTTACCTGGCTTAACCTTTATTTCATGGTATATAAAACCGACATATTAAATGGTATACAGTAGAGTATAAAGTTCGTACTTATTTGAATAGGACCATAAAACAGTGTGATCGTGGTCATGACTTATGATACCGTCAACTGTACTCCAGAATACCGTTCATACAAAAACGTGCCTCATAGTCTCAACATTACAGTAAGCACTCTCAATGTAGAAGTCTTTTGGACTGAATTTTTTTTTTTTTTTTTTTTTCATATTTAGGTCACTGAATTTATTAGATACTCCAGATATATCCCCCCCCCCCCCCCCCCCCCCCCCACCCCATTGCGAATTGTTTGTTTAGTTGAAGTTTTCTTTCAGCAGTCAGGAGGACTCCTACACCAATGACAGTTGCATGCTGTTTTAATATATCTTCTCCACCTATCCAATTCCTAGATTTCATTTCACTGCAGCGCGGAGGTTCCCAGAGGTGATGGAGAATAAGATTAATCAAGAGACCCAGGGGGAGCCCTCTCTGTAGCAGCAGCCATAGGAACTGTTACTAGTGCCATTGTCACTATATTTAATAGAAGCTTCAACAGGGAAATCTGATACACTCTGGATATGCTCAATCTTAAGTTTGAAAAAGAGGCTCAACTCCCAGACTGCTTGGAAAAAAGTGACATCATATCTTTATAAAAGGAATAATCTGAGGGTCTGTTCAATTGAACCCAGGGCTCTCCTGGTATAGGACTCTTGTGCCATATATTGTATGGCTTATTGACATCCAGGATGGTCTCTTTACAAGGTATCCTATGAAAGGTTGCTTAATGGGTTTGAAAAGACTGCAAGGGCAAAATCTGCAGTTTTAGGCAGAAGCTAGTAGAGTCCAAATGGACCACATCATTGAATAATGAGCAGGAAACAATTGAAGTGTTGCTACAATATGTACTCAACTTAAATTTTAGACTGTCTCCAATTCCTGTGTATTTACACTGTTACTTAGCAAACACACAAGTTCTTACACCTCATTATATCGTTATTGTGCATGGTTACAGTGTATTTAAATGTTTAAATATATGCACATGATATAACCCGACCCCTTTCTGATACAATTTTGTACTCGCATATATTGTGCAAAAAAAAAAAAAAAAAACACACACATGTACATTCCGTTAAATATACACACACACACAATGCACAAGAATGTAGACTTTACTAGCCAAAAAGGGTTGGATTTAAACTGCTGTAGGGTTAAAATCAAAGAAAAGTGCTTTGTGAATAACAACATGTGCGAGTCTCTGCATAACCTTAATAGCATAAAAATATCTGATTTGCTAATTTAAATATTTAAAAACAGTGGCAGTACAAAATATATACTGACATGAAAAAAAGAAAAAGTACATTGTCATGATGGATATGACTAGAAAACACTATGATCTAGATTATATATATATATAATTTATATATATCTATATATATATAGATATATATATATATCTATATAATATATATATTATATAAATTTTTTTTCAGAGGGCTGAGTGATTTGAATCAAATCATTCTGACAGGAGCCGAGGTAAGGGGGGGAGGGGGGTCAGATTGAAAAGTAAGGTGACCTTTCTGCGGAAAGTGTCAGGGTGGCTGAACAAGTCTATTCACCCAGTCAGAAAGTGCTTACTTGAATGAGCAAGTTCTCTTGTAAAGCTGCATCGCAGAATGCACCTGTCAGATGGCTCATTGACAGCCAGACAAATCATTGCCAGATTATAAAGTGCGTCAGATATTGCCAGTGACCAAACCTTGAGAGACTGCGGTTTTTTATTAGATGTGGCTTTCAAAACAGAATAGAAGAGAGAGCCAGCGGCTCAGAACTTTAATGCAAGAAGAATTAAACACCGACAGTGTAACTGGTAGGAGAGTGGCTAGACTGGGCAGATAAATGTCTCAAACAGCAGTAAGTGCTAGCAGAAATAGTCAGTCCCTTCTGCAATGCTTTTAATTCAGATTTGTTGGCAACACTTTACATCACATCTCTAATTTGTGTGCATGTACATGGTAGTTACTTCATAAATACATGTGTACCTACACATAATTACAATGTTATTATGCACAGTTTGTTGCATTACATAATCAACCCTTTTCTGATAAAATTGTGTACTCACCTATATCGTGCAAAAAGATTTACACAGTTAAATGTATTTATTTACTAAATGACTAATGTAGTAGACTTCATGTAAAGTGTTACCATTCCTTTCCTATGAGCTGTGTAAGGTATACTTTGTATTTCAGCTCTAATAGTAGAATTTGAAATTGTGAACTGCATGGCTTTCAGTCTGATAAAATAAACAACCTACAACACAGTTTAACAAATGCACTAAAAACAAAGCAATAAGAAACTGTGTTGCCATCATTACAATGCGCCCGGCATTCATTTCACATTGCATTATTTACTTTGGGAGCAAAACTGTAATACAATGCATACAGGGCTGTAATCAGTCATTTTACACTTCAAGGCGGCAGGAAGGAACAACTAGCGACCAGGCTCATTTATCAACCTGTAATAACAGCCTCAAAATTACAAATGGTGTAGAAATGAAGATCCGGAGTTCAGTGAACTGCGGTTATTAATTTGAGGTATTATCATTTACAAATATGTGGTGTATGGTTTTAAAGGATATCTGTCTGTTTTAATTTGCACAGGATTGCTGAGCAACCAAAAGTGACTAATTGCATCCATGAAAGGATCCAGAGAGAGAGAGCTTATACACAAGAGCACTGTGCGAGTCCCACTCTTGGGGATGTGTTCTGCTAACAGCTGGATTCTTTTCTCCACAAACCTATTACTTAGTGGTGGATCTGATCAACCAAAATCCCAACGCAGGATTTTAAAAGCAGTTTACAGTACTAGGGAAGCCACAATGAGAAAAGAGAAAAATACCGCCCAGAGTGCCCAAGATAGGCTTGCTCTTTTTCCATACCTTACATATTTAAGCTGACAAAGGCTCTTTATTGAGGCATCATGAAACCAGTTCATTGCACAATGGGTTTCAGGGGCTTAGTGAATTAATGAGCATCAGAAAGTGATTGAAGAAGTCCAGTACGATCCCATTTTCTGTGTGGCATATACAGTTGGGTTTACCAACTCAGTTGCCACAGCATTAGCTGCTGTGGTAATTTCTAAAACCTCGCTTCAGAAATAAGGTGGTGCTCCAACAGCAAATTAATTAGTAACGACGTTATCTTGTGGGATTCTCATGACAATCAACGCATCTTAATTAGATTTATACTGTAAAAGTATTGCATTGTTAGTGTGGTAAAACACTTGAGACATTAGTGGAGCTGTCAGATTGTGTTTTGAGATATATATTGAAGAAAGCTGCTAATCACACCAAATCAGCTGTTGAATTAATAAGCTCTGTATAGTCCTCAGCTTGTAAATAATTTGATTCCAAATATTGCACACATTATAACTGAAAGTGTGCAAGATGCTGAAACCATAATCCTGAAACATGCCGAATTGTTGGTTCTGGTGGAAACACTTTAGTTTCACAGTTAAATATGCATGCATTTAGAGATTAAAGAGAAAGTATATCCAAATTTCATTTTACTTCCTTTTGATGTTTATTTCCAACTTTGTTATTCTGAGTGGTTCTAGGTTCGGTTTCTTCAATATTTAGTTATCAGTTTACTGATTATCTGCCTGAACGGGGCTTTTGAAAATCATAAAGCTGAGGTAACACAGTGGCTTGAAACCTGGTTCCAGGAGACCTAGTTTGAGGCAGCTTTGCTGTTTCAAACCCCAAGTCTCCCCTGGTGTACTGTGCAGCAGCCCGACACCTACTCCTGAAACCAAGTTCCAAGCCACAAACTGGCTTCACGTTCCCTCGGTTTCAGTGTCTGCATTTAACAACCTTCCTCATTCCATTCGTCATGTGACAGTGGGCCTCTGCTAGACCCACCCACTCACTCCCTATGAAGAGAAGGTCGACCTGCAAGAAGGCTCAACACTTATTGCTGGCGTCTTACCTAATCTAACTCATGCTATTTCCCTATTGTCGGATCACAAAGTTCACTGACTATAACGTTTCAATTCCACCTCAAGAGGCCCGAATGTTAATGGATTTGTAAAACAGTAAGCTTCAAAAATCAACGAATCTTAATGACTTTCAAATCAGGATGCATGATTAATAAGCAAAAATTAGTTTTACCCTGCTGTGTTGATGACCCAGATAGGTGCATTAAACTTTAAACAGCGTTCTTGTGTGACAGTGCCGGATGTATTATAATACCTTACCACCGTGTCTGCAGTACTGAATATTTCCTTGACAGGAATGCCAGGGTGTAATTTGCTTGTGTAGGAAAGGGCTGTCCCACTTCAGTGCATTCAAGTAAAAATATTTTATTCATTTACATATTTAAAACTACTGCTCTTTATAGTTATGCTCAGGAACCTTTTTGGATTTCCATAAAGGTAACAGCAGTATTTTTGCCGCGGGATGCATAGTGGCATTGTAATTATGTGCAAGTACACGTGTATTTGCTAAGTATCTGTTATGTTAATACACAGTAAATCAGGAGGCACAATGTAAAGTGTTATCATGTTTCCTAGGTCCAAGATTGGCCGACCTGGTAAAGGCATGGCCGTGTGGTGTGAAGGGTGACTCATACAATCAGTGAAGAGCAGGTTTGTGTCTTGGCTGTGTGAAGATTCCACAGGGAGCCTTGACTGGGAAGCAATTGGCTTAATCGTACTATTGGAGCCCATCAGTGACTCCTAAGCTGTAGAATTATTGGTGGTAAAATAATTAGACAATGTAGACTAAAATAAAAAACAAAAACACACAGACAGCTTCCAATTTACTCACACAACATGCCATTTCAAAACATCTATCCATAACAAGGCCATCAAATTCTAACTAGAAACAAGCAGCCAGTATAACGTTTCTTTCCAGAACTCCATCCTAGCAGTAACTGCAAACCAGATTACCTGTGTATGCGTGGGATCACGCCACAACACAAATCTAATAAACGCACCAACCACCCTCACAATCCCATTATTCCCAGACAAGTCTAGCCAACATAAACAATTGTCTACAATTATTTATTATGATAAACCAATCCCCAGATGCCGTGTTGAATGGCATCTTAAAACACATCATAAAAGCTTTTTCAATTGAGGTTAAATGCATGATAGTACAGTAGAAATATCAAGTATTTTTACCCATCCAGTCCCAATAGCAACATCAGCATATATCTTCCCCCATACAAATACATTTTCTGCAAGAAGAATTTCCAGGGACTAGAAAATAAATTAATTAAAATATGTCATCTTCCCTACATTACAGAACAGTAGTGCCACGCCAGTATTGCTACTGAAACTGAGTTGGTCTGGGTTACAAAAAAGTTTAACAGAGCGCTATCCTGGAAGAGTATTCCAAACCGATATTGCTTCAGTGAATCACAGCCTAGGGAGTTCTGTTAGGGTTAATGGAAGCTGTGCCCATTCTTCGTCATGAAGTAACATGATTGGCTTCTGAGAAGCAGACACTTCTTATATTTGTGCCATGCCACACTCGTCTAGGCGTGGGCTCCACAGTGCGAAATCAGCAATTTAAAGAGAAACACAAAAAAATAATAATCAAATAATCTCTTTGAATGCAACAGGCAGGGAGCGATGGTAATGAAGGGAGGTTTATAGTACTTGTAGATCCTCTGGAGACAGACAGCAACACGCGGGGGCAAATAAATAAAAATGGCACTCAGAAAGAAGACAAATACAGTGAAACCTGAATAAACTTGTCACAATGGAACATGGTGTTTGAAACAATTTGAAATTACACAAACATCTTTCAAACCCCAAGAGAAAGGATGCTCCTTCCAGTACGGAGCAAGCTTAAAGAATGGAGACTGAACTGCTCCCTCTCCCTTTGGGTGGAGAAGCTCTGCTCTGTGGAGAATTCTCTTTGCATCTATCCCGTCTCCTTTTGTTTTATCACAAAGCAATGTTTACTCTACATTAATATTCAGTGTTGGCACCTCTGGCATTTCTAGTTCTCTGTGTGTTTTGTTGGTGGTAGTGTGTGTTACTGAGGTGAACTACTTGCTAAAGAATTTTTCCGATAACTTTTGTTTTATTGCTTTATTCCCTCCTGCATATTTTAGCTGTACTAATTCAAAGTCCTTTGATTTTCAGCACCCAGGGCTGTTGCATGAATAGAGGTAGGAGTAGCATCAGAAGGCATACCATGTGAATCACAAGCAGTGTGTTTGGGAGGCCTTTTCCTGCTCATCATTCATTTCCCATTATCCAGGGTTTGACACTGGTTGCATTTGCATTCAAAGGACTGAGACATAATAGAAAAGAGATGTGTGCGTGTGAAAAATAAGAATTTGATAACTATTGCAGTAAGTGCGTTTCTTTCTGAACAAAAAAAAAAAAATAGAATTTAGCCCAAAATGCCATGCCAGTTTAATATAATTGCAGTATGTTCTTTGTAAGAGTAGATTACGTTTAAAAGATGTTCTGCCTTCTGAATTATTTACTTTCCAATAAAAATACAATGCATGGAGGGGGGTTAGGGGTCTCTGATAAAAGTCCATCCTCATGGAGTATAAGGTGAGTCATACAGCGGGGGTTAGCGTCCTGGCTGTGCAAAGTAGGCCGGTCTTCGGTTTAAAAAAAAAAAAAAAAAAAAGACAGAGACAAAGTATGCGAATCCACTTGATATGTGAGCTAAAGGCTAGGAAAAAACTAATTGCCTGTTGTCGCTCTAAGTTATATTTGATTCCAAATTAATACAGCTATCCTATAGAATAAAAAACACGTGATGGATAGCTAGCAAGTTGCTGGAGTTTTAACGTTGTGCAGTAGTAGGGCTACATCTTTAATTTCCCAGCATTATGCCAGAATTCTGTAAACCTTGTTTAAAGGGATTTACATAAATCACATCACCCACCCTGCTGCCTGAGTCAATACCAACGTTAGATACTCGCTGTGTAAATGATGTACTCCCGTACTACTTATAAAGTACAGACGCACTTTGTGATAATTTGTCCTGTGTTGCAGATTGAATGTGACATTCGCATGCCACTTTTTCATCTATTAATGGCCATCCTTTGGAATAACTTATTTGTGGTACACTGTCACTGTATCCCTCAGGTTGACAACCATAGTGGCCCCCACATTTGAATTAATTGACTCTGCTATGCTGCACATCTGGTTTCTTAAGATTCATGAAGGGCTTAATGAATATTAAACAATTCCCAAATCTGTGCATCGACAACTCGGCATCTGTATTGACCCCAAAAAAGTTTTTGTTGGATGAAAAGGAAAAATAAATAACTAACACAATTTGCCATCTACAAAACACACATTTGGTGTTACACAGGCAATGTATTCTGTTACATAAACAGTGGTGGGTAATGATATGAAAATATTACGTAGATGTTGTGCATGTATTTCGAGATCTGTCTTGTCCATTATGACTGAAACTGACTTCCAGCTCTTTATTACTGATGGGCACCTATATCGATATTTTGATATGATATTGATTAGGTTCGATATTGATGATAATTTCCATATCGCAATATCGATATTGTATGCTCGCTAATACTGTTACAATACAAATGCAGTATAATCAAGTTTATATTAAGATGCAATAAACCCTATACATACCAATCATTGTCGTTCTCATGGGTAAATAAACACCACACAAGTATTATTTAACTAGTTTATTCCATTGATTGGAGTTTTGATACCAAACACTATTAGCGTGCTGCATTAAGTTTGGCACTATTGTCCGTCCGTAAAAGGTTTCCGGTGTTGTGACGAATTTTACATTATTTCAAGACAGTTGCATGTGTCAGCATTTCACTGAATTCTCTGTGTGATTACTTACGCTATTATTAATGCATTAACAAAAGCTATCGTGGTTGAAATGTAGACTTTGCGTATTATAAATGAGATGTACTTTTTAGGTATAAAACAGTATAAACACATCAAGATAATAGAAAATTCATATGTGAAACTAATATTGCTATATATTGCAATTGTGCGATTGCATTTCTTTGTTCTGGAAAACTTGAATATTTAACCTCAGACTTCTTTTATAGTCCTCATGTATTCCTGCTGACTGCAACAGAAATTCAGAATTAAGGCCATCAGCATATGTCTCTAATATGCAGAAGCAAAGAAGAAAACTAATAAACAAATGGTAACACTTTACATGAACTACTGTGTACTTGCTGTGTAATTCCATAGTAGTTACACAGAAAATGCATGTGTACTTGCACATAATTAATGTTATTATGCATAATTACACTGTACTTGTGCAACATTGTAATTATGTGCAAGTACACATGTATTAACTAAGTAACTGCACAGTAAAGAGACAATGTAAAGTGTTACCTAATGCTTCGATAAATGTACCTCCACTAGTTAGGCCATCCCCCAGTTAAAGCCACATTTTGTGGTTCCTGAATAGCACAGTTTCACTGCATATCGAAGCATGTTGTGTAAAACAGAAAGAAAAATAGTTATTCCACCAGCAGTCTGGCAACATTCAATTCAAAGAAGCCAGACCACAACGTTTTACTGCTTCTGCAGTTCTTGACATCTATAGAATAGATCCTAGCTGTGCATTTTATAATGAATTAATTCAATGTAATTATGAACATGTGCCAGAGCATTAGAATAAGTGATACTGCAACTAATTGAAATGACGGGGTGATCCATTAATAGCAGAATGGGTGACACATTGGTGGTTAAACAGAATGTAGGACCGGAATTATAATTAATCAGAGGGGATGGAGACCTAGTTCGATTGCAAACTTTAATTACAGAGTATTTTATCACCTAGCTAATTGGTAATGCGACATTACCCTTATTATAGCTTACATTGTAGCTATGCATAACAACGTTACAATTGTGTAACATCACTTGTATTTACTAAATAAATGTGCCACCTTATTATATAAATCACAAAATGAAGATTGTACTCACTTAAATTATTATTATTAATTCTACCATATGTTCTTTGCATGAGATACCATCTGTGCATAAGATAAGATGTAATGTAATTATAATTTCTTGTAAAGGATTTATAATATCTTAGAAATCAATCACAATATTGAAGCTATATTAGGCACCATATGAAAAAATAAAGTTAGAACAGTTAATGTATGAGCTGTTTAGAAGAGGCAATGGCTTTACAAAAACATTTAACAGTAACTGATGCATGCAGTGCTGCTCTGCAGCGCCTTTATGAAGATGTTATGAATGCTATATAATTCCCAAATGCAAAATGCAAAAATTACACTGTTAAGCTGCTGCAAATACAAATCGTAGCCTGGAGTAAAAATCTATGATAACAAGGGACCAAAATTCAAACCCAGGGTTGAGTGGAGTTTCAAGGTAGAAATGCAGCATGACCCCACCCCAACCAACTAAAGCTAGCCATTAAAATGTCATTCTACCTCTGTGCTCAGCACAAGCTAAGCAACTGGCTGTGACCAGGGAAAATGCTAGCCCCACTATATTAAGTGCAGGTCCATGCAGTGTATGTATCTGTGGTGTAACTTTGGTTTCAAAAGTGTGTGTGTGTGTGTGTGGAGGGGGGGGGGGATAGAGTTAGGTGGGGGTAGTTTCTGTAGCATATAGTAATAAAGGTACTTGACTGATTGGCTTTTCCACTGGGTCCTAGCGGAGACTCTCTACTGACTAATACAAATAAATGATTGAGAAAATCACATTTTAGTACTGCTGCAATGTGAAGGGGACATTTCCCATTATTGAAAAACTGAGGAGGGGCATGTATTGAAATTAAAACACTACATCTAAGATCTTTAACATGAGTGTATGGTTTCTCCCTTAGAACAATGCAAACAGGATGTCAGTGATATCTAAGAACAGAACGTGCAGGATTTACAAAAAAGGCTGAGCGCCTCAGCTCTACGTGCAAACATTTTCAAAATAAACCAGAATTCACAGCTTGTTTCCTCTCCTTCCTACCACAAATTGCATCCTTAAAAAAAAGGATTCAGGTTTGTACACTACATAATCACCATCAATTCCATCCCAGTGCTTCTCAAATACAAGCTTAATGCTCACCGCTAAAGCAAAAACATCCAGATAAATCAGGCAAGACAGGTAGAACTTCGACTCATATTAGATCTCGATATTCTGGATGCTATCCGTTTAACCTTGAGATAGGAAGGTTACCTAGATCTAATTTAAAATGCAATCTATCCGGCCCAGTCGTCTGATAGAATCTGAGTCAGTGTAAATGTAAATGCTGAAACCGCTTTTATCTTTTAGTCAAATACAGTTGATTTTTCAGAGAAGACGTTTCTACTAGGTGTCCTAAATTAAACCACAAAACTCCTTAGGGATTTCACAAAGCAGTCGTATATTTGAAAATACCCCCCCCCCCCCCACCCAAATACATACACACAACCTATATAAGTGATGTCAGAATGTGCAACTATTCAGCAACAGTCGTGATAGTTCAAAAGGGTCTCAGTATCATCACAAAGGGGCAAAAGGGGAGAGGGGGAGGGGGGAAGAAATAATGCATCTGGTGACTAATAGACATAAAGTCCCATAATGATTTAGTGTGATGGCTATTCTTTGTGTAAATAAGGGTTGCCTACATTGTCCCAAATCTTTCTCCACTTGTCCAACGAAGTTCCAGGTTACTGTGGTGCACCTACAATGCACAGTATAACCATAATAAAACACATGGGACAACTGCAGAATGACCAGGGTACATTTCTTAGAAGGGTAGTGTCCTATGCTGTTTCAAATTCAAAATTAGAGCTAGCATTATGAGGAAAGTGGAGGAGCAGGATGTATGTACAGAAGAGTATCAAATTAGATATCTTTGAACTGGTGTACAGTCCATGCAACTTTTTGACCACTTGTGTACAAGAAGCGGTCAAGATACATCAGGAGGATGTGTGATCCACTGGTTAAAGAACTGGGCTTGTAACCAGCAGCTACCCATTTCAAATCCCAGCTCAGCCACTGACTCACTGTGTGACCCTGAGCGAGTCACTGAACCTCCTTGTGCTCCATCTTTCAAGTGAGATGTTGCTGAAAGAGACTCTACAGCTGATGCATCGTTCACACACCCTAGCCGCGTATCTTGTAAAGTGCTTTGTGATGGTGGTCCACTATGAAAGGCGCTATATAAAGATTATTACTGTCAAAATATAAGTGTGGAATACAGTTGGCCGCATGTACAGATAGCAAGACACACCTCCACCTAGTCTAATACTCCTACAAAACCTTCACAAAATAATATGAACACCAAGTTCATTACAATTGATTAAGAGGTTTTCCAGGTATGACAAATGAAACGTGCATACATACTCTCCTCCTCCACCATGATCCGTACAGGGGATAATAAGTACAGCCATCCACTACTTATATACCACTGTAATCAAGGGAGTTAAATATCCCATTCAATCTCGCAAATTATACACAGAACACAGAGTAGATAAAGGCTCTGGGATGATTGATAAAGACCGACCCCACAGGTGTGTAACCTCCTACACATCTTCCACAGGTGACAGTCATGTGGGGTGAAAATAAATGTGTGATCGATGGTTTGGGTCGGGCTACACGCTGTAACCCTTAAGCACTCAAGCTTTTTTCTTTTGCAAAATTACTTCATACTTAAGTGACGAATAAATAAATCCATCAATAAATGAATAAATACATTGTTTCAATTGTCTGTAATCAGGATTAAAACAATTTATTACCAGAATCCCTTCTGAGTGAAGCAAAAGTTCTTTCCTTTGGGTAATAGGCCAATTTTGTGTGCATTTTGCCATTCCATTTGTGTGACTACAGTCTTCCCCAAAGGACAACTACTAATATCCAACATACCCAATTAATTTTAAAAGTCACTGTCTAGTTAGGAGATAAAAATATATTTCGATGAATAATCAGCTAGAATTATGAATTATTAAAAAGAACAATTTAACAAAAGGCCAGACTGAGCATATTATATAGTTGTTCATTTTAAAGTTGTTAATTTAGTTAAGACCTTAACTGTCAATTTGATAAACCTATAGACAGGATTATTTTTAAGAGCATTTTGCAGCATGGGAGAGTCCCCCTGGACTGTACAATTCTCCAATAAAATCCATCTGTGGCTTATAAGACAGAGATTGGCCTATCCAAACAGTTCTACTGCAACACAAACAGCATGACTGCACATAGATTCATCAACAAGTATAATCTAACCCACTCAAAATAACTGCTCTCAACATTACCTTTTTATAAACACCACATTGAAATGTCCCAGTCAGAATAACTTTGGTTATTATTACACTCCAATTAATACTTTAACAGCCATACAACTAATTTCCACCCCAGCAAATTTACATACCTATAGCAGCTCTGTACAAGCAAGAGCGATGGAATAATTACTTTTAAACGAGCAGGCAGCATTAAGTGCAATTTTAAAGCTCTTACTATTGACGGTTGCTTCGATATTGGCTTGTCACTATATCCAACTTTAATTGCGTTTGAGCTTGTCTGGAGAATGTTAGGCGCCTGCACCACACAGCCTTCCTTTGTTCATTCCAAAGGTAAGATGTTAAGATTCCTGTCTGTATACATTTCATACTGCATATATATTTTAACCCCAACGTTTTTGCAAGACAAGTTCTCCAACTCCATAGAATTCACACAAACTGTCCTCAAAATGCAAATCTACTGATATGCATCGGTACATACATGCGTCATCTGCACATCCTATCTCTGCTAAAAGATCGATTCCTAAAGGATTGAGTGTATAACGATAAATCTGTTCTGATGAAAATGACTACAAGAGAGAGAGAAAGGAATTCAAAATAAATTTGAAGAGGATATAAAAAGAACAAACTATTGAGAGAGAATTGAGAAAAGCTGACAAACTCAATAGGAATTAACTGCTTGATTATAAGAAAAGGGAAGAGAGGGTTAAGAGAGTACCATTAATTACATATTCTTAATTACCCAGCAATTGTTTTGAAGCATTTACATACACTTTATAAAATAAAAATAATATTTCCAAAAAAAACAATAGTAGCCTTTATAAGCGATGCAAATTTAGATGATGTTTTAGTTCCACAGTAAACATAATGGGACCACAGACACATTGAGGGACATCAAAACTTGTAAAAGTATGTGTAAAGTGTGGAAATATATTGGTATCACCAGATGTCAATTCTTACATATAGTTACAGAACACCCAACACCAGATCCATTGCCTGCTGGAACCACCATGTAAATGTTGAAACAGCTAAAAGGAAATCATATGTTGGCACCATTCTGATGAGTAGATTCAAATCTAATTTTAATTGATTGACATACTTTACATGTATTCTGGTATTTGCAATCATTCTGAGTGGTTATTATTATTAATTTAATTAAGTAGGTGCCTTTATCCAAAGCGACTTAAAGGGCAGTACAGGGTTACAATGCAAGCTTAATGTTTAAATACAGTAGCATGTTGTAAGTACAATAGCACAACTAAAATATGAACTAGGAAGCAACAAGTTAGAATTACAACACGTTATATCTACAATGGCATAATAGTACTGCACGGTGAGGGCCCAAAACTGTGCATAGGTCAGGCAAGTCCAGTGCGTGTGGATCTTCTGGGTGGAAAGAGAAGATTGGCTTTGCTTTGGGATCGGAGGACAGCCACTGATCTCCAGTTCTCTCAAGGTGTTGTGAACAGTTGCTGCAGTGAGGGAAAATTTTGTTGGACATTCAAAATGTGAAGAATATAGGGGTAAAATAATTGGGCATGCTAAAATACATTCTGTTTGAAATGATATAACAAATGAATGAAGCAATATGACAATGGACTGCTATTGCAAGTAGTGACACTGTTGGAAAGGCGACAAAGTGGCCTATGTCTTTAGTGCTCTAAAACATGTGTGCTGTATAAAATAAAATTAATGCTTACGATAAAGGTATTCCTGGCAAACATTTCCTGTGAATCCCCCAACTGTGCATAAGAGCTTATTGAGCAAATGCAAGGCAAGATGAGATCAAGATGTCTCCCTGACTAGTTTGCTGCTCATGTCACTTCCGGCTACACTTTTGATGGTGTAATTTATCATAAAAGCCAGGGGTGTCTGGCAGTCGTTAGCTGATGTGAAATGAAGTGAAATTCCTGCTTTTGATCTTCAAGCTTGACCTAAGCAGATTGGACTAAAAGCAAAAAAGTTGTCGGGCACAAAAAGCATCAAACACACGGTTTCTATTTGAAATAAAACAAACCAGCTAGAATATAAATAGATTTCAAATATGGTAATAATCTTAACCCTCTTCTGATACAATTATGTACTCAAATATATCATGCAAAAAAAAAAAAAAAAAAAAACACATGAAGCACATTATACACAACAGCATTGTGATTATGTGCATGTACACATGTATTTAGTAACTATTATGTAAATGCACAGTAATTAGAGACACAATATAAAGTGTGACCAGAATTGCTTTCTGCATTCTGGAGACTGCAAAGACAATACCTCAGGACCTTGGCATTTCAAACCATTATGTCGATCATTAAGCTATGCTATAATCACACTTATTTAAATGTTTTCCTGTCATCAATGAACCATCTGAATCACTGCATACTTTATTGTATTTCATGTGTTTATTTTTTTTTAACATGTTCAGATTTCTAAGTTTTTAAGACTTAGAGGACACAATCGCCATAGCTTGCCAGCGGATCAAAAGTGATCTTCAAAGCAACATGACAGGTTGTGACATTCCTGAAACCGCACGCCATGTGGCCCAGGGCAGCAAACAAAATCTGTAAAATCAGAGCCGGGCAACTGGCAGGCTGAAAATGTCACAAGCAGACAGACTTGGTGCTCCCAGACCGAGCTCTCTGTCCTGCAGTCTGCCTGGAGGGGGTAGCTCTTTAGAAACACTCCACAGATGTCAAGAAAGCACAGGAAGGCAATCTTTCAAAGTGAAAATGTACAGAACTATCCTTGGAGACCAAGTTTAAAATAAAATAAGATTCCCACTTGGAATGGTGTGGGAGTGTGTGAATATCTCTATATAAATGTTTTCTATTCTTGCTAACAATTCCAGTTTGAGTCAAGGAGGATGTTACATGGTGAGCATATTATCATTTTAACTAAAACTAAGCAAGGCAAATAATGACAGAGAACCATATAGAACACACATTATGATATTAATGAGGTAGAAATATTACTAAACTGCATAGGATATAAAGTATTACTTTAAATTATCGTTTCATTGTTGCAATATATAAAATGCCACCATATACAGTTCTTGATTCATAAAATAAAGAACTGGACAAAGATTTAGGTAACACTATAAATGCCTCTAATTACTGTATCTAATTACCAACCCCACCCCTTTTGATACAATTGTTTACTTGCATATGTCATGCAAAAAGATTTACACATTAAGTACATTGTAACTATGCATAATGTCATTGTATAATTATGTGCAAGCACACATGTATTTACTAACTACTATGCAAACACACAATAATAAGTCACAATGTTACCAAAAATAGTGTACTTGAGTTATTTTGAGAAGCACTTACTCCGTTGTGATGAAAGCTGGATTGGGTGTACAACGAGGCATTTGCATCTGTCTTAAATCTTATGTTTTCTATGTACAGTCAATGTAGGTCACATGATCTACTGTTTCACTACTCTTGTCCACTGTGGCACGGGATGAATGTCACTGGCAGGCCTGTGAAGCATGTATTGATTTTCCACATGGGATGATCTATAGACCAAGGTAAGCTGCAACACTATCAGGATGCCAATGTTATTTTGAAGTCCGATTAAAAAATGTTGAAATGTCACGTCCAGCTAGACAGCAGAAAATTCAAATAAGATAAACTCAAAAAACCAGTGTTTGAAACATTAGAAAACTCTGCAGTCCCAAGAGGTCTGCAATACGCGTCCTATGGTGTCATTATGCCAAGAAAAATGCCTCTTTGGGACACCTTTCCAGATCATCGATTGCTCATCGTCACTGAACTAGAAGTGAAGGCCTCGAGATCCAACACGACAAGGAGGCTGCTGGTGTTTAGTTAGGAACGCAAAGGTCACTGGTTTTGTTTGATGGTACAGTTAGGGCTGTCAAACTTGCATTTAGAAAAACAGTAAAAGCTCTCTCTGTTGTGTACTTTTGGCTTAGGATACAGAGATAGATCCTAACAAGAAAGTCATTGTTTTTACACAATACTATTGCGGAACATCAGAAAGACAGATGCAATTTGAAAAAAAGCTGCTGTACCATAAACCTCTGGTAAAACTCTCTATGAAATTGATGGTTTGGATACAGACACCTAATAGTGAATGCCAAATTGTGACAAAAGTTTTCATTTTTTCTGGGTCACCCGAGTGGAACATTTCCGTGGTGACACACCACACGTCCTACTCAGCACGTCAGTCCCCTCACGTTTGTAACATGGCTGTGACAAGTGATTTTTGTTGGGGATTCCCCTAAGGTGCGTCCATTATGTTACAGGGGGCCCCCCGGGATGACCATGGTACAAACGAGTTTGTCTGTGGACGTCACCTTTGGAAACAGGAGGTTTCAAAAATGAAAAAAAAAGTCTTTGCCACTGGTTTCCAAATGGGAGCAACGGTACCATATCAATGTGCTTCCTGTTTAATATTGGTTCCAAACCCATTGTGTGATGTCATTACTGGCAATGCTGTGCCTTGCATATTAATGAACACGCCAGTAAGAAACTAAACATGATTGGAACAAACCATTACATATTAAACAACATGGTAAGCAGAAGCGGCATTTTTAATATTGACAGGTTAGGTATTTTAAATGCGTGCAACACTGGAGACAAAAGAGATGCAACCACATTACCATGCACAGAATCCTTTCGAGTAATGGGAGACTTGTTTAACAAGGAAGATAGTTAGGGAGTAGACATTTTCTGCTTAATGCTAGTTATGTAACACGAGTCATTTTATTTTTCTTTCACTCAAAAGCTTGTGGGAAGAACACGGGTCTGCAAGTTGGGAGTTTTGCCTATGGCGGCCAAAAATGAAATATTTACTCGAATTTGTTTCACCTTTAATTGAGACAACCATAGAGTATATTTGCATTAATCAACTGGTGTATTGGTACTTTAGCAATTTTGTTAATTTAAAGGATTTTTTTTATTTTTATTCCTGCTTTATATTCATTTGTTTGATGCTAGTGCCATCTTAAAACAACTCTTTACATGAAGTGTCTCCACTTACTGTATATTTGCATATTAGTTATTTAGTAAATACGTGTATATTTACTGTGGCAAAGTGAGGGGGTGCTTTGTCACTTTCAGGACCTTTATCACAGTCTTCAAGTCCTCTGGACCACAGCAGTTACAGGTAACAGGGTGGAACCTGTATATTTATTTATAATACAAATAAAAATAATTCAAATAAAACCTAACTCTACCAAAGGAGAGCTAGCTGAGCTTTGCAAGGTCCTTGCCACTTAGCAGTGATCAACAACACACAATACCTTTCTTTAAGGTTTCCCAAAGGTCCATCCTCAGGTCCTCACTTTCTTACAGATACCCTAACAATCATTTCAGACCCACTTATATACCTGCCTGCTTGATCACAGACAGTTGTTCCTCATTCCATTATAGCCAGGTGATTTTCATTACCAGCTCTAAGAGACATTCTGGGAGTTATAGTCCTGTTTCCCACTTTAAAATCAAGGACTACATTTCTCCTTTTTCCTATATATATATAGAGTGTAGCAAGGCAAGGAGGGAGTTAAAAAAAAAAAAAACATCCTCCCAGCTAGAACATGTTTATTTAATTGAATTATTTGCTCATTGTTTTGGCAGTTGGCATGATAATTGTAAATTAGAGCCAACTGCCCACAATTGTTACTGTGGGGCATATAAGCCTCACAGTTCACTAATTCAAGACTGCTGAGTAAAAGGAAGCAGAAGGCTGTGTGCTCTGGTTCTAAGCAGGTGGGTGTGGGTGTGGGTGTGGGTGTGGGTGTGGGTGTGGGTGTGGGTGTGGGTGTGGGTGTGGGTGTGTGGGTGTGGGTGTGGGTGTGGGTGTGGGTGTGGGTGTGGGTTTCATTTTAAGTATTTAGTTAGGTTTCTGACATGTGTAGTTAGAGCTCCAAAGTGGAGCTAGGTGCTTATTTAATTTTTGTTTATTTTGTACTTTTAAGTTTGCATAAGCACTTAAACCTACATTTCTCTGTTGGGTCATTCTTTTAAAGGGACAAACCAATGCATCACTTCACGTTTGCAAGTTACTCACGTGCAGAGTCTTAATATATATATATATATATATATATATATATATATATATATACACACACACACACACACAAACCATGTTTACGACAACTTACTTACCGATACGTCCAATATAATATCTTAATAATATATATATATATATTATATATATATATATATATATATATATATCTATATCTTATAAATAATTTTTTTTTTTTTTTTTTTAAATATGGTAGGGGGGTCACCTGTCTGATGTATCAAATAATGCAACTTGATAGTATTGTGAAATCTAGTCTGTGTTCAGCTTCGGATTCGGTAAAGAACAGAATGGCTTTTGAGTTGAGTTTTTTCAATTATTCTTGACTTACAATAGTGTTCAAATTTATTTGAACAGCTGAAGATTTGTCATTCGTATCTTTCATATACCTACCCGCATGAAAACCTCTGGGTGTGAATATGTACATTTTCAGGCAGTAATCAGTGATATAGAAACAACAGGCACTCATGTGTGAAACTGTTAGACAACGTTGTGCTTTAATTAGGCATCTTGAACAACTTCTAAAAAGTCTAATGTATTTTACCATGTGTGGCTATGTGTTCCTTTCCTCTTTAAATTCATTGCATATGTGGCATATTTAAGTCCTCGCTTAGATTTGACCATGACTAATTTGCCTGTTTTGACAATTTTCCAAGATTTTCAGTTACAGAAATGTGATTTCGTATGCATAACAAATCAAAACAGAAATAGGGGTATTCTAATCAATTTGAACACTACTGTATACATATTTTAATATGTTTAAGTGGTTTAATTTGTGCATTTTCAACGTCGGAAATAATATTTTCTTTAAAATAACGTGTGCATCAAAATATGCAAGTTAGATGTACAAAGGTAATACTTGTCAGGCAATATTTACAGGCAACGTTCTATTACTTCCATGTACTTTAATCTCTCTGTCAACATTTTATTATCTAGTTATTCCTGTTAGAGGCTGATTTACCAGCAAGAGAGAACTTTTTAGTGAGGGTTATCACTGAAGCATAGCATGCAAATGATAAAACAAAGAGGAAAAAGACAGCCAGTACACCAAAGCTTTATATTCTACAGAAGCATGACTTATTTTCAATTGAGGTGGCAATTCCCTGTAATATTTCCCTGCAGTATTTCAAACCCCAAATCTCACACATTTCTTTCTGCCGTGGGTTTTAGAAGTCTCTCACGCTGAGAAGAAAGGCAACAACGATGCATTTTGATCTCCAAATATCATGCCTTTTATTTGTTTATCTTTTCAAATCTCTCTCATTTGGTTGTTTTGACCCTTGGCATTTTTACCAAGAACTTCAGGCTCCTTGCAACTGTATCTCCCTTCTTGGGGTTGGCGGTCCTCCATCGCTTGGCCTTGGTGACCTCTGACCCATGTCGGAGGTCGCACCTCAAACGAGGGCGGCTCCTATCAGTCCAGAAGACGAGATCCTGGGCCAAACAGTCAATCTTCCTACACTACACTTTACATCTTGCAATGCTGAGCTTCAATCTTTGAATGTGTATTTACAGTCTAGTTACTTAGTAAATACATTTACAATGTTGCTTTGCGTAGTTACAATATACTTCATGTGTACAGTTTTGTGCATGATATAACCCCAACCCAGTCCCTAACCCTTTTTTTGATACAATTGTAAACTTATGTATATCATGCCCAAAGATTTACACATTAAGTACATTGTAACCGTGCACAATAACATTGTGTAAGCACACGTGTATTTGCTAAGTAACTATTATGTAAATAGACTAATTAGAGACAATGTGAAGTGTTACCAAACTATTACGTTTTCAAAAAGAATTACATTATCTATAATTTTAAAATAATTTTAGGGCTTTATCGTCCAGTTTTCAGCATTGAGTTCCTGGTTCCTTTTTCATAATATACATTTCTAGTATATTACTTCAAGTGTGCTCAGACCAAAATTCATTCATAAATTACGAAGCTAATTGGTTGTTCTTTCATGCTGTGTCTTTCAGCCTGGGTTTTTAATGCTTCTCAGACAAAAATTAGCCCCCTGTAGACATCAATCCTCGACCCCCCCTCACTCACAGTTTTGCACAATTCTCTGGATCCCTTCTTGATAGAGGCCCAGAAGAGAATGGCAGGCATGGGATGTTTAAGCCTCTGTTGAGACAACCTTGTACATTTAAATGCTGCGTGTGTTTAAGGCAGCATCGCAATCCTAAATCGCAGTTACTGTTGCAACACTGAAACACTTAAGGTTGCCACGTTCATTATTATATGAAATCGAACTGATAACTAACTGAGGCAGTATGATTAGCAAGCAAGTGATCTGGAAACAAAGTTTATGATCTGTGTTAAATAGCGAAACGGGTAAAACGGCTAGACGGCTTTCTGTTCTTTTAAATTACCTTGCAAAAGGTGTGCCTATTCTCCGACATTAATTTGAATTGAATGCAAATTTTGGGCTGTGCAGAATAATCTGTGTAGATTACCAGGCTAAAGTTGCTCCACCAATCCCCTATTTAATTAAATGTTTTCAGTACAGCTCACACCAGATTCTCACTCTGTGCCAAATGTGGAAAAGACAAACTGGGTAAGAGGTTATGAAAATTATCAGCTAGATGAATTGGCTGAGATTACTTTGCTCAATTTGTCTCTTCCCATTTAACATCAAGGAAAAGATTGAATAACTTTTAACACGGGAGAGAAAATATACAGATGCATGCAATTACATGTGCCACTATGGAGCTTATATTTATTTAGATTAAATCAACCCATTTTGAATTCCCCTCCAGCTCGCTGAAGTACATCCTAGTCCATAAAATTGTGAATTGTAAAGTGTATATTAATAAATAATTCATTTACTTTGTGCTTTAAAAGGCCTTGGGCTTGATTTAGTCATTGTTCTTTATTTTGTATTAATTGCAGGAAAATTCTATTAAGGAACAAATGAGAGAACAGTACTGGCTGTGTGATCAATTGGCCTTTTGGTCCCGCTCTGCACATCTTGCTATGTGTGAGAGAGCTTTGCATGTCCCAGTGTCGCGTTCATTAACTCCAGGTGAATTTCCTTGCCAGAGGCTATTTTTGTGCTTTACTTCAATTACCAGCTTTGTCTGTTAATGTTATGTGAGCAGATTCACAATCTTCCAAGTTGCTAGAAGGATTTACCTGAACGCTGCATGAAGCTGTCATAGCAACTATTAAGCAGAGATTGGACAAATGGAGGCTGGGGTTGAACCGGCAACCCTGCACACCACAAGCGAGCATCTTAACCGCAATGCAAAAGAGCCTGGGTCTTTTTCATTTGTGGTTTTAAGAGCATCACACTAAGAACTCTCACATTGTGAACCTTCTATCAGTGATACTCACGCCAGGGGAATTTCAACCTATTTGCTGTCTGTGTTGTGCTTTTGAGTTCACCTACTTCTCTCTAACCTCAGACGTGTCTTGAGAGTTAAAGCATGTGACTGGCTGAAAGCAGGTCAGTCAGTATGGGGTGCAGCCAGTTGAACGGGTGGGAGAAAATGACCAAGGAAGTGTAGCACTTGCTGAAACCTAGTGTAGTGCAATATGTTTACAATAAATGTAGGTGTTTCTTTCAAAACTGCAATTTTAGACTGCTATAACAAATGTACGATTGGTAAGATTCATGGCATTATTTTATTAGCTACAGTCACGTTAATGGGGCTGATGAGATTCTAATAAGACTTTTAGCTGAAATGTGTGTGTCCTAGAATTCAGGTTCTTTGCATTGCAAACATACATTTTAACAGTATACAGTTACACACAGTATCAGCATTAGGAACACTAAGGTAATCACAAGCTGGTGAAATAGATCAGGGATTCAATCAGTCAATCAGTCTTTTATATAGCGCCTTTCATAGTGGAGCACCATCACAAAGAGCTTTACAAGATGCAATAACAAGACAATCCATGATACTTTAAATAGAGAAATGCATAATACATGATATATATATATTAAATACAGTGGAAAGTGCAGAATACATGATAGTGACATAAAATGTGAAATCGTAATAGCAACACAGGAGCTAATAGCAGATATCAGGCTTAAGAGCATGGAAAGCAAGAGAGAACAGGTGTGTCTTGAGGGTTGATTTAAAGTGAGCGACGGTGGGAGCATCACGCACCAAAGCTGGGAGAGAGTTCCAAAGAGTCGGAGCCATGAAGCTAAATGAGCATTGTCCAAGTGTGGTGCACTTTTGCTTGGGGATAACAAGCAGTCCAGAGTCGGAGGACCTCAGCTTGCGGGCAGGGACACAGCGGGTCAGCAGGTTGAGGAGGTACTCTGGACCTGTGTGATGAAGGGCATTGTAGGTGAGCAGGAGAGTTTTGAAAATAATCCTGGACTTTACAGGTAGCCAGTGCAGCTGGGCAAGAAGGGGAGTTTTTTACATCTGGTAAGGATCCTGGCAGCGGCATTCTGATCTAGCTGAAGTCAGTTTATGGTGCATGCAGGGAGACCACCGTATAGAGAGTTGCAGTAGTCGCTTCAAGAGGAGCCAAATGCATGACCAAGTATTTCCACATCTGGGAGGGAAAGGTAGGGACAAACTTTGGAGATGTTTCGAAGATGGTAAATTTGACCACAGAGATGTGGGCATCAAAGCAGAGGTTGCTGTCAAGTACATCAAGGCTTTGTTCTGTGGACAGTTTCCAAGATTCAGGACAGCTATGTTTAGATTCTTAAGATGAGTTATCCATGACAGGCCCTTATTGCAAACTATGGAGAGGTCTCTGTAACTGACAGATATCCATAGTTGAATCTGTATGTAAACCTTACAAAAGCTCAAATTACATCCTTCCCTTGGTACAAACGTAACATTTTGCCCTCATCTTTCTCGGCAGAATGCAGCTGTGGGAGTCCAGTGTTTTTTCTATTACAGTACAAGAAAGAGTAGTTCAAGCCCCAGTGGAAAACAAGATATCCAAGGAAATCTAGAAGGCAGGCTCTCTGACTGGCGCAGAGTAATTCCTATTATAAAAATCAGGAATAACCCTAACCTTTTGTTCACTTGTCTCAGACACTCCCTCCCCGGCTTGTTCATTTTCATCATGTTTTTAAACTTATAAATGTATTCACTTCAGAGAACCTAATTTCAATGAAGAAGTTATCTGAAGAGATGTACACAGGGGATGTGTGTGTGCGTGTGCAAGTTTTAAACAGCTTCAAGAGCCATTTCAATTTATTTTTAAATTTTTATATACTATTTGATGGTGGTTGCAATCACTCTGGGTGGCGCAGCTCCCATATTGAGTAAATCTGTCTTGCTTGTATGGAGAATCCTAAATGACAGGGTTTCAGATTTTTAGGAGTCTTTTTAGAGGAAGTGATTGAAAGATTTGTTTTATGGAACAGTTAGTAAGCATGCTAAATAAGGATCTGAGATAAAAAGAATAGTAAATAATGACAGACAACACAGAGAACTGAATATTCTGCAGGCAGCAAATTAATTAGTCAAACATAGATGATATAATGCATGCATCCACAATAACTCTTCAGAAACGCTTTTGAGGAGCATGGCAGATTTCAGGCCTCTTCCATGTCCAACACAATCCCTGAATCTGAATCCTACTGAGCATGTCTACCTTTGTGCACAGAATGCATGAATGGATTGGCATCTCTCAAGACACTTTGCAGAGTCATGTCAAGGCTGTGATCAGGGCAAACATAAAATAGTGGCCAAGCAGTGTAGGTCATAACTAAAATAGATATTAATACACGCAATGAGGCTTTAAGAAGTTCTGACTGGAGAATGCGTTCAAGTAAAATGGATTTCCTAGGCGATTTATGAACCACGATGTGTAAATCAAAATAATCAGGGTTGTTTAAAAATAAAGTGCTTCAATTACGACAACGCGGAGACACAACAAAGGTAAAGTAAGGTGTTTCTTTTAAACACAGCAGGCTGGTCTGTATTGCTTTAACACTTGGGTACAAGGGACATGTTTGTCCCACAAACAATGCTGACCTTATTTTTGGAATGAGGTGCAGGAAACAGGGTTTAAAATGTACTGACAGGTAGTATCTGCTCACCCAAATGGTCTGTTTCCTCCTCGTGACACTTGAGTCAATCTCAAATGTATTTTCAGAAGAAACTGTTTGAACACGTCACTCAACACCTTGTGTACCTCTAAGGGGTTAACTGCATGATGCAGCCAGCATTTCTTTAAAGAAGGATTCCTTTGAATCAGAAGTTGATGCATCTACAGTCATCCTCAATAAAAAAATCCATTTCTCTTCAAGTTTTTGCATGCTGCATTAGCGCATCACTGCATATACAGACTGCATAATATAACCTCATTATGTACTTTGCATACCCATTTTCTCTTTAAAGGATATGTATCTAATACGTTGGTAGATATTATGAAATATCACATGACAGGAACGATTTGCCACACTATTATACTGGGCACCGTTTAGGTGTTTTCTGTATCTCTCTTTTTGTGAACAGTGTGTTAGTGAATATTCAAAGTGTGGGAAGTGTCAGCACATGTTATATTAAAATGAGTCCGGTACATTTTTGCTTGTCATTGAGCGTTATTTGGGGATGATATGAGGGCTTTACCAATTGAAACCAAAAGCTATGATAATTCAAAAACCAAGAAGAAATCCAGGAGGAAAAAAATCCGATTTTCTGCAGTTCTCCGGGCCCTTTGATGTGCTAGCAGAATGTTAGGAATCTTGCCTCTCACATCCTTGACATTTTCCCCAGCAACCAAGGTCATTTCTAATGATACTGTGCATGACTGTGAAAGACATTCTTCTCATTGTGTCCTGAAGGCAGATACATGGGCAAGATGTCTATTCGTTATAGAGAGAGCTATGATATATCTTGGGTATCGACACATCATTAGGTATGTGATCTTTTACATTCCGTTTGGTTTTAATTGTCTCTTAAAGATTTAACACGCTGATACAAACCATGTAGGTCTGTTCAATAAATCTTCACAGTGGTGGATCTAGACGGACTGTCTAGTTTATTAGGACATCTACCTAACACAGTAGAACCTCAGAGTTATTAACACTTCAGGAAAGGAGGTGTTTGAATGACCTGCAAATATGAGTTTTCAATGCTTTTACTCAATATGTACACCTGCTATTTACAGTGTTAATCTGGTGAATACTATAAGGATACAGCACAGCAATGCAATACTCACAATGGTATGATTTGAAAGGCTTTAAAACTGTACTATACATGGAAAGACTACGTTTAACTCAATATTGAAATTGTAACTGTAGTAAAAACACATTTAAACATCCAGGCGAAACCTGGGTTAATGTATTGCTTGTTTTTAATTACATTTTTATTATAAACAAAATGAATACTTTGAAGCTGGCTCAGTCATTCAGCCTCCTTTCGCTTAAACAAAAACAAAAAAACATCCTAATAAAATTGCCCGTGCTTGCTATGAAAGCTGCCTCACCTTTGCAGGGACTCATTTGTTTGTACAGTAATTTTGCCGCCTTCGTGACTAGCATTCACTTGTAGGGGTGCCTGTCTGGTTGCATTCACGCGTAGTTGAGTGGTTGCATACTTTTGGTTTAAAGTGTTTGACCGGATCTTGACCACAAGATCCCAATGTTCAAATGTTGTTTTTTTTTTTTTTTTAAGTAGTAAAAGTATAGGAAATGATATCACAATTGAGAAATTTCACAACTGGAAAAAAAAACAAAAACACTTGTAGAAACACCAGGTAACCTTTCTCCTTATAACAGCTTGATCATCCATAATGCATTGCGTGCTGACACTGCCTCAGTTGATTGGTGATTCCACTGGGTCCTAGCGGAGATTGTTGTAGAATTGTTATTCGTTTAGGGCTAGCTGTGTGCGACACAGAAAAAACACCCCCATTGCTTGTACTCAACCCTGTAGTTATTACTTAAATACCTTTGTGATACAAACAGTATGTCAAAACATCAAAACGTGGTGCCCTCGACCCTTTGTACACTATCTTTCCATTTCAATTGTCAAAGCATTCGAAGATCGATAGGAAAAAGGGTGAAACTAGAAAATCTAGGAACAAATAGACAGCTTTGATCAAGAATGTTGACAGACATTTCTAGAATGAAATCAAATGCATTATATATAGTGACACTCAGCAATTTCTGTGCACAGCATATAGAAATAAAAGCCATCAGTATTATGAAATAATAGTTCACCATAGCCTTCATCTACAATACGTGCATGTGTGACATACATTCATATAGATGACTCCATATATCCTCAGATTCCGATAATCTCAATAACTTGTGATCAAGAATGTCCTTACCAAGTTTCATTGCATCTGGATCAGCAATTACTATATATGGATCTGTTGCACTCAGTCAGGATTTGGTCAATTAACAACCAAAAAAAACATTTTGCTAACTGAGCATTTACAAATGAAAGGTTATTTCAGTCTTTGAGCAAATTATTTTGAAGAAATTGCAAAATGGAAAATAACAAACAAGCAAAGAACGAAACACAAAGGAAGAGACAGCTTCTTTGATCTTCGAGTAAAGCAATATAATCAAATTGGAAAATGTTAAATACCGAAATACTTACCACTAACATCAATTAATTAATCAAACCAACATTATTAAATGCCACCAAATATGAAAAAATATATATTTAATGTATCCCAAATGGATGCTCGCTGTATATTAAATCTGTACGAATTATGTTAGTTCATACATAATCAGACTTCTCTTTTTATCCCTAAAAATGTTTGGTATACTCATATTTTACAGGCACTATATCATCGTTGCCTGGGGAATGGAAGTGAAAAATGAATACATAATTTCACCTTGGATGAGTTCCAGGACAGTGATAGGGATATGGGAGCCCCTCTCTTTCTTTTCTAATGGCGTAATTCTTTGATTCACAGAACAGTATACTAAGGCTTGTGAAGCAGTTATCAATACCATTAGAGCAATTCCTTGACAATTTCAACTAAGCTGAAAAGGTTAATACGGGTTGCAATTTGCAGGGCTGTGGTAATAATGAATAGCAAAGGGGCTAGGTGGAGCAGCAGGTTTTACGTAAGGTCCTGAAGCATTTCAATCAATCAAAGCCTCTGTTTGTCCAGATGAGCTGATTGAGACCAAATTCACAATGCTGAGCCGGCAATAGGCTCACACCACCACAGCCAACAACATCAACCACAAGAAATAAGAAGTACAAAAAAACACACATGATCATAAAACATCAAACTCAGCAGCAACTTAGCAGGCTCAGATGTCAGTCTATTCGACAGGGAGTCGATCCTACAGCTAAAAAAAAAAAAAAAAAGCCAACTACGTGGAATAAGGTATCTATTTGTAACTCCAAAAACAGAGTATTTTTGGAGTAACACACCAGTACCTGTGGAGTAACTATCAGCTGCACGAAGCTGTATTACATTTCATCTCAACATGAAGGGCAAGTAAATGGCATTGAATTCAGCAGGTCAATACTGAAGCCTAATACCCCCAGCAGGATTATCAGCAGACGACGAACAGTTTAATGCTCTACTCTGTACAATATCTGGCTGCAGAGTGAGAAGCGTTGGCTGGAGGGAAGGCTGCAGGCGTGATCATATCAAAAAAAATCTTTGCTTGGTGTCCAATAAAAATAACATTAAAGTAGGGTTGGCTCCACCTGAGCCCAGTAGGTTAGTTTTCTGGTAATATAATTTCCTGTTATTGATAACTGGTTATCACAATAATCATTAATCATCATTTATATATGATGATAACATTTACAATGATGTTACAATTGACATTAATTATGGATAATATTACTCTTTTTTTTTTTTTTAAACGTAGTAAAGTTTGGTAGCACTTTACATTGCCTGTAATTACTGTGTGTATTGTGCATAGTTAAAATGTACGTAATGTGTAAATCTTTTTGCATGCTATATGCAAGTACACAATTCTATCACAAGGGTTAGCGTTGGATTTAGAGTTAACCTTGAGGTTAGGGATAGGGCTAGGTTTAGGGTTAGGGTTATATCATGCAAAGAAATGACTTAAGTGCATTGTAACTATGCATAATAGCATAATTATGTGACAGAGCAGCTATCTGCCGTATGGGTGCATGCATTCATTGCTGAGTGACAGGCATGAGATCGAGACGGAGGTTGAAGTTGACACGCCCCCTGCAGGTGAACAGGATTTATTTACATATCAACACACTGAACAGCTCATCCAACACTACCGGCAATGGCAGCGCACGGAGCACATACAACACAGTGTATGAAAACTTTGGTGGGATCTACATTCTTTTAACTAATCGTCTCTGTTCAATAATAAACTAATCGCCCGTCTGTCTGTGGTTTTGGATTGCTTACTCAATCTGTCACGCACACACGTCAGCCAATTTCAGCTTCTTTAGCCCAGCTGGCTATGGTTTTGCAGCAGCCCTGAGGTGAATAAATGAAGCCTGTTTATACCCGACTCCCTGCTGGAATGCACCTACCTGCTGATTAGATTCCACACCTGGTAATCACACACAGCAGACAGGCTCTCCTAGGAGCGTCAGGTACTTCATTAAATAATTACAATAAATAAACATTATTTACAATATACATTTACTCAAAAAAATCCTCTTCATGCACAGGGCTCCTGCCCTGCCACAGTGTTTCCATTAGTGTCAGGTAAGTTACACAGCAGCAAAATGCATAGATATATATATATATAAAATATATATATAAAATATATATATATATAATATATATATATATATATATATATATATATATATCATAATATTTTCCTGCAGCCATTTTGCATTAGTGCTGTACATGTGGGTGCTTGGTCATGGTTGATAAACGGTTAGGCGAATACGTGACTGGCAGATGCATGACGGATTACTGTACATAATTAACTGAATTGCATTTATTTGAAGCAAGCATCAATTTAGCATAGATTCAAACCTTACTCATTTTGGTGACGTTTTAAAATATTTATGATTAATGTTCACCCCAGGTTAGGTATGAATTATTTACTTTATCTGCACCCCGTGATACTTTGTATACAATTACTTCTGATCACTATTATAATGTGTCTAATAATTAAAGAGGGATTATTAAATTGAGTAAAAAGGGAACCAACATGCCTTACAGCGAGTGTATCTCTAAAGTGTATTTCTGTCTATAAAAGTTACAGGTTTAAGCCTAATAGAATATTTTAAACGATGTTGTGGTTAAATGCCACAAGGTTTTATAGTCATCATCTTTATGAATTTTATGAATAAAACATTATTAAACTGTCATGGTGATGCATGCTGCAATTCTAAAATACATTTATCAAACTTAGAATTCTAGATGTTTCATTTTAAATTACTGCATCGTTAAACTGTGGAACGGGTAAATGACACATTGTGAAATATTTCTTTGGGTAACACTTTACATGAAGTGTCTCTTATTACTGTGTATTTACATAGCAGTTACTTAGTAAATACATGTGTACTTGCACAATTACAATGTTATTTCATCATTACAATATACTTAATGCATCATTTTTTACATGATGTCACCTTAATCCTAACCCTTTGATACAATTGTGTACTTAAATATACATGGTGCAAAAAGATGTACATATGACTCTGCATAATAACATTATAATTGTAAGTACACATGTATTTACAAAGTAACTGCTATGTAAATATACAGTAATAAGAGACACTTAATTTAAAGCATTACCTGTCTTAGTTTTCTGAAAGTGCAGAGAAGAAGATTTGTCTTTAGTTTTCTAACATTGATGTAAATTTTTACTCCTTAGGCAGGAAAATGCTGCCATGTATCCTTTGCAGTAAAAAAAGAAATACTGATATATCAGGAGAGTCAGTAGCCTTGAGCCAAACATTTCCTCGATTATAGAAATTGCTGTGAATGAGAGTTGCAGGGATACAACAAGAATGTGGAAAGTTGATCCAGCATACGCAAGAAGCAATATGACGAAACCATATAGACACTGTAAATCCTGACAAAGGTGCTACAGTGAACGTAAACCCTCCGAATTGAGTTAGTGGCAAGCTGACTAGAAGACGCAGTAGGCTGCATATCAACCTCTGTCAAACAATCAAACTATGACAGGCCAATGCAGAATCTCAGTAAAAGCTTCCAGTTATGTATGGGGAAACCCATGATTGGACTCATTGTTAATCATTGGGGAAAGTGCTCATGTAAAGATATGATACTGAGGCAGCATTTCAGCAGAGAATTTCTACATAACGTTGTTAGAAACAGCAACCACTGAAGACCTGCTAAGCTGTTGATAAACCATCATTCCATGAATGTTACACAGAGTCCCTTGGCATCACTGTGAAGGTCTCATTATGGGGGTTGATGAAAATGTGCTTCAAGATAAATGCATAATTTACTTTTGATGCACCTGTATAGCCGATCTTTGCTGGGGATTCCACTGGGACCGTTGCACGGGCTCTGACACTCCTGCAGTTTATGGAGGTAAAATCACCAGGGAATTTATTTTCGCCATGCTACAGCTGACTTTACAAGTCAGGCAGCTGGTGAGCTCCTGCCTGGGTTACCTGTCCTCCAGGGGACCAGTCGTTCACTAACATTCACTGAGGGGCTCCTGGGTGTGAAGAGGCTATTGGTCGTGGGATAGACGGCCACTGAACTTTCATTCTCCTGAGCTGTAGGATTGGCTGGGGTCAATTGGACAAACTGAGGAGAAAATGAGTGGAGATAATTGGGCACAAATATGAGAAAAGATATATAAGAATACAGTTTGAAACTGTAGATATTTCGTTTAAAGAAAAGCAAATCGAGCTTTTACTACAAAACCCTTCCTTCAAACGGAACATTTGCTCAAACTTATATCCCTGCAAATTGCACAGCAAATCCAATTGTGCTTTGTTTTTTTATTCTACAGTATGTAATATCACAACTTTTCAATAAATGCTGTAATTTTACTATGTCTCCTTTTCAATTTAACTGGAGCATTCTATAAAGCCCAACAAGCTCCCAAAGTCGAATTTAAGAACCTGTTCATAAGTGATGGTGAAAAGTTACCTTCAGAGTAGAAAAGGCATTAAATATTATTGCGTACTTCTGTTAATTTCCACAGACAGTTCAATCAAAAGCATCCAGGCAGTGAGATTACCAGGGAACATATTCTACAAAGGAGTATACAGCAACTGTCATCTTCACTGACGTCTTTACTCAGTCGCACATTACGCTTTTGTCAAATACACCCTCAACCACACAGTGCCAAATGTGCAATTCAATCTTGATTTTGCTGCTTAATTCAGCAGCCGTTGTGATGCAGCCTGTTTCAATGGGAGCGCACAACATCTGTCCTTTCTAAAAACACCACAGACAGAAGGAACCATAAAATGTGATAACCAAAGCATGCCATATGTAAATATTCTTACAGAAACCAAGCACTTGATTATTCCATATAAATACATAAACCACACATGCAGTTACTGAGCAAATACAATGGAGTTAAAGATATATAGATATGTTTACATTTGGGCATTCATTTTTTTTTCTCTCGTCCTTGGCATGTGAAGTGTGAGCTGAGCCTTGGGTTCCAGCTCAATTGATTTGTTTGACTGTGGATGTCAGAAAAGGGATTAAAGCTGTGTGTTTTTTTTTTTTTTTATTCAATCAACAGCTAATGGATTAATTGAATTGAGAGTTTTGTATGGCCTTTCCCTTCTTTAGAGCACACAGTTTCAATAATAGAAAAAAAAATACATTCACTAGCCTTGGAGCACATGTTGCATATTTGCCTCTCTTTGGTTAATCTTATTTTATTTCAATTGACAGCTGCAGTAAAGGTGAGCAAAACATGAATACACTGTTGACAGTAGAGGTTCGGTTTTCAGGTGCCTCTGTATCTATGGTCACACAAATCATACCTATAATCATACATAAGTCTGTTCTGTTTTGCTCATTGAGACTTAAACTCTAACAGGAATATTCAGCACCTATATGTTACACGTCCGTGTTTTAATTTGCCTAGCAAATAAACCAGCCATATGGGAGCCAATCCTTATCGCGTAAAAGTATGTGCTGCTATTGGCAGGTCCTTTCTGGTATACTAGGTTTATATTTCACGACCGTGAAACCCGCAAGCAAACGTGTGCCTTACTGTTGTGCAGTGTAATGTCTTACTGTAGCCCATATGCCATATGATTTACGTTTAAAAAGCTCGATTTCAAATACCTCCACCCTTCACTGTCTGGTGCTGCCCCAGATAATTGGTCTCCGTACGTAAAATCACCTTTAAGAGCACTGGCTGAAAATGCAATGCTTCGCTGCTGAAACTTGCAGCTTTTTAATAGTAATGATTATTTTTAAAAGGATTTTTAAAAAGCATGTTTTATTTTGTTACCTTGGTGTGACGAAGATGACAAAATACTTACAAGGAGCCTAGAAGAATTTTTTTAAAAATGCGCATTTGCAGTGTCTTACTTTGAATAGTGGTTTGGAAGAACTGTGAGTGCCGTATGTGGACTGTATGTGCTTCGGTATTCTTGCCCGGTTTGTTGGTCAGGCGGGGAAAGTCGGACAGCTACTGGAAAACTACAGTGCTTTGCAATATCACTTGTGCTCCACTAGAACGGGTACTGTATAACCATCCGTCCACGCGTTTGCTACTGCAGAAAAGGGCTGATAACGAAAACTAAAATGTCAAAAGTCTTGAAACTACAATCTACGGTACCTGTTTAAAAAACCAAACCCGCGTTCCTTCAGGATTTTCGAAGAAGAGAACCCAGGAAACACCCATATTTGTTTTGGAAAACAGCTGCCAGTATTTTGACAGGTTGTCAGTTGATGTATTGTGTACTGCTGCTGATTCGTTGTTCATCTGCGGTTCTAAAGTTCCACGCAATTCTAGCCTGTTTATTTTTAGTTTAATTGGGAAAATGGTGATGAAAAATAATATTCAATGAAGAAAAATATTCCCCGTTTTCCAATGGAGATGCAGGGATGTTTGGATGATTTATAACAGTAGCAGTCCCAAGATCTTGAATCATATCTATTGCTTTTTGAGTGCTAATGCTTGCCATATAAAATGAGATTAATTGCATTATAAACATTTGTCAAAAACAAGAAAATATGCGCAGCTTCCGATACAAAACGCGCTTTCACTTCTGACACTGTGTACATTACAATGACTAAGTCCTTGAAGCAAAAGCGGAGCACACCGTCATTATTATTGTGCTGCTGTGTCGTGTTTCAACATCTTTAAGGAACGTCGCTGAAGAACTTGCACGGATAGTTTTTTTTATTTTTTTTATTGCCTATCCTGTGTTTCACATCAACCAGATGGACGGCTTTTTTATCTCTTCATGAGACGGACAGTTTTGCTATACCTCTCGCGTTTAAAGTGTAGCGGTTCTTCTGCGGCTGCCTGGCACACAATATTTTACAGCAAGGGAGAAGAGAGAGAGCTGGGCGCTGCACAACAACCCATATCTCCTGTTCCGTTCACAGACCTCACACCACGACGGCTTGACAATACAGAAGGTAATTGACAAACGCATGCTTCTACCTGTATACAGAGTGTATTTGCATTAAAGGAATCTGATGTAGTAAGAAAAAAACGATGAGCTATTTTAATACCGGGTGCTGTACTTTCAAAGCAACGGGTCACAGTTAATACACTGTTACAAAATTCAAAGTTGCTGGGAATTAATATGACTTTTTTAACGGTATTTTTGCGCACCGTGTTGTACCTTTTAATGTCCTTTAATGAAAGACAAAAAAACCTACCCTAATATAGTTATCCAGAACACAAAAATAACATCTTTTGTATGTTTGGTTTATTTTAACTTGCCTATCGACTCACTTCAAAGGTCATTATTTGTATCGCTCAGAAAGCAGTATCATTATGTGTTCACAGAATGTCATTTTACTCCAATGACTTTGATTCAGTTGAGAGGTTTAATGGTAGCGCCATGTGAGCCGCTAATTAGCTCATTTATGTATGAGGGGGTTCTGAGGCTTGTTTTCTGTAATGTTACCATGGAATCCAATGCAACTGTACAGTGCAACGTAGGCAGAGTACCGTACTTGTGCTGTATATAGGTTGGTTGAGATAGGATTTAGCTATCTCAAATAATTTCAAGTAATAAACGGTGTCTCGAATTCAAATGAGAAATTTGGACACTTGCTCAGCTTTCGAGAAATTATCAGCTTCTGACGTTGGTTACTCACCGCTTTTTTTTGTTTTGTTTTGTTTTTTTTTAATTTAAGAACCTAGAACGGAATTTATATTAATTGAATTATTGATGACATTTTGGTAT
Source organism: Polyodon spathula (assembly GCF_017654505.1). Classification (NCBI taxonomy): domain Eukaryota; kingdom Metazoa; phylum Chordata; class Actinopteri; order Acipenseriformes; family Polyodontidae; genus Polyodon; species Polyodon spathula. Next base: position 616,621 of record NC_054573.1, on the reverse strand, counting down.
GTGTCTCATCATGAAATTCCAAACCGCGTGATTGGTTAGCAAGAGATCTAATACAGGCATGTCCGCTGCATACTAATTGCAGTCAGAACTATATCGCTAGCTGTCTGTTTGTTATTGTTGAAAGTAAGGCTTGGAATAAATGTCAGATTACATAAAGGCTTCAATGATCTTGTAGCTAGATAGCATAGACTATTTTGTCGATTGTATATTATATTTGTTTTCTTTTCAAATTCACCCACACAAGCATCTGCTAGTGATATAACTAAATACATTCATATATTCTTATATGCATACATACATACATACGTAAGGTCTTACAACCCATCATTTCAAGTTGTGCAGTGTATGCTATTATGACTTAGCATTTAATCTGGAACACTCCTGACTCGTTGTCAGGTGATGGTTAGGTGAAGATAATATATCGACTGTAAAGTCTATATTTGGAACAGTGTTGTCCCTTTTAATGGGGGGAAATGTGTTTATTATAATTTGTACTTTGAACCTAAATTGATGGCTCTGCAGAATTATAGCAATGCTGATTGTGCTAGTGCTTAAATGTAACTACTGTAAATACCTCTGGTCACAGGAACCGGCTCAGTAACACCCCTACCGCTCTATTGGTGGTAATGCTGACTGCTAAAGCAGCTAGTGTTATACATAGAAATGCGGAAAAAATCTTCCACTTCACTCTGGGACCATTGATTAATTAACAAAATGCACACTTTATTATAGTCTTGTTTTTCAGTGTACGCTGCTCTGGTTTGCGAGACTCTAGATCGTCAACAAAGGTAACCTAAACGCGAGGGTTGGTCTGTGTAGCAGGACGAAACAGAGTTCAAATACTCGGGTTTTGTTTGATAGGAAACTGAAACCGATTACACTTAAAACCTGAAAGAAATCGAGCATGTTTTGCGCCTTTAGCAGGGAGACTATTTATCGTTCAGAACGCTGGTCAGCGACTAGCGAGTTGGAAGCGGTTACAAACAGACAGTGTCAGCACCGTGGTTAGCGACCAAGTGGGCGGCGCTTAACTCAATGCAAACAGAAAGAGATTCAGATATACTGGTCTTAATCAGGCACAAAAATAAACCGTCCTGTCCCGTCACAAGCAACACAACTCTGTATCTATTTTGTATTAATACTTGTTCTTGGTCTTAAATACGCTTGCTAGCCTTGAAAAAACAATTTATATCGGTGTTTCCTGTGGGGGGGGGTGGGGGGGGGGGGGGGGGGGGGGGGGGGGGGGGGGGGGGGGGGGGGGGGAATCCTGCAGAAATCTATGCACCTTTTATAGGCAACTACAAAGCATAATGAAATGTATGGTCAGTTTTACAAAACTGTACATAATAATAATAATAATGTATCTCTAAGAAAATGACAAAAGTAGTGACTTACAGTTGTTGCAAAATATCACATTAGATAAGAGCAGTTATGAAATATAAGATGTAAGATTAAATTTCATTAAGAACAAGCATTAAGTACAATAAATGGATAAGAATGATTTCAAATAAAATCAATTACAAAAAAAAAAATGTGAATATGGTTACCTTTAAGAGTAAAATCAAGCATAAGATACAGAAAAGGGCTGTAATTGAGAACAGTAGTAGATTACAAAGTGTGGCGCAGATAAGTGGAGATAGAGGGTGATGCAATTACTGGTACAAACGAGTGCCACATAGTCCAGTACAGTCAAGGATTGTGAGGATTGTACATGCTAGCCTGATTCAGGGATTAAAATTGAAGGACAATTCTGTTGAGTTGATTTTTCAAATCAAAATGTTGCCTTGCTCAGTCCCCTGTGTTTTTAGGTAAATGTTACTTGGAGCAGACAAATTAACTAGCTATTGTTTTCATCAGTGTGTGGTTTAAATATGACATGCATAATCATATCAATAGATTTACGGAAATAATATCTGAATATTAAATGTGCTACATGTGTTTATGGTCTTATGTTGGTCTTTGGGGACAGGTTAAGAACCATTGTAATGCATATTTTATTCACTGGGTCAAATGATGCTTTTTATATTGATACAAACTATTTTCCAAAGCAGAGCCATCTAAAACTCATTACTGCAAAACTTGATAATGGAGATTATATCAATATCAAGGCCTCCATGACCTTCTGAAGCAGAGATCTGTTGTATCAATGAGCAATTAGATTGGGGTCTAATATTCGTCCATTCACACGTCATTGCATTTAGTAAAGAATGGGCAACTGGACTTTTGGTTGCAATTTGTATGAGACACTTTTTTTTTTCTTTTACAGTCATTTCCAAATGACTGATTCCAGTTATTGATTTTATTGTTGACTTGTGTGTTTTGTCTGTTTTTAGCTGTTTTTGAGATCTTTGTGTGTTTTTATTATTTATTAAAGGTTAAAGAAAAGATTTAAAACAGACCACATATGTCATCATATCTGGCTTCTTCACGAGGCAGGAGCCAGGCCTGCGTAAAGGGATTACTAGAATAAAGAGATTAAGTGATTGTGACTTTAGCAGTAGAATAGGGGTTTCCCCTTGACTACTTTGAGCACCGTCCTCGCTGAGGTGAGGCTGAACTGATTGACTTCCAAGGCTGGGGAGTTAGGTAACTTTCCCCAAGGGAAAACTAAGGAAGGATAGAGGATGAAAACGAGATCTCCCTGGTTTACTGAGACATCTAATAGAGAGAGGTCACTCGGCTGACACTGTGAGGTCACATGGAGAGCCTTGCGATCTACGCTGGAAAACAAAAAATAAACACATAGAGGACCCACAATCTCACAATCCCCAATGAACTTTTGATGCAGGATGACTTCTGAGGTTGGCCGTGTTTTATAAAAAAAAGCACAGAAGTGTGCTTTTCGTGGCCTGGCCCACAGTGGAAATTAGGCTTTCATAGTCACAAGTCTAGCTGTTAAAGATCATTTCAGATTCCTTTGGTCCAGTATCTCTCAAGAGCCTTTTGTATCATTAATGTCAGGCTAAAGGTTAGCATAAGAGATTACCTTAATTATTAGTCTCACTTGTGCGAGCTTCCCTGCTGACAACTGCCAAGTTCATTTCTGGTGTTAACGAGATTCATCGAGTCTGACTTTTTTAAAATTTATTTTAGTATTTAATCAGAAAGAAGACATTAATGAGAACCAATCCATTTTAAAGAATTTTCTATGAGATTAAAATAAATCCACAAATATAATACAATTATGGTATTTGATTCCCTAAATATAGATATTGAAAAAAATAAAACACCAGATTCAATCGATTTCATTAACAGCAGCAAGTAACAAGCTCATGAGAGCATATCTCCTAGCAGGGAATCTCACACAGGGGTTGAAAGGGAAACTAATTATCAAGTTAGCCTTTTACTCTATTGATGACACCAAAAGCACTTGTTGGATAATGAACAAAAGCAGAAACAAAACAACTTTTAGCCCAGATAACATGAATGATACATGAGTAAGAAAACAAGGTAACACTTTACATTGTGTCTCTAATTACTGTGTATAGCAGTTACTTACTAAATACATGGATGCTTACACATAATTACAATGTTATTGTGCAGTTACAATGTATTTAATCTGTGAATCTGTTTGCACAAAATGCATGAGTGTTTCAGAAAAGGGTTATATCGTGCAAAACAAAGATGTACATTGTAACTATACACACTAATTACAGTCACTTGATTAAAACATCAACACATAGATGTTTTATCTAGTGGGAAATGTATAAAATGAATGCATGCAACTTTCAGAGAGTGTTCAAGCTGTATTATATCAGAGGAAAATGCTTTCAGCCTCAATCTTTTTTTCTGCCCTGCGCTTCTGTAACAGGACACGCAGTAGTGTTGCACTGCATAAAACAAACACCACGAGGGTTTGAGTCTTTGGCTTATGTGAACTGCATTTCCTAAAAGCCTACAGGCTAGGTGCATCAAATAGCAGCTGTCTGTATTTAAAACTAGCTATGGAGACCAAAATGCAGTGCAACAAGCTTGATTAGAACAGCAAATGATTTGAATTAGTGAGTCGATGTGCAGATTGAAGATGCTTACAATCTGCTTTTAGTCATAATTCTGAACACTGATTCTTGGACTTCTACATTGAGATGTTCTTATATATAAATAGCTAGAAGGTAATTAACCAGTTATGTTATATATAGTGTATCCTGACAAGACTAAAAAAGGACTTCAATTCAATTCTGAACAATGCTACTGATCTGGACAGTGGTTCATTAGGGTAATACATAATCATTGTTCTATTATGAGTGTTTGTCAGGAGAAGGAGTATTTCTCTAAAGAGAATCATAGCGCATGCAGACCATGCGCCCTCCTGTACAGAGACAGAAAAGAATGGAATATGGTGGGAGCAGAAAATGAAGCGGTAAAGATCTTTCTGGTTATTTGCTTTCAAATCTAAAATTGTAGAAGGTCAAAAATGATTACATCCTGTGTTGCAATTACATTTCACACTACAATTGGACAACATGACCTACAGCACAGAATGTTTGGTACTAGGAAGCAACATTTTTCATTTTGGGGATTTGTACTGTTGTAGTGTTAAATAAAACAAGCAAGCAACCAGATTTATATTTTAAAAAGGGAGGGAGGGATTACGTTACATTTCCAGCGCTGGCCAAAGGTTTAGCATCACCATATATAGAACTAACTCATTGTGCTTCATAAAGTCGAGTGAAACCTGTTGAATAATGATACATTAACATCGTGAATTATATACCGCTTTGTAGTTTTCCATCTACTCAATGAAAAACTGACAAATTGAAAAATGTGACATTTCGAAGCCTAACATGAAATACTATTGTAGTATTATGGCTTCTAGCAGACTTTTACAATATCAATTTTTCAATCCTAAAATTCTAGGGGATGCAAAACGTTTCACCATAGCTGCAGAATATATGCAGGAAGTAAGGCATCACTCCTTTTGTATGAGCTGCTGTCCACTTTTAATGCTGTTTCTGTTTTTTTCATAATCCAAAGGACTTTTTTTTTTTATTATTATTCCTGCTGCCTGCCAGGCTGAGACAGCATTTGTCTCTGTCGTTCTCAAGAGAAGCATTTGGCTTGTCGAGAATTTTCAGAACCCTTCATTCGCTAGATGGCACGGGTGACAAGTCGTGCTCGCTGTCCAGTATCTATTGAAGAATCATGTGAAAAACATCAATCTCCCAAACTGTTCTGCCACTTTGTCTAATAGATTCACAGCAGATTTACGAGGCTTCAGCTCTGGCATTCATAATGCTATCTTCCAATGGTGTGTTTGCTACATTACTTTCAATTTAAAGGACTGGGATTTGAATGAGACGGTGGAGGAAGACGGGACTAATGCCTCTGATCGACTGGAAGGATTCTTTCTTGGACTTCTTAAATTGGAGATGTAAGTGCTCTGCAAAGACCAGACAGCTCATTCTGAAAGTACACTTTTAGTCTCAGTTCATTGAAGAAGGTTTCATCTGCGGATATATAAATGTTTAAATATCAGTTTCCCGATCGATTTAACATTCATTCACCCTCTTGTCAGAAGTAATTTCTTATACAAGCAACATAGAATGTGTGTTCTGAAAATAACATCTACTGTGAGTCTTTAAACCTGTATGCAGATGGAGTTTGACACCGGCACTATGCGGTATACCCCGTTGTTTAAATACAGTCCCTCACTTGATTTTGGTTTTTGTTTGGTTTTATTTTGTGCAACTTCATTACTCTGGAAGACCAAAGAGTTTTGCAGTTTACTTAAGCAGCATTGTGGATGAAGTCCGTCCAACAATGCCGCATTCGTACTCTAGTGGTGAAGGATACTTTGAAAATGATAATGCACCCATTTACCGTGCCTGAATTGTGAACTAATGGTTTAAGAAAAACTGTCAAAAAAGGCTAATCAGCGATTGTCTAATTTCATTGATGACATTAATAGGCCTCTCATGCAAGTAAGAGAAAAGGAATACATAGCCACAAACGGTAAAATGCATGAGATTTTTTTAGGCGTTTAAGATGCCTAATTAAAGCACAAAAATGGTCTAACATTTTCACACGAGTGCCTATTGTTTCTGCATCACTGATTACTGAGCAGAAATTGAAATTCTCACACCCTGAGCTTTTTATGCAGGTAGGTATATAAAGGATAGAAATTCAAAATATTGAGGTGTTCTCAAAGTTGCATGCTGCTGTATAGCTGACAGTCAGAGCTGAAGGAGCTATTTGATAGTCTCTCTTTTTGATAGTAGCACATTTCAGTGTGAAAACACCCCCTATTAAAACCAGTTTGATTATATGTTGATAATAGAATGATAGGCTCTCGCACTGTCTGTCTCATCAGCATTTTCTTTCATTTAATTTCAACACATATGCCTGAGAAGCTGTTATTAAACATGCAGAGCTGTGATTATTAAACTGACAAAAAAATATATTAAATTGTGCTTGTAAATGTGATGTCCTTTGCATGGAAACAGATTGTTTCTATATGATTATTGCATGTCAAGGATTAACAAATATTTCCTGTCACATCTGCTGAGGTTGTGTTTGTGAAACTAAAATTCTAGTAACTTGCATCCTTGGTAAAATATAAGGACCCATTTTGAAATGCTTCACTGACAGATCAAAGGAATACATTGCTGTATATACTAATGCATGCATATGCATTTTGAATCCATGGTATAGCATTTCATTATATTCCTGGCTGGTAGTCAGCAAGTATTTAACTGAAAAGCTATTGCGCATAAGACTACATATTTACATGACACTCCTAAAAAAATTTATACCACTTTTAAACAATGGTCGAAAAATTTATAATGTATTCTGGCTGAACCGGAGTAACACCTGAATACTTTCTGCACTTCCTCTGAGTTCTGAAGCAGTTCATTTTGAATTCAGCCCCTGTTCAATCATCATGATTTAAAAACATTAAGCTCCCCCTTTCCACTCCTTCTGTTCCTAATTCATATCCCCACTAGAGGAATGTGAGAAGTGTGAATTCATGCAAGAATGAATGCATTATTCATGTGATCAACATAATTTGTTACAAAGGAACATGGAATGAATACGGGTAATTCAATTGACATGAATTAACAGGGCTGAAATCAAAATGAATGATTTCAGAAGTCAGAGGAAATGTACATATCCAGGTGTTATTATCCAGGTGTTCCGTTATGAAATACAAAGACAACAGCAACAGTGCATCGACTAGGACTGTGGACACAAACATCGATAAAGCCTCTGACACACTGACACGTAAAGTAAAGCATTCTGATAAGATGGAGAAAGATATTTTGTGGAAACACTTGTCGAAATGAGATATATATGCTACTAGACTAGTTCAGTATGCAAATAATTAGAACCAAGTCACAGAGCAGCACAGGGCAGCTATAATTAAATGAGCCTTTGATAAAGCCCCAAGAAAGGAAAAAATGCACAATTATGCTAGGACATGAACATAAAAAGTCTAAAAGCAAAAACAACTCACTGATGATACAATAAGGAATAATTTCAAGCATGCCTTGCACAAAAAGTGCATATTCCTTGCATTTTCATTTCAAACATGGTATGATCCATGCATCTTTTGCATCATCTAAGCACCTCTGGTGTTTTTTTTTTTTTTAATGATCCTTATTCTTGTATCATCCATGCGTAGTTCGAACTTTAGCTCACTGACTTCCTCTGCTGCTGAATGTAGTTTACCGTACAAGTGATTTGTCAGTAATACTTTTTTTATTGCAGGAAAGTAAGGAAAGTATTTGTATGATTCCAGAGTTTCCTGTCATTTTGTGAGTCACCTGGGAGCTATTTTGTTTTTTCATTGTCAACAATTCTGCTGACAATTGTGAATAAGCCTGGTCAGCGTTGTAAATTCTAGAAGCATAAAGATGGGTTGAAAGGACTGGAAGAAGGCATCAGTGCCAATTGAGTTTGGTTTGGAACCAATAATGTCTCCCTTGTGTTATTGAGTTACCTTCCAGTCTATAAAAACAATCTAACTAATCAAGAGTACATGCCTGCAGGATTTTTTTTTTTAAACAAGATATTTCTCCTTTTATGTGCAGTAGGATTCCATAATATTTGAAATGAGACCCTTAAAGGACAATGAGTTATGAGAGATATCAGAAACCTGTAGTTGCTGTCCACCGAGAAAGTACTGTCCGCTGGTCCAGACAACCTTCTGTGCAGAAACACAGAGCAGCCAGCCCAGCAAGAACATACAACTGGCATTTACTCTAATGGAGGGTACAGCTATATAATTGAACCAATTGTTTTCTTAATTGGTCAACACTAATATATTGTCCATATCTTTTTCCATTGAAGTGAAAATGATAATAGCTCAATACTGGAGCAGCAGAACCCAGATCGACGCTGAATGATTGCAAACACCCTAACATTCTGTATTAAGGACAATTTAAAAAATATGAGCACTATCTTTAAACAGCTCCAATCTTCTGTATGTCATTTATCATTGCAAGACGACGTATTAAAAGGTGATATTGTTTTACAGATGGCGATCACAAAAAGAGCAAAATTGCATTAGCATGGGTTTTAACAAAAAAATCAGGAATAATTTGACAAAACATCTGCAAATATACCCATTAAAGGTGAAGCAACTTCCATAGTAAATTTTTCATATGAAGGAAATATCTGGACTGGAGTGGAACTTGAGGACGTTGGGTACAGCAGAATGAAGTTTCCCTTCAGAGGACACCTTTTCTCTTTATATCATTAAAATGCCCCCTTGGTGTCTAGATGTCTGACTACATTGTTCTATTGTGGAACCTTTCTGGGAACTCCAGTCTAACACAAGCTTATTGATATCCCCCTCGCTGTATGAATGTTACACTTATGTCAGCACGGTCGTTCCTTTTAAACGACATGCAGTTATCTGAGCTCCACCAATACAGCTTCTAACCATGAGCAATGAGAACAAGAGCCAGCAGAGCAACACAAAAAATACACTCAATCTATTTGACACCCCCCCCCCCCCCCCCCAGTCTTTAAATAGATACCTGTCTAAAACATATACATCTGGAATTCTTCCCTTTCGGTAAATGGTCATTTTTCCTTCACCTTTCAACCTTTTTGGTGTATTGACAAGAGATCTCGTCACTTTATTGACTAGCAATGCGCTGGTTACATAAGTTATAGCAGTGAGGAATCCAGCAAAACAAACAAACAGAAGACCTGCAGGCCTACCCCAGTTATTGTACAACCCGCAAAATAAAACTTGTACATGTAAGATTCGATTTAAAGTCAATGTTGGCTGATTCCCTGCCTCAGTGCACAGCCTCAGTGCATAGTCTGGACTAGCGTTCCAGTTGACCTATGCGCGAGATCTCATTTTGATATTATTGGGAGGTCATGCAAGATGTTTAAACTGGAATGGATTATTCAGCTGGGGATTATTTTGCAGATCGACCTAATGAAGAAAATAACTAAATTCTTGAACCCATACAAAATGTATAAACACTCATCTGTCTTACAATGTAAGTGTACGTTTTTATACAGAAAAGCCACTTTTTTTTTCAGGTACAGTGGCTAGAAACCTAGTTCCAGGAGACCTACTTACTGATCAAAAGTATTTAAGCGCCACGGGGTGACCTCCAGTCCTGTTGTCAAGCCAAGCTGATATGTGGGCTGCCTGACCTGTCAGTGATGCTTGATGATGCAAACTACCCACACACAATATTCCTTCCTGACCCTGCAAGGATCTGCAACTCAACACGTTTGGATTCTGGCCATTTGACAGAGAGCAGCAGTTTTTCATCGCTAATGATTTTCTTCTTGAATAACCTCATTAGGTGTAGCTTGAAATGTCTTGGCTAGTTTCCAAAGAGAATTGCTGTGTGTAGAAAGAGCACTTGACAGTGTTTTATAGGCGCTTATGAAACAGAATCTGATTCAATTTGGGGCCGGTTATATCCATTTCTCGTGAGCTTCGTTCTTGTATTACTGTTCTGTCAGACGCGTCAAGAAGACAGTGTGACCCCAGTGAGAAGAAAGACTGTCAAGGCTGTGGTTTGAAATGCGATAGGGGAAAGTGCTTCATAAATAAAACATCTCTATCCAAGAACTCTGGACGTTTTGAAGATGGCGTTGCTGCTTTTTTACTTCCATTCCAGGCAGTGTTATTGGTTTCTTTTGTAACACTTAGTTCATTGGAAACAGTGACTGCAACTAAAATAGAGCCCCCACCCCCATCACTTTATCAGGATGAATTGCACACTCAGAGTTTTATTTTTGCAGTGATTGATTTTGTCATTGTTAAAAAGAATGCTGGGCCCACTGCCATGCTCTGCTATTATGTTTCATTATTCTCAGCCAATATAAAAGCCTCAGGATGCTGATTATTAGAAGGTAAGCTTTTTGTTTAACTCTTTCAGTGCTTTTAACCTTGTGTACCAACGATGAGAGACCTCAGCATAAATAAACCAAGAATAAAGATTAACAAAAAGAGATCATTACATGACAATCATTTAGAATGAAAGTCTTTTTCTATGCTGAATGATGACTTGCATCGCTGATTGATATGGATATCCTAATGTTTCTATTAATATTATTAATATATTTATTTATTAGCAGTCGCCCTTATCCAGGGTGACTTAAAGTTGTTGCAAAATATCACAATATATAGTATCACTTTGCAAAATATCACAATACAAAGTATCGCATTGCAAAATATAACATTACAGATTATAAAGTACAGTAACGTCGGTAGAAAGTAAGATCAGATTCAAGTAACAGCAAAATAAAGAATACAGTCAATTGTTTACTTATAAGAGTACATTCCAGTATGTAATAAGTACTACAAATGGATGATAATGATTTCAAATAAGAGCAATTATAAAAAACTTGAATACGGAATACAGATAATCAAGTACAAGATACAGAAAATAGTTAAGAGCAGTAGTAGAATACAGCAAAATATGTCAGTGCAAGTACAAGATGATGCAAGAACTGGTACAACTGGGTTACATATTGTCCATTATAGCCCAGAGTTGAGGTTTATAGATGCTGCCTGAACATCTTTGGTTTTGTGAGTAGAACTTTTTTCTTTGTCAACCTGAAGTCAAACTACTGTAACTGAAAATCAGGGTTCTGTGCAGTTCAAGTTTCTGAAATGTACGCTGAGGCCATTTTATTTTGTTCTTTTGTTTTTCCAATAGTGGTTTTCATTTGAGACTTATGAAATGAGAAGTATTGTCAGGCCTTTCCCAGAGAAGTGAAAGAGATACAGATGAAAGGCATTTTTTTTCTCTTTGGGTCTCAGTTGCTGACATTAGTGCTTGAAGTGGGCCGGTGCTTGCCAGTACACAATACCACCACTTCTATATTCCAAAGACCTGCCTACCGGCACGTCTTATAGCCAGAAATATGATCTGAAGTGCATGCAGAAATTGCTTGAAGTTGTAGTTCCTTGGGAGCTCCTTGGGAGTTGTAGTTTAAGAGTATCTGATTCTAATCTTTTCTAAATTCTAAACTGCCGGACCCAAAAAACACTCCACGTTATGTAATATTGCAAGAGGCCCTGTGGAAGTTATTTTAACTGGAGCTCTTTGATGTCTCTGTGTACCAGCACTTTTTTTCCACTTTTCAAGCACTGTCTGGCATATCATGGATGTCAGTGTTGGGACCCAGTTCTCTCCTGGGAGATGTAGAGGTTAGTCAAGGGCTCGGAAAGGCTGCACTTAGTGTTGCTTTACTGTAGCCGACTGGGCTCCACTGGGAGGAGCCCTGCAGGTCCTCTGAATGACAGAATCAACCCTGGAGTGTTTAAGAACATTTACACGTAAATGCAACCTAGTAACTGGTTTATAACTTAACCTGATCAAGTCACAAAGGATCCCAATGATTTAGCATCAAAAGTATGGCTCAGTAACTCATTTCCTACCTTCACCAATCAATATCTCCTCCAAAGTTTGTCTCCACATAATTCCCAGCTGTGCCCTCGACACTTCAAATGCTGCAGTAAATATGAATATCTGATACTGTAGGTATTAAAAACTGACCAATCACTTCTAATAAAATACTAAAAAAAAAAAAAACTCAAATGTATGACACTTATCCCCAGTACTAGATACAGTGATCCCCAGTGCCTTTTTCGTTATGTGTTCCCTTTGTTTTCAACATACACAGCTGAAAACAAAGGTTTCGAAACACAAAATTAAAAAACTTGAAATGGCAAAGCCTTTTATCCCCGTATTACTGTAGTACCAGGTACGGGTGTTCCTCAGTAGCACAGAAGATCTGGTTACGCCTCTGAAATTCTGTATAGTGTAGCTCAGGAGAGCTAATGCAAAACTGGCTGGTAAGCAGAAATAACTTGGGGCAAATGTTTCATGTGGAACCAACCACGTGTGACATTCTAATTCAAAAAGGCTGTGTTGTGCGCATGTAATCCCCACTTAATTTTAAAATCTGTCAGTTTCTTTTTACTATTTCAATTGGCGCAAATTTAATCAGCAAATAATATTGCTTTGTCATGTCAAAAGATGTTATGAGCTGCATATTCCTGCTTTAATCACACCCATTGCCTTATTCCTGTCACAAGGTAAATCTGGCTTTTTTAACAAGTAAGCTAGAAATAAATGCAATCAAACAACTTTCACAGGAAACCTGGCAAAATCAATCCAACAATAAACGCCAAGTTTGCATTTAAAAAAAAAAAAAAGCTTTTGATATCTAGGCCACAAACAAAGGTGAAATGTGACGGCAACATTCCTCCCCATCACAGCTGAAAATAAAAAAAAAGTTAGTCTTAGCTTAGTCCCTAGGCTGTGATCAAGCACCCGATGTTCATAAATGCTCTAGACGACCACAGTGGGCAATGTAATCAGGCTGATACCTCAGTTTCTAAAATGTTCTAAAAACAATCCATCTGTGAACGATGCCTGAAAGAGATGATTTTAAGTCTTATTTAAATAAAAAAAAGAAATTAATTTAAATGCTGTCTGCTTGATGCTTCCCTAATCCGAAGTCTGTTATCATCAAAGTGTAAAATTAAACTTTAAAAGAGGTCTTATAGCTCAGAAAATAATCTGTGCAGTGCTTTGCATTATTGTGAAAAGACATAATAAATCTATTATGTGGACTCTGAAAAGGTCTGTTAAGTAAAGGGAGATTAGGTTCATAGACAGGAAGACAATCAAGCTCAGACTGATTGAGTTCAAAACCAGACAACATGTACAGTGGTTTATGAAGTGCAAAAAAAAACTGTAGAGGGAAAAAAAAGAGCTTGGCTATTTAACAAAGCTTGATAAAGTGAGGAATTCTAAGTATCAGACAATGGGGCAGCAACCCCCTTTTCATACAAGTTATAGACTTAACCCATTAAGTACCAAATTCAAGTCAATATTTCTTACAGAAATATAGATCCTGAGTTTTGGTTGCAAACTGCTGCGTCCTGTTTTGAGGACAGTCAAGTTAGATCCAGACCGGGCGAAATTTGTGAAGAGGGAAACATCAAGAAATTGTTAGACCTAAGCTTCTTACTTCATATTGAGGCATCATAAAAGCATCTGAAGGGCTATAGTTACAGAATTAACAATCTCGTTTAGGGCTTATATTTTGCAGCTAACAAAACAAGAGTAAGTTATCATAACAATCTACTTAAAGAGAAATGTAAAATAACAGGCAGATTCCTGTTAAAAATGCTACAAAAAGTAGCCTGTCCTCAAATGGGAACAAAGGCACTTAAAGGGTTAAATTGCATCATGTATTTGGCATTTCTGAGGGACAACCGGGAGAACATGCCCCACACCAGGGTGATTCCAAATCCAATGAGATAGACAAGTCTTTATAAAGAAGGGGACAGGCAGTGGGCATTTATATGAGAAACCGTCTCATGTTGGCATAGTGGGTTGCCTGTCCCAACCCAGTGAATTGGGAGATAGGGTGAAGACAGTGGGTGTTCAGTGCCAGGATGCAATGGTAATATTAAGAGTTCATTGTGTAGCTTGTGACTGACAGCCCTTCCAGATGAAAATCTATCTTAGAATGTTTTATTTTCTTTCTTTATTTACTCATTTTTACACATTCATGTCTGGAATACTGTACAGGGCACACGTGACAAAACAAGATTTAACAGCAGCAGATCAATTTACAAGTCCTCAGGCTACAGTGTAACTGTTTACAATAAAACCGATCATAGTGATATTCACGCATACACATACGCACGTCATTAAAACAGGTGTCTACTGGACTTTCTTAATAGCACACCTTTCATTTTATGCATTTCCCACTAAAGATAAAGTTTACAGATGAAAACTAATCACATTCCACACTGTACTGCAGTCTCTCAAATCACTGGAGCAAACCCAACTAACAAGACAGGTGTTTAAATACCAAAAACAAAACAAAACAAAAAAACTTGTAATCTGTTGTGCCTTGTTTATTAGCACCAGAAAATGTGGACCAGTTAAAATACTCCCAGTGATCTTATCTTAAATTCCATGAACCCCACTGACTATGCTGTGGCTGGTGTTTGTCATTTCCCAGATATCTTGCATGATACAGAACAATGCGAAAATGAAACACATTCTGCAGGAAAAAAAGACGAAGAGAACTCTAGATGACTGCCTTCTTGTTTGGTTCACAAGTCACCATTACCTCCCCACACCAAGGCTACAAAGCTGGGAGCTGCATGAAAGTGAATCCCTGCAATTCCATTCCCATTTCAGATAATGAGCACCTGATAGGGTTGAGATGAGAAACTGCAACGGACCGATAAAGTCTTATCATTCATTCGCTGTCCTCAGAGAAACCCTGATGGGCATGTCAAAAGTGGTAGCCAATTTTACGGGGGCAATATGCTAGGAGTCAAGTGTGGTTAACAAGACAGATGAAATAAATAATCACATGAAAGTGTGTATTGGAGTCAACTCATGTTTGTACACCTCAGTGTGCTGCATACATAATAAACTAAAGCTTGAGATTCAGAAAACACCTGGCTGGGTAGCAGGTGGTGTATATTTCACTGGAGTAAAAATATTCATGAGATCTCAATCAAACTGGGTAACACAGCTTCACATCGTTTTCTCAGCTTTTTGTGATATCTGCAATCAATGTGAGTGGCTCTGGTTGGTGTTACTTCAAAAATGCTCTTCAGTTTTAGTTGCTTTGCCATAGACATGTCTAGCATAGGCTTGATCTGCCAAAGTGGCTTTATATTTTAGCCTCTCAGAATGATCTTAAAAATGTAACAGGACAGGAAAAAATGATTTGACAGTATACTTTTACTCTCATACCGGGATGGTCTTCAATGACAATCCTAGGAAGCTATAGGACATTTTCCCATCTCCCTATATTATTGTATTCATTTCTGCCAGGTCGAAATAAAGTGTACTGTAACAATATATTTTAAGGTGTAACATTTATAAGTACTAAAATTGTTAGTTTTTTTGCACCACAAAAGGCAACAGAACTATCATTCTTAACAACAACAGCGTCGTCGCGCCTATTAGTTGAACTATCGCTGGTATTTGACTAAATCCAATGACATTGCATGTTTCAATGAAACGTCCTTCTTAGTTGACTGGGCTTTTCTTCCTCCCGCTTCGAATATTTTCCTAAAGTGACTTGTGTACGCATTCTTTCATGCAATCTATTACAATGATATCAAATGTTTTTTTTTTTTGTTTGTTTGTTTTTTTTTAATTATCCTAAGGGTGCTGGAGAACCACAGAATTGGATACAAATCACAGAAACGTTTTTTTTTTTTTTTAATCTTTTGAAGCCTGTCAGTATTCATTAGTAAAACAACATGAAAGCTTTTTTTTTCCTTCAGAAAAGTTAATCTACAGCTGTAGGCATTGCTAAAATGTTCCAGGAGATGTAGCATGCTTAATTAGGTTTCGTTAAAACTAATTTAGAACTGCATATTTCATGCATAGCTAAATCACATGTAAGGCAGGTGAAGATTTGTGCTTAAAATATCATTCTTGAAATGTTCATTATTGTACATGACCCAGTTACCAAGTGTCAGCGCTTTTCATGCTGTTTCAGAAATAACCCAACAGATGTTGAATCAAAATGCAACAAGGCAGAACAGGTTCTCATTGATCGTGATAATCTGGGGAATTGAGAGCAATCGAAACACCTAGCAGACCTGTCCTGTCCAGGCAACACCCTCCTCTTATAAAACTTTCCCAAAGTAAAACTGGTAGAGCTTAACAGTGTGTCTCTTATTAATGTGTATTTACATAGCAATTACTTAGTAAATACATGTGTACTTACAAATAATTGCAATGTTATTATGCGTAGTTACATTGTACTTAATGTCTAATTTGGGGTAATCCTAACCCTAAACCTAAATCCCACTAACCCTAACTCTAACCCTAACCCTTTTTTGATACAATTGGGTACTTGCATATATCATGCAAAAAAGTACATTGTAATTATGCATAATAGCATTGTAATTGTGTGTAAGACCATGTGTATTTATTATGTAGCTACTATGTAAATCTTACCAATCTTACTACATCCAGTAAAGGCGCCCTATAGCCTGGAGATCGCAGGTTCGAGTCCAGGCTATGTCACTGCCGTCCGTGACCGCAGGTTTCAAGGGGTCGGCGCACAACTGGCCAATTGTCAAGTATAAAATTTGAAAAGTCACACTGTCTGTGAACCTATTCACTGTCAGTTATTGCTCCCAATGGCACCAATGTTAGTTTTGAGTTATTTTGAAACACACTGCTACTGGAGGACATGAATACATTGTTGTTGTACTTGTTAAAAAATGTATGATTTAATACCATAGCGTGTACCTAGCAGCTAAGGAGAACACAGTTAGTGGTGTACAAAATGTCCCCAATAAAACCGAACTGTAACATTTACAGATGTATTAATAGTGACATAGTTATTAACTCCCCATTTCACACACTAGTAAAACTAAAGCTATGCTATTAAATTGCTTGAGCAGTCCTCTACACTTATTTAGTGCTTCAATAATATTGGTCCCTATTCAGAAAGCTTCATAAGAAATGGAATCTGATTAAGAGAGGCTGTGTGCTCACTGACCACATCGGAAAGGTAGACTATTAAAGCAATGTCCCTATTCAGGGTTTTATCACGAATCACTAAAAAGTTCTGCCATCATCTGCAGCATGGTAACGCCTTGGAATGGAGCTTCCTGATTGGTGGATGAAAGTTGTGAGGTAGAGCCTTCATCAACGGGCAGTATAGATTAAGTAAAAAGTTTGTTTTTTTTAAAACTGACGGTGACTGAATGTGTCACAATCCTGAATGTGCAGTATAGAAGACCTGTAGCAGTCAGTTGTATAATGCGGGATTGCTCTGCTAGGGATGTTAATTCTGTGTTAAAGGAAAAGGAAATGATTGATTTTAGATCTGGCACATTAACTGTGCATATGTAACTAATGAGAAAATAAAGCGTTGGAAAGTAATTCTTTTGGAGAGTGGTGTGTAGGGTTTAAAGGAGGGCGTTGTGTAATCCATTATCAGATGTCTTGCTCCATAATTAGAAGGGTTATAACCAAGGATTTCAAACATTTAACAACTCTCATTAGCATAGCATTCTTTTTATTGCTCTTGTCGACCCTTGGGTTATTAATCTTTGGGAGTTCATTTCCACTCTTTGTACCACTTGTGATGGGCAGTGTTGTGTGATACGTCCCTTGTCACAGACTCTGTCCTGTCCTTGTGGTTGAGACGCTTGCTCTGGGATATGTGGAATCGCCAGTTCGTTCCCAGGCATGTCATGAAAAGTCATGAAAAGCCAGTAGCTGGACCTTCTTAATTTCTGTGACAAACTGCATATGCACATACACTCCATTACTAAGTATAGTGCACATCATCTAAAACATAATTTTGATATTCACAAAACAAGGAAGTAAAGGTTAAGATGTACACTTTTTCATTGTTGTGGCATTTTCTTAAATTTGAATACCCCCCCTCCCCTCTAAATCAAAATAAGGTAACACTGTCTGATGAACTGTCTCTAATTGCTGTGTATTTACAGAGTAATTACAGCACTTAGTAAGCAGATGTCCACTTTTAAGCTCGCTAGGCGTCTGGCCGGTAGGGTTCGCTGGAGCGAGAAACAGTCGCTGCCGGTTTTGCCTCCCTAACCCATGGGGGCGCCAGAGCCAAAGCGACGCGCCCTTCGGGATCCCCAGCGAAGACCGCCGACTTCGTACAGCCAGGACGCGAATCTGCACTGTACGACTCATCGCTTTTATCAGGTGACTCTCTCTCACTGTCAGTCAAACTGGCATAATTTGATCATTTGAATTAAACACTTTTATATAAGATGAATTATTAATCTGAGGTAAAGCCTGCAGTTCCAGAGTCTAATTGAAGCAATTTAACGTGGGCTTGTAATTATGAAAAATAAGTCTTCTGCAGTGCTTCAAAAAGAAACTTTCAGTTTTTAACCCTTATAGCTTATCAAATGGTAACACATTACAATATTATTATGCATAGTTACAATGTACTTAATGTGTACGATTTTACATGATTTAACCCTTACCCTACCTGAAATCTTAACCTTAACCCTTTAAGGATACAATGTGTACTCGTGCAAACCAATTGTACACATTAAGTACATGTGTATTTACGATGTAACTACTATGGAAAGACACAGTAATTACACACAATGTAAGGTGTTAACCCTAAAGCACAGAAGTATTCTGGCATGCATTAGGGACAGGTTAATGTGTCAGCTGGACTACCAGAAGATATGATTGAGAGCGCTTTTGAGGACATAGAGAAACTTTTAAAAAGTCGACAGGATGAAAATCTAATGCAAAGTGATTCTAAACAACAAGAAGAATTAATGAGTTACCTGTGATATTTCATATTTGTAAAAAGTTTCTCTTTCAAACCAATTTTACAATGAAAAAATGAAATTACCAACTACAAAGATGGATAGGCATACATACATCCATGACACATACTTACAGAAAAATATATAGAAGAATAATTAGCAGTTCAACAGTATGTAAAGATGGGTGTGACATATGTACAGTACGTCAGGGGATAATAAGGTGAAACAATCTAATTCAGTGTGATTTGCCAATGCTGTAAAATCTATAACTTGGGTGCCATAGGCTCAAACACTTTGCTTCATGCTGTATGCATGACTGTTTTTGAAGTCATATTGTTTTCACATTCAGTTTTGCTCAGCTGTTGATGGTGACATTTTGTGCCCCTGTATACTGTACTTTTCCTGCTGGTCCGTGTATGCATAATCATTTTGTGCAACAGCTATGAATAGGCAGCAAACCCTTAAATGTAAAACATAAATGTTTAATTGTGTTTGCATTAAATATAGATGCTCTTCTGATCTAACTAACCAAGCTAGGTCTTTTTGATTTCCGTTGCCAAGTTTTCCTGACCACAGTGAAGATGACTAATTTAAATTGTGATTACTATTTAAAAAAAAAAAATGCTTGTGTGCATCAAAGCTTAAATAGCAGTTTGCTTTAGGTGAATGACCCCTTTAACAATGTCAAATTGGTACACTCAGAGAGCCCTACATTTCCTGACAACTGATGTTAATCATTTTTTCACAGCAATGTGGTGCAGAGTCTCTTATCTTAACTGTCTTGTCTCTGCTGATACACCAGTGTGTAACATTTAAACATGTCCCCCTGCAACATTCTGCCCCGGTGCGTGTAGGAAATACCACATGGGTTTACACAGTATTTCTTATGAGTGTATTTTGTACATTCACTGGGGGGTGGGGGTGGGGTGCAGGGGAACATATTAAAGGTTACACTCTGTTGTACCAACTGCACCTAGATATATATAAAACAGTGTAGCTAGTTCCTATGTCAATTTGCGAGAACATTTACATTGTGACCCAATCCTCATTTAAAATCAGAATTCTACCCCAGACTTTGTTCCTAACATTAGCAGTTATCAGATTACAAAGTAACTCCCTCACATGGAACAATGGAATTCACTATGCAGCAGATGCTATTCAAAGTATTGTAAGAGCACTTCATACCAGAGCAGCCTACTATCTTACTCATGATCTGTGGCATAGCACCAGGCATTAAAATCTATATCACCAGCTCTGAGCTACAGGCATGTCCTAGAACTGAATTATCTTTCGAAAAAATAACTTCAGCTTCATTGGAAAGTAATTCACTCTTTTTTCCTAAACCCCCCCTCCTTTCACTTCTAAGCATTATTATTTAAAGACATCTTCATGTCCAGAAACAATGAATAAGTGATAGATCTGGTGTCTGGGGCTTAGCAGCAGAGTTAAGATCCCATAAACCATGAAGGCTTGCCTGATAAGAATTTACATGAAAGCAAAAGCATTGTGATTGAGTAGCTCAGCCTGTCGTGATACTGATGCAGCACACTGAGAAGGAAAAAGAGCGGATTAAACTTTTATACTCTGGTGCCCGTAGCGGGACCATGTTTGCAGCTCACACTGAAATTCTTACAGATTTTGCTTTGATAAGAGGTCTGACAGTTCTTACAAAGTGATGACAGTCTATTTTGTGACCGACTTCAATGATTGCACAGCTTTTGAGCTGAAAATAAATAATTTGTAATCTAAGCATAGTTTTGCGGTAACATTGGGGTATATTAGATTATCAAAACTATGCATTGTATTTGCAAGAGAGAATTGTCAAGTGACAGAACCATAAAACAGGAGTATAGCTAACTGACAGACAAAGTGTTTTTTTTTTTTTTTAATTCAGGGTTAAATACAATGTAATATAAACTATTACACACTCAAAAGTTCTAAATTTAAAAACACTAAAAGAAACTTGGAGAAGGTCTTATAGTCTAAACATTAGTCATTTAATTTATTAAGTTTTCTTTAGTCTTTTTAAATGCAATTTTGAATACAGCTCCCCAACTGAAAAAAGGGCGAAAAAAAGACAGTGCTGAATTTAAAATGAAATATAATACTGTCTGTATTATAAGACTCTCCCCACAACAGTCACTTTTCATACAATAGTCAATTATAATTCACCAGCCCTGACTCTTACTAGAACTATGAAAGAACAAATATGTTGCTTTACAAACAAAATACCATTTTCAGTCAAACCAAATCGGATCAACAAGCATTCGTCTTTATCTTTCTCGTCATTTGCATATGCCTATGGGCATGCTTCTGGCAGTCATAACTAATATATCAAGAACGCTTGGCTGCGAACCCACAGACTGTCAAAGCATCTGTTGTTTTGTTGAATTTTGGGGTTGAGAAAAGCGAGATGAGGCCCTAGAGGTACCAGCTGCCTAACAGCTGTGGGGTTAGATTGGCTGCCCATGCCAACAACCTACTTGGCACCAAAAACAAGCAACAGGAGAGATGCTGTCTTAACCCAAAATGTTCCCAATGGCTTAGTAGAATCTTGGTGTATTTCAGGGGGCTGGAACTGGGGCTCCTCCTTTGTGTCATCCCTCTAAAATACCTGTCAGTCACCCTTTAATTACCTGTCGGTCACCCTATTTAAACTGTAGCCAGCTTTCTAAATTCCCGTCTTTCTTTTCATCATCCCTTCCTCCTCCACTTTTCTGCATCACCTCAGCAACCGACCCCTCTCTCAATTAGATGCCTCGGTAAGCCAGGGAGACCTCAGTTCATCCTCTATCCTTCCTTAGTTTCCTCTTGGGGGAAGTTTCCTCCCTTCCCTGCCTTGGAGGTCGATCGTTTCAGCCTCACCTCAGCGAGGACGGTTCTCTGAGTAGTCAAGGGGAAAGCCCTGTTCTGTTGCAAAAGTCACAAGCACTTAGTCTTATTCAATAGTCCCTTCATGCAGGCCTGGCTCCTGGTTCATGAAAAAGCAAACATGCAGCATTTTCACCCATTAACATCTGTGTAGGTTAGGTGTTTTTTAATATAAGGTGTGCTATTGGAGAATGTTCCAAAGAACAGTGCATGCAAAATCACATCGTAATCAGACAGTATCTCAAAGAGTAGAAATATGTGTATAAGATGGACATTATGAGATTATAGTCATATGCAAGCCAAGATTTTTGCAGGATGCTAGGACTGGTTTGGTTAAGATCAAAAGACCGCAGTTACTGTGTTCACCAAGTACAGACAGACAGACAGCACAAGTGTTCCCACCTTTTGAGTCAGAACCCTGAAAAAATTAACTGTTCATTAAAAAGTGGAAAACTGCTTTGGGAACGACTCGTCGATCATATTATTGCAATGTGGTTTAATTACTTGAAAGACAGATGTTACAGAAGTACTGGTTAGAATGTTAATTATACTGCATATATATGTGTGTGTGTATGTGACCTAGTAAATAACACAGGAGGTGACAGGTGCCATGAATCACCGGCAATTTGGGATGACTGGGGGGCGTATATAGGTTTATAAATGGAGCATAAACAGGTTTCTGACTGCTGTAGTTAGGTTGAGCAGTACAGTTACAGTATAGGATTACATGACAGGAATGTGGCAGAGATCTGAGACTGGGTGTTGTGTGCAGAATAAATTCAATTTAGCAATTAAATACTGTCCCTAAAACCACAAACAGAAGAAAGACACCCAACTGGGTTATAAAACAGCTGTAGTTATCTCATGATGTCTGGATATTTTTAAAGAATCTGGGTTCATTGCTATAGTAGTATAATTAACTAATCAGGGACTTGATTAGACTAGGCCTCTTTTCCCATCCAGCCTGTCTAATCAGTGCTTAATTCCCTCATTGCTTTGTTCACACTTTCACTCTAGTGAGAAACTATGGGAGACTGTTGCTACAAATTAACCATGGGTGTGCTGGGTTAACAATACAACACAAAGTATCTACAATATTCCTGCAGTTTCACAGGCGTGGTCCACCAGTAATAATTATAGGACACAAAGTGGTCCTCTATGCTGGGTAAGAGAAACCCAGTCACAATGAATTGCATTCAAAACGGTGTTATGTATGTGAACAATGTTCGTCAATAAAAGGTCAAAGTGAGTTTCAATGTCCCTGGCAGCTTTAGAGGGCATCTGACATAGGATTGGGGTTGCTCAAAGCAAGACCCAAAGTGCAGTCATGAAATTCTGACTTCAAAGAAAGGTGTGTGCTCTATTTTACAATGTTACCAGTCTGTTTGTGGGGCTGCTTATGGATTGAACTGAACTGAGCTACATTTCCTCAGCTTTTCCTCTTTAAGCAAAATAATTGTAACTAAATGTGCAGGAAGATCCTGAAACTTCTGTTTAAATATTGCCTTAACCTAATCTTAATCTGAATTGCTGATATAATAAGCTCTTTAAATACATTTTTATGAAAACTTACTTTTCTAAATGCAAGTCAAAATGTAATGTGTATATTCAATAAACACAGTTTGTGTTCAGTTTTTTTTTTCTAATAATGTTATTTTGTACTTAAGGGGTTAGGGCCAATAAAATATAAATATTTCAATTTCTTCAGCGCTGATGTTTCAGTAAAGCCTCTAGCCAAATGAATTGTAATCTTAATTATGTTTTGAGGAATTACAATTAAAAAAGAAAATTAAATTTTGTACCGCTTAACATTTAAAAAAAAAAATAATAATAATAATTCTCTAGCCCAATACTGACCCGAAGCCTGTGCCATTCAAATAATGCAGAAAGCTACAGTTTAAGTGTAGATATTCCTGGATTTGCAGGTGGTGCTTTGGATGAATCGATAACGTGTGTGTGTGTGTGTGTGTGTGCGTGTGTGTGTGTTAAACATTACCATTCTGCTGCAGTGTTCTATGCAGAATATGACAGCTGCTGAACATGTACTGCAGAATAAGATATGTTTTGAGTTTTGACAAATTTTTAATTGGGGCTTAGTTAATTTCTTTCATGCAATTCGTAATTTAACAAACGAAATCCTTTGAGAAACTGCATCTAGTGACCTCCGTGCACAGGTTGATTTGGATCTGAATTTAAAAGAGATACTGAGATAGTCTGGCCAATGCAACTGATTTGATTTGGAGATAGTTCTGCAGGATAAATCCACTGATGCACCTGCTTTTCCTATCTAGTGATGGTCGAGCTAGCCCCCAGTTACTGGCTTTGGAGAATTAAAGTCTTGAATTGAGGGAGCCAACCCATTGCCAGAAGCTACACACTGTGGTCTTTGGTAGCAGGACAACTCATATGTTTACCAGTCAGTGTAATTCAGTATCCAAAGAACATTTCTCAATTTCTGGATTATTATCCTTCTTACTAGCCAAATTTCTTAAATAGTGTCTTAGTATTTAATAAGTGTATTAGCCCTCAGGCTCCTTCCTGGTATAATTTGCAGTACACAATGAATATTCAAAACACAGATGCTATCCCTAAAGAAGATTATATTGAATGTTATAATATGAAATACTAATGTTGGCAAAACAAAGTGAATATGGGTTTAGTCCAGACCACAACAGTCCCTGAGGTAAATTAGGATATAATTAAACCACAACAGCCAGTATATAAACTCTGCTATCCAACTGCCCTCATTTCAAATTTTACAGTCTAACTCTTATCAAATGGTCTGGTTAAGTGATTGAGGCACTGAAAAGCAAGGAATCAGAACTGAGAAACGAGCAACTTCTTAAGTATTTATTAACTTTCATAAGGAGAATTTAACAGCAGGTCTAACAGCCTGGACAAAGACGCAGCTTTATCTCTCTGTCCTAATCTGTCAGTCACTCACCGCGGGGAAAAGAAGGTAACTTGGCAACAGTCCATCTCCAAAATGCTACGAGTGATTTGTGTTACTCAAACAACCCAGGTATGTGGCCTGAGACATTTACAGATTTTGAGAGGCAAAATATCATCAAATGTTGTCTAACAAGCGTAGCCCTTCAAATATTCATAGAAGCGTCACTTTCGTCTGTTCCCGTCACCTAACGGACTTTTTCAAAAATAATCTTTAACCCAGCTAACAGTATAACATCATTGTTTTCTTAACAAAAACATTATCCAGCTGCACTGGGTAAAACTCTAGTTGTGAGATATTCTTTGAAGGTTAAAAAACCTCATGGTGAATGTACATGCTAAGATTAATAGAGTGTAGAACTCCTCTGTGACATCAAGATTTGTGTGTTCATTTGCTGGAATAACTCAGTAATTGCTATAACAGGCTTCTGATGTATATCTGCAAAAGAAACCCATTCATTTTAGCTTTTGCCTATTTCACACAGGCTATTATAAACCACTAGGGGGAAATTTTACATCTGCTGTACGAGGTTCATATATCTTAATTGTGAGTCATCCAGCTATGGCCAAAATCACCCTATGGCATTAACACTAAATTATTCAGCGATATCTCGAAATAACGTCACGTTGATTTAGAGATATCTCTAAATGAACGGGAAATCATTTTGAGATATCTCGAGGTGACAGTTTGGTGTAACATGCCAGCAAAACATTATTTAAAGATGTCTGTAAATCAATTTGAGACATCTTTACTACAGTTTTAGATATCTGTTGATAAGGGTTTATTTACAGATATATCGTATTCATTTACAGATATCTGCAAAAAAAAAATTCCGCTACGATAACTTATATAGAGGCGTTTTCAGACCTTAAACTATTATATATATATTTTTTATTAACATGCAATTGTTAGTATGCCCAGCTATATGTGTTTTCTATTGTGATTTTCATTGCAAAGAGGGAAACGGTTGTTGAAAAGAATACTATCACGTCTTTGAGATAGGATTGTGCTGTCATTGATATTGAGAATAAAGCCCGGTGTGGCCCAGCTGATGTCATTAATGTCATTAAAGTATTTTTTTCTTTAACAATAAAGAATATCAACTCTCGATCAAAGTCAATATGATCTGTTGCATCCAGTTAAGGAATGCCATATGCAGAAATAAAAAAAGGATTTCCCCATAGATGTTATCTATTTTTGCTTCTAACCCCTGTGTAGATTGTTACCCATCTGTACTAAATGGTCAATGTTTGATGACCAGAACACAACATATGCAAATAATGGTTTTGACTACTTATAGCTCTGAAAAAATGTGTTGTTCCCTGGGCAATCTCCAAGCCAGATCAGCCAGGGCTCACTCATTTGGCAAAGCTACAAGAAACACAACTGAAAACCAGCTATTGGAATCTACACTAGAATCTAAACCGGCAGAAATGTCAGGTTTTTGGCCATCCTCTTATTAACCATCAAAGGTGCCATGAATCTGTTCCTAGCTCAAAGAAATAAGGGAGAATTAGACACACTCTAACCCATCTGTTGTTTAATAGACTAAGCCAGTGTGTGGCATTAAACCCTTTGTCACTTAGGGGGGATTTAGATGAGGCTAAACTAATTGAATCTGCGTGCCAGTATTTCATCATCATCATGCAGATAAAAGATTGGTATGTCAAAACAACAGAAGTGTTAAAAAAAAAAAAAAAACACATTTTTACTACATGTGGATATTACAAAAAAAAAAAGTGCATTTGGGTCGCTGAGCAACTCAGACACCACTGTGTGGTGTGCAGTGCAGATCATACAGTCAGGGGAGCCCAGGTTAGCATCCTGTCTGTGCCAAGGTGACACCCTTCACTGGGATTCCACTGGGAGCATTGGCTTGTGGGGGGTGAGTCACCACAAACAATATCGCTTGGGTTATTGTCACACTCGCATTCATTACTCATACTCCTGATAGAGTGCTGCTTCTTATCGTCATTTGTGCCCTCTAATTTCAAGTGATATTGTTTGACTCTACCATTTGGAGACATTTATTCTTCAATGGTTCTGAGTTAAATATGCAAACATATTTCAAGAAAGTAAAGCCTGGGGACTTTGGCTAGTGAGTGAAATGCTAATCTAATCCATTCCAAACCTCTGTGAATTCTGTTTTCCCTAAACATACAGAGTTCTGTTGGTTAAGTGCATTTTCAAATTCTGGCTACAATTTCCAAAATTAATATTCTGTTCCATCCTAGTGTGCGATTCCTCCATCCACAATGAAGCATTCCCACAAGGGCGTCTTACATGCTTGAATATTTGAACTGCGCTTGAGGTCATACATATATGTAAGGTCACTGTTACCAACACATGATTGCATGTGCATTCCGTTAATTAACGGGTTGTTAATTAACCAACATTGAAGCATCCCTCCCCATCACCCCTCAAATAGTCTGGACTAGCATTCCAGTTGATGAATCTTGGTGACCTATGCTTTTGGTTTCTCGATGATCGACCCAGTGCTTTGAAATATTGGCTTCACACTCTAGTCTCTCTAGTCTAGTCTGATCCTTTCAGTCAGCTTAAATCGCGAGTGTTGTACAGGAATTGTTTCTATCTTTGTCAAAGTCCATTTGATTTCATATTTACAAAGTTCAAAACACTGCATGCTAGACCTGGGGACAATTGCAATTACCAGTAACATTACAACTTCAATTACAATTACAATACTATGTTATTCAATTACAATTGCAATTCCAATTACGCTGCATTAATTACAATTCTAATTGCAATTATACTAAACAGTAACACAAACAACTGCACACATGATCGCGTTAACATGTGTGTCCTCTGCTTAGTCTCTATAACCGAGCAACAATCACAGGTACAAACACGGAAATATACTATATACTCACGGTTATGGGCCTGTTAGCATCTTTAAGTGAAATAACTAGGGACTGTGGAACTGTAGTAATGTAATTGTCTATTGCTATTTTAATAATAACAGTATTATACTGATGACAAAGATACAATTTATGGTAGATCCATCTAGAAAGATGGCTTTCTGCACCAGTGCTTGTGTTATTTTCAGTGTATTTATCACAATATTGTAGCTCAGCATGCAATGTACAGATGCAGTACTACTTATTCATCATAATGCTGGCCTGGGAAGAGCACTGCATTGAAACGTGTGTGTGTGTGTGTGTTTCCATTATGCACGGTGCCACCTGTGTGAGTGTACCCTGTCTAGCTGACCTGTATTCCAATCACACCCGCAAGTATCGTTATTACAGTGAACCGCACCAATCCTCTGAGAATCTGTCATCAGTCTGACAAGCGGGTCATTTTTTGAAGCACTTCCAGCCAAGCACATTTATTGGCATCTAATCACTCACCCACGCAATAAATAAAAACACTGCCCCATGGATAGCACCAGACTCCAATCAAATCTAATGAAATTGTTCCTTAAAACTTACCTTTAGTGCATTGATATCCATTATGCAGATTTGAAAGCAACTCGTGTATAGTAGAACACACACACATTATATATATATATATATATATATATATATATATATATATATATATATATACACACACACACACACACACACACACACACACACACACTGTATTAATCGTGCTGTGTTTTCCCCGCAGGGGCCATTTATAGACCTGTTTAACAAAAACTTTAGGACTGGGGTAATTAGATCTGCCACTGTGTGAATCAAAAAGACCCCACAATGTTAATCTGTGGGTTGTTTCTCAATGCTGACACTGGATGTAATGTCAAGAACCATCAGATATCTTTCTCTCAGTCACTGTCGCGTGTCTGTTATCTCCTGTAAATCTCCAGAAGGTCCTGTTACCATGGTGGGTCGTAGAATACAGAAGGCGAAACGTTCACTCTGATTGGCTGAACAATCCCAAGCAGCCTGTAATGCACCACATATATTTCTCTCCAGCAGCACCTGGGGAGGCTGTTAAGTTCAGTGTAGCAACTGCAGACTTGCGAGGTGGAGGTTTATGGTAATGAGAGACTGCAGAACAAGCAGGATATTAATTGTTTGTAGTGTGTGGGTGGAGGGTATGGCTCTCACCAGAGATACAGAGAAGATAGAGAAACGGACAGAATTTCCTTGTACACTATGTACATTGTCTGTGCCTATTAGGCTTGTTGCTGTCATGCACTTGTCAATTCTGCACTCCAACAGCGACTTGTTAAATGAAGGTCCTTACTTAGGTTAACCCTCACAGCACTGGATATGTTAAGTCGTCTTCCCCTCTCTGTGTTATTTATTTATTTTTTTAATCAACTGACAATAAGATTTCACATGTACCACAGCAGCCTAATTGGGATCAAGTGAGCGGCTTTTTAACCCTTTAAGGTACAAGGGATCAGAACGGCATAGGAGTTCTTTTTTTGTTTTGTCTAGTTGAAGAATACACTCCTTTATTGAGCACACATGAGAAGAAGATGTGTATTACTTGTCTGTATCTTTCTACTCCACCTCGGACCGGGGCCTAGGAGTCCCGTGAGGTTCCAACGTGATTTCCAACGGAGAGTGTTGACATGCGGTGCTAAGATAAGGTGGGATTTTGAGCTCCCACTAGGACTGAAAGGGTTATAAGCTGCAGAGTCACTTCACAATGAGCAGATGTGTTCCCTGTCCTAAATTTGAACCCTATTAATAAACACAGCATATTCGCCTCAGGTCCTTTCTGTTCCGTTCTATAAAGCACATCTGTTTTATTCAATACCGTATTTGAGGGCTGTCCAACAAATGCTTCACTGAGCTCTCCAATATGACTCTTTTTTGATTCATGAAGTATCCTATTCAAGTCTCTTCAAGTAACAAAAGCATTGAATCTGTTCTGTGCTTCTAATGTGTAGCTTTGAAAGAAACACACACTGCATTTTCATGTTAAAACAGGATATCTGGTTCAAAGTTTGGTTACAGGAAGCTCTTTTGCAATTCCTGCATCGTTTCACCTCAGCAGTGTCTCCTGGCTGAAAGCCTGCCTCAATTTATTTATTTATTTATTTTTTTAAGGAAAAAATATATTTGAGACATAACGTGCATGGCAAAGACGGTTCGCGGAACTATTGTATAAGCTGAAATTACTTTAATAGACGGCAAACAAAGTTTTTGATAGAATCAAGTACAGTCATGATTATTGACGCCAACAACAGCGCGCGCTCAGTCCCAAAAATAAAAATAAAACCATTGCAGAAAGTAGAATCATCAGTTTCAATATGCTGGTTAGCGTTATGCTTGGCTACAGTGACCTAAATTTGAGAAACAGTGTTCTGTTTTAGTATTCTCCGCAGGCCTGCAGTTACAAGGATCTCAGCTGTCTCCGGAACATTCTGTTCAGGAAGCATTGCGTCGTCCACCCCCACCCCCACCCCATAGCAGAATGGTATGAAGCATCAAGCTTCCCCAAAGCAGCTTTCAAGACCATTTTATAGACAACACTGGCGTTCTTTATAAATCTTAATGAAGTTGACACAGATGTTGAAGGGGCAGCATGGAAACCAGGACCCATGAAATAAGTAATAATTAAGAAATAAGAGACTTCTTTATATAGAGACTGGCAAGCTTCTGGAACAGGTTACCTACTCAAGCTGTTGATGCTGAATTGACAAAGTACACATCTAGTTACGAATCCTTTAGTTTAGCCAACTACAAGGAACCGGATAAGCATTGATGGGCTGAATCATTTTCTAGTGTACTTTTGCTCTGCAGTAATTCTCTATACCAATGCTTGTTGCATTGTAAACTGTAGATTGTATTGTGCAGTGTGATCCCAGTCTGTATGAGTAATGAAGACTGCTGCTAAAATAATGTGACAGATGCTATTGTATTTTCTAGGGAAACGCTGCCATCTGTTGGCCGTGAAGTGTACTTTCTTCTCCATGTACCTCATACAGATGATACATGATTTTTTTCATAACAAGTTGTGCAGAGCTGTGAATAATTTAATATACAGGATGATTTATAAAGCTAATACAAAGTACTTGGATTTCAAGAAGGGGGGTGTGGGGCAGAGAAGCTTTGAAGTCATGGTGTGTTTTATCAAGGGTAATGAAATGTAACTCCTAGGCTGCACTATGGGACCTCCTGAATTGCAGCCTAGTGCAAGGTAGCAGCTGACCTTTGTAATGAACTTGCCCCAGTGGCTCACAGGGGCTGAGTCATGCACTACTAATGTTGAGTTTGATTCCATGTTTTAACACTCGGGTGGAAACAGCAAGGATCTTAATCCAAAAGTCAAACTGTCTCCAGTCAAGCTTCGCTGGCTTGAGTCAAAGAGGATAATGAAAATAAGATGAAGTCTCAAATGATGACTTCGGGTTCACAATAGTGAGGGATGAAACAGGCACAGTAACAAAGTAACCCAGTAACAGCCCCCCCAGATCACATACAAAAATGTAAAATATACTGACCAATTGCCCAAAAACTACATTGATGAACATTGCCCTTTTATTAGGACCTGTCCCTAATTTGAGGTAGGCCACTTTCCCCCAGTGCCAGCCAGGATACAACGTGACTAAGACCACAAGGTAAACAGAGTTTTTAGAAGGATTTTAATCTATTTAGTCATTAATATTTCAAACCTGACAAGCCTCGCTAAATGCCTTTTCCCTCTGTTTGCTTGCAGCCACCACTGTCTCTCTAACCGTTGTTTTGTAATTACTGACAACCAGTGTCCCAGAGCAGCCTGCCAACATGAGTGTCCTTTATACAGTGACACCTAGTTGACTTGCATGCCTCCTCATTTCTGATCGACTGTTTGCAATGGGGCTGCTCCCACAGCTTTACAGAACTGCAAGGTTCACGTGTGACATCACAAGCTAATTTGGATCTCTAATTCTGGGGCCTGCCCAATCCAAACAGGTAGACAGCTACTGGTTAGTGACCAAGCAGGGTCTGTATGTTGGTTAGTAGTCTGTATGTACAGTCATTAAAAGTTATATCAGTGAAAATGATTTATAAACTAACTAGTGATTGATAATAAGAACCAGAGGATGTCAATGCTTACCACCACTGTAAACAGACACGTTTGTCCTCTGTGCTTGGTCTGTGACCTTGGGTTTGATCTATAGTCAACACCTGCCATACCATGCTAAAAATGCTAAAATAACTTCCCGGCTGACGCCTTGCACTAAAGTGTTTTCACTAACTCCATTTTATTTTTATGCCCAGGGCCATCACCATGGAGAAGCTGTTCGTCTGCTTCCTCTTGCTCAACGTGCCTGTGTCTGCTATGTTGTGTCCAAAGAGATGCACGTGCCAGAACCTGCTGCCTTCCTACACTGTCCTCTGTGCAAAGACGGGACTCCTGTTTGTGCCACCCAACATCGACAGGAGAACAGCAGAGCTTAGACTCATGGACAACTTCATCACCACACTGAGAAAGAAGGACTTTGCCAACATGACCAGCCTCATTCACTTGACTCTGTCACGGAACACCATCAGCCATATCACACCCTTTGCGTTTGTGGATCTCCATGACTTGCATGCTCTACACCTGGACAGCAACCGGTTGACCCTGGTCAACAACGAGCACTTTCAGGGCTTGATTAATCTTCGCCATTTGATCCTCAGCAATAACCAGCTGCAGTCTATTACTGAAGGGTCCTTTGAGGACTTCTTGGAAACTCTAGAGGATCTGGACCTATCCTACAACAATCTGAAAGAAATCCCTTGGGATACTATCACTAGACTGGTCAGTGTTAACACCCTCAGCTTGGACCACAACCTCATTGAGTTCGTCCCTGAAGGGATCTTCTCCAACCTTCACAAGCTCGCCCGACTGGATATGACCTCCAACAAGCTCAAGAAGATCCCTCCGGACCCTCTGTTCCTGAGGATCCCTGTGTATGCAAAAATGAAAGGGTCTCCCTTGACCTCCCTGGTCCTCAGCTTTGGTGGCAACCCTTTACACTGTAACTGTGAGCTGGTTTGGCTCAGGAGACTAACAAGGGAGGACGATCTCGAGACATGTGCCTCTCCACGGGAGCTCATGGGCAAATACTTCTGGACCATCAAGGAAGAAGAGTTCATCTGCGAACCACCAATGATCACCAGGCATACCTCCAAAATGTTCGTCATGGAAGGGCAAGAGGTAAGTCTCAGGTGCAAAGCCATCGGGGACCCCGAACCATCCATTCACTGGATCTCCCCAGAAGGGAAAGTCATCGCCAACACATCTCGGACAATATCCTACGAGAACGGGAGCTTAGACATTCTCACTACCACCATCAAAGACTCTGGGATGTTCACCTGCATCTCCTCCAACGCTGCAGGGGAGTCCACCGCCCCAGTAGAACTCATTGTTAACCCTTTCCCTCACCTCACGAACCGAACAAGCCATATGAAGGAGTCAGAGCCAGGACCCTCGGATATCCTGACCTCAGTCAAGTCTGCCAATGAAACCAGCAGAAAAAAGAACAAGCGAGTCATGGCTACTGAACTGACGTCCTCGTCCGTCATGATTAAATGGACGCCCCAGAATCACATTCCTGGGATTCGGATGTACCAGATCCAGTACAACAGCTCGTCCGATGATATCCTGATTTACAGGTAAGCAAGACTATTCGACTGAACACCTTTGCCCTGCCCAATTTAAATATGACCTCTTATTTCTGACTGCCCACTTCTGATTGATTTAATCACAGGCACCAAAATTCATTCCCACACATAAATCCAAATTTTCTCTCCTCCTACCTCTACAGTGCCAAAATCACAGCTTTCCCTGCCTTTTACGCTCGCATGATAACACGGACAGTAAAAGCAAGCGTAATGAGTGGAAATCTACAATATGCATTTCACAGTCCCTTGAACTCTGGGAATAATGGGCTGTGCTTTTATACTCTTGCACAATGCATAGGCTGACAACCGTGCTTTAATAGAACTGTAATTTTGTATTATAACTAGATTAGAAATGAGGAATAAAGAAGAGGGAAGAGTCAGCTAATAGCATGTTATAATTCTTTATGGTTAATGATTCTGCTGATTTCCCTTGGTGGGTTTTTTTTTTTTTTTTTTTTTTAATGTTTCAGTTAAAAAAATCAAACTTCCAACTGTGCTTGTTAAACTATTTAATGTATTTCTATCTGTAAAAATTAAACTAAAACACACACACACACACACACACACACACACACACACACTATATTACTATATTTATATTTGGATCATTTTGAATTGATTTACATCAGCCACTGTTTAGATCATTTGAATACTAATTCGAATAACATTTTTTTAAGTAACTTGTTTTTTTTTTTTTTTTTTTTGTTTTTTTTACGAAATAACTATAACTTCTCTCCTGATTTCATAACACTTATTTAAGCAGATGCAAAATTAGCTAAACACTGAAAGTCTTTAAGCTTGTTGGTTTCCTCAATTTGTGCAAAGATTCGTGTTCTTCCCTCTTTTGGGCTGTACGCAAGACAAACAATTGAACATTGCTTTTCATTTACCTGAAGAAAGCTCTGTCTGGAATTTGGAAGATGTGATATTAAGCTTTTGGCTGCAATCTATTGCGATGACACATTGTTACCACTTATTATCAACTACAGAAGCATCCCCAAGGATTAACCACAGCCATGACTGGGGAAGGATAATTTACTTCAATTATGCTAGAATCAAATAGAGCGAGATTGCTTTTTTTTCTAAGTGAAATTTGTATATACTGTTCTAAATTGTATCATTGAATTATTTTAAGCTCCCGTCATTTGATTCTTGAACGTTCTACATTAAGATCTTTATGAACACATGTAACAGGCAGTGTTGTGTGATGCTCTGCTGTTACGGATTCTGTCCCCTTGTGAGTGAGATGAGGTTAAAGGGTCTATAACCATGAATGCAGATGAGCCCGGCTCTTATGCACTGTGGTTAAGACGCCCAATTATAAAAACTTTGCTCAACATTACTACAGTAACAATTGTAACTGCTTTCAAATATGAGACTGGGAATTGATCATCCACAGGGGCTCTGATGTTTTCAATTTTAGGTGGCCTATTATATATTAACTAACAATTAACAAAAAAAAAATGATCATGTATATTGACATGTTTTTTAGCTGGCTGTAAATAGTTAATAGTTAGATTGATTGCAGAATGATTTCTGTTGCCACCCCCTTTTGCTTCTCATCGCTTCGATATTCTGTATATCACACACCAGGTTGTGTATTCTGTCTGTTTGTCACAGTTTAGTTAGCTGTTTTGCTCTCAGTTTCCATCTCCCCATTCGTATCAAGCTGACAAGCTGCTGTAATTATGTCCCTGCTATAAGGAATGGGAGGCAGCTGGCTGGCAAAGTTCATTAGTGCTGTGACTTGTGACAGCACTTTTCTCTAAGACGCCCCAGATTCCAGGCACTGCTGTCTATTTCTCAAGAACCCCCGCCCCCCCAACGACAACATCATGATCACAAATAAACAAGAGGGTTCTGTAGATATAGTCCTCTGTCCAAACTACGCACAAACTTACCTTTACCTGAATGTGCGTTTATATGGTGGAGGCTAGTTCCCATAAGAGCAAAGGATCTAGAAGAGGGTGTGGTTTTAACTGAGGGACTGCTGTGTGTGGTTGAAACCACACCCTTGCCTCTCCCCTAGGTCACCTCTCCTCTTATGGGAACCACGCTGAACTGTGTTAAAACAAAGTGTCTCTTTTCCACCAGGATGATTCCCTTCTCCAGCAAGTCCTTCCTCTTGAGTGACCTGGCCTCCTCGAGGGAGTATGACCTGTGCGTGCTGGCAGTGTACGACGATGGAATCACCTCCCTGACGGCCACCAAGCTCCTCGACTGTGTCCACTTCGTCACGGACAAGGAGTACAAGCAGTGCCGCTCCATCCACGACCAGTTCCTGGGAGGAACCATGATCATCATCATTGGGGGGATCATTGTGGCCTCTGTGCTGGTATTCATCTTTATCCTGCTCATGAAATACAAGATCTACAACAACCAATACAAGCAGAAGCAGGCCAAAGTCAGCAATGTCTGCTCCCAGACCAACGGGAGCCAAGCCGGGACCTCCTCCAGCTCCCCCATGAAATCGGTGGAGAAATACGAGATTCACTGTCAGGAGGGATATGGGGCTACCATCAAAGGGACAACAATAGTGGATTTGAACCCTGATTGCAGGAAAATGACCACTGAGGATGATACCATATCACAATAGCACAGGGTGACTTTTTGCACAGAGCTCTACGACTGCCTTATGAAGGATTATCAGGTGTCCAAGGTGAGGCTTTTGCTTTATATTAGATGTGGGTTACAAATTCTGGTTTTTGTTAGATCAATAGGTATTCAGCTGTTACTCCATTCAAGTGCAACCAACCACTAACTACTCTCTTGTACAAGCTTACTGTGGTTAAATGTTTACCATATTTGTCTTTCCAACCAAATATGTCATATTTGTCTTTCCAACCTCATCTCTCCAACCAAACCTGAGTTGCCGCAGCAACTCTACCTATGCCAAACTCACCTCCGTCAAACCGATTCAACATTTACCATGGTGACTGCTGGCAGGTGGATTATATTCTGATATGTGTTGGTGGCACCATCCAATGGTACCAGATCTTAAACTGAAAGAGAGGGACAGCATTTCTAGACCCAATGTACTGCATTTGATTTACAATAGTTTCCACATATGCTTGAAGTTCTCATCTGCTTCTGCATGAGGGTTCTGTTCCTTATTGCTGGTTTCAGTAGCTGCATGACCACCTTAGCCTCACCATGTTTTAACACAATCTTCAGGTTTGAACAATGCCAGCGGCGGGCTGACTAATCTGATGAACAGGAGCGACTAAAGTATTGTTAAGAGTGCTAGTTTTTTGCTGTTTTTGCAGGTGTAAAAAAAAACTAGTAATTTTTCTGACTCCTAGACATCCTAAAATATTTCGTTACACAACGCTTTTGTCATTCAAGCCATGAAACAGAAAAGTGCTTTTTTAATGTACATGTTATGATCATAGAAACCCAGGGCATATAATCACAAACCAACTTATTTTATAAGGGCTTAATATGTAACAGGAAAGAACCGCGTACAATATTAACAATACAAAACATTTTCAAACTCCGCACCACATCCATTACACAGTTTCAATATTTTATTTTTATTACACTGATTTTCCCCACAGGATTTCTTTCTTTCTTTCTCTTTCTTTAATATTTAGAACATGGCAGTTTCACAATTTTACATTTCCAAATATAAA
Organism: Polyodon spathula; assembly: GCF_017654505.1. NCBI lineage: Eukaryota > Metazoa > Chordata > Actinopteri > Acipenseriformes > Polyodontidae > Polyodon > Polyodon spathula. The sequence continues at coordinate 579,835 of NC_054573.1, read as the reverse complement.
TTAATCTTTGGGGATTTTTCTGACGCGGTCCGCTCCATCCAATAAATCCATGGAGTTTGAAAAGGTTTGAATGTAATCTTTCTTAAAAGGATCTTCAGGGAGAGCTCCACACATGTCAGGGATTACTGTTAATCATTACAGCTCCCAGTTCCACTAGGAACTTATGTAACCTGGTAATTCATTTTAAATTACATTGTGCTATATTTTCTAAACTGCATCCAGTACAAGAAACCGTGACAGGATTGTGATATGAGGTTTTGAATATTTTAAAAAGCAGATGTTACAACAAGTAAGATTTTTACTGGCACTAAAGGCAGATGCACAAAATCATTTCTTAACATAATCACCTGTTTCACTTTCTCTAAACTTCAATGAAACATAACTATTTCTCTCTCTTCAGCCCTCATGTTAAACTACTGGCAGCAGTCTTTTGGGGGCTTCTTACTGGCAATAGAATTTGCACTGGTAATAGGAAATCCTAACAAAACTGCTGCTAGTTGATTTTCTACTGGTAATAACCACTTCAATGTTTTTAATATGTTTTACTGCAAAATTAGGGCAATAGCCACAGCTTTGTCTTTATTAAGCTGTAGCACGGAAGCACTCAGATAATCAGTCAACTCAAACATGCTTCTCCACTCTGGAATCCCCCAGCACACATTCTGACAGCCCTAACAGACACACAGTGGTGCAAAGCCCCCATGCCCTCGCCAATCAGCAGCCGCACAGGTCCTGCTGCCCCCTGGCTCCATCCCGTGCAACTCCGGTGCCTCACGTATATAAGCGCAAGGGCTGTTCTTGCGATACTCCGTGCCACTTCTGCCACTGGTATTGTTCAAGCCTGATGATTATGGCTAGGCAAAGATCCGCAAGCAGTTACTAGCAAACAAGAACTTGAAGCATACAAGGAAGCTAGTGCAAACCAGGGTCAGTGCTTTAGGGCTGGAAACAAATGCTGTCCCTCTTCCTTAGTTGGAAGATCTGGTACATTTTGGGTTACAAATGAACCCCTGTCTAGAACTAAGGAGCAGCTCTTGAGCATGATAGCAAACACCCTGAAAAGGTAAGGAGCATTACAAAAACAAGTCCAGGCTTCCTCTTTCAGGACTGTTTTAAGGAACGTTTTGTTAAAGCACAAGAACCGTTTAACCTAAGAGGATGTTTATCAGCAGTCATTAAAAAGCAATGCCCTCAATGTCACAGCTTTACATACAGTAGATCATTCACAGCAACATGTGAAATACTGGCGTAATATCAAAACACTGCAATGAGGATCCGTGTCACAGAACAGCTTCATAAACTAAGCAGACATTCTGAAAAGGAAATTCCCCTTCATATTGGAAGTGTTTCTTTTTCTCATTAGCGACTGTATAATGTGTTGAATTATGTATAGGGCTTCTAGTTTGTTTTTGATAACGTGGCATCCCTTTAAACATATTTTGAGCTGATTCGAGCTGATTGAGTTAACATACGACGTGCATTGATCTCACCTGATTCTATCTGAGCCTGCATTTTGCTCTGCCTGTAATCGCCGCATTAATTTCCACTGCGTTAGTTTTCAGTAGTGCGTCGCTAATTTAAACAATTCGGTTAAGGCTTAACAACTATGCATTAAAATTTAAAGGGATGGAGAGAGATGGAAAATAAAAACCGAAAACTAGTAGCCCTAATTGTGTTTATAGCGACAGCGACTCTTTGGGCAGACATTTTGTTGCTACCGAAATTCTTTGGGAAACACTGCCATCTTGTGGTGACATTTCTCTGCTTTCCTCCCCACTCCAAAATAGGTCATGAAAGCGTATGATGAAATTGATGCGACCAAAAAGTTACGTCCTGTGGATAAAAAAAATCAAAATAAAAAAAAAAGACAGTGGATGCCTTCCTTTTATTTATTTTCTAACAAAAACAAAAACAAAAAAATCCAAAACAAAAACTGGATAACAAAATAAGCTGTTCTCTGGTGGTGCTGAACAATGATGATAATAAGAAGACAAGTTTTGCATTTGAGATTTTTATACAGAGAAGACCTTGGAACGTTAATGCTCCACAAATTGTGTTTCTATTTTCACGCTTTTTTGAAAAATGGAATACAGTCGACAATGACCCCCCCACCCCCACCCAGGCTAGCTGATATTGGAATACTGCGCTGGCACTAAGTGTGGGGTTCACTCTTTGGGCGTATAAAACTGAGTGAAAGACTAACAGATCGTTTCCATCTGCCACTGGGACTGAGTTGAATGCGGTTTAAATTCAGTTTTGTTCATTTCCATTGGCAGGAGACATATTGAATTGAACCTGGACTGGAATCAGTCCCTCTAAATCGCTCTGACTTTGTGAGTTTCCAAATGTAAATGACAGAAGACTATCAATTGATCATCCCTTGTGGAAGTATAGATATCTGATACATACAAAAGATCGAATTGAAGTTGCAGGCCAGGAAGATTGGAAGATTTTAATAGAAGGAATCATGGGATATTTTGACAATTTCATTAAACAAAGGAAAAGGTCTGATCACAAGAACTGTGGATACAGAATGCAAATACGTGTGATTTCAAAAGGACAATACACACATGGAATAGCCAATATTAACAAGATTTTTTTTTTAAATAAAAGTGGGAACTCAAAAGAGTTATGACTACTGTACAGGTTGTTTCCGCAGTGTTTGTTTTTGTTTTAAATCTTTTTTTTTTTTTTTTAAAGCTATAGACAACACAACCTACAAAAAAAAGTTAACAATTTTAAATAATTATGTACTTAGAAGTGTTTATATGTAAATTAGCCATTTAATCAATTCTGATTTGAAATCCATATTTTTCTTTAAAAAAAAAAAAAAACATTTTATGCTTTCAAAGGTACTGTACACAGATACAGGTTTATATGGTAAATAAAACTATTTTTGTAGAAGTTTTTGCACTAAATCTGTTTCACCATTTGTTGTATGAGTGAAAAGTGGTAGTAATATTGTATTTTGGGGGTTGATTAAAAATATATAGGTCAATTTATAATCTGTATTCTCTGTGTTATGGCGAGATTCAATCAAAGACAGTCGACTATAGGATGGGGGATTTGGCCACAATTAACAGCTAAAAATAAAACACATGCTATACAAGTTGTTTCACCTTTAATGGAACTACCACAGGGTCTATTTGCAGAAGCGAACTTATCTATTGCCACATTTTTATTTTTCTGCCAAAAAAACCCACAAAAAAATACTGTTTTTAAAGAGTTTATAAAAAATTCCCTTTACACAGTGAATTAACAAAAACGAGTAGCAACTAATAATAGTATGATTTAATTCAGTTCTAAAGGGTTTGAGTTTTAGTCCAATTTTTAATCAAATAATAATTTTTGCAGGAGTATGCCTGTCTGAAACTTTGCATAGACTTCAGTCTTTGGTTTCTGTATGAAAGAGTGTAATTACAAGAACTTACCACATGGTGTCCCCGTACCCCTTTTTTTTTTTTTACTGCCGCCTTGTATCATTGAAAGATGCTTCTGATTCAAGGTACCACCACACGGTCAAAACACCCCCGTCTTCCGTATTGGTCCACAGATACAGTATTGGAGTCCCCAGTAAAGGTAAGAAAAACATGAATGAATGATGAATGAATTAACTGTATTAAAACACAAAATAATCAGTAATACAGCAAGTACCACTTTATTAAATATATTACAAGGGATTGCATTGATTACAATAAGGTTCATTATTACAATACTCATACAAGCAGTATTTTCAATTAATAATAATGACAAATACTGTACATTATCATAGTAAACATCTATATTATTTATAAGCAGGGAGATGTGTATTCTGTACAGCAACTACAGCTAATTTAAAAAAAAAAAAACTATATGAACATAATTTGGATCTTATTTAACTTCATGTAATCAAAGAAACTACTAAATGATATCGCAAAAAGTCTACCGGAAGCTCTAACAACAGTACAGTGTTTCATGTTAGTTTTTGATAATGTCACATTTTTCAGGTTTTGTCAGTATATAGAAAACTACAAAGCGCTATGTAATTCAATATGTTAGTGTAAAATTATTCAGTGGGTTTCATTCAAATTTGTGGTGCGAAATTAGCTCATTCTGTACAACTGCACAACTTTTTGTCCACAGCTGTAAACTTTTTTTTTTTTGGTTTTTGAAAGTGATATTAAGTAAGGTGGAAATCAATTGTATGATAAGTGATACTAACCATACTGGTATTACCAAGAGCTTGTCCCTACTGACCCCTATTGTATTCTGCCTGGGACAATGCAGTGATTAAGTGTCACTTAGCAGGATTGACTGTACATTCAAAGTGGGGGAGTGATAAGGTTGCTCACACTATTAAGTGTGTTTTAAACCATTGGATCCACAGAAACAACTTGTTGCAGGGCTTCTGCCATAAAGATTGAAGGAGGAGAGAGCGGTGAATACATCCTGCTTGTTTAAACTTTAGCCTAAGGGTCAAGACACTTTTTTTTTTTTTGTGCAACAGGATTAAAAAGTGCCCTGTAGCTAAACGCAGTCAAATCAATTCCACAAGCATACCCCTTGCACAGCTTTTTATTATACAGTTCTGGTTTATCGAACACTACCTAATTCAGAACAGTGAAAAATCACAAGAAATCCATTCACAGCAGCCTCCGCGCTTCGTCATATTAATCCTCATTAGCAACAAGAATTTGCCGTGGACAGGTTATTTAAATCCGTGACTATTGCGTCTATTGATTAATAACCTCTAGGCCATGAAATATTGCTTTCTGCAGTTCTTTGACGTCGCATTTCAGCTCGATATTGTATATGCATCATGCTTCGCCATCAGATTATTTCTGCATATCCCTACACGTCTAAACTGCGGTTTCATTTTTCCAATTTTCTCTTTCGACAGCCTTCATCGGTAACACTTTATTTTAGATATCAGTTATGAGTGAGCATAAACAATAGAAAAACTATGGCAAGGGTGTATAATAATTGGATTGCAAAAGCAAAACAGCCCCATACAATTGGTGAGACAGATGTAAAGACAGACAGGCATAGAAAAGACAGGCAGGCAAACAGACAGACGGACAGATTATTTCTAATCATATTCTATAGTTGTTAATTGCATCATTAAAAACATCTTTATAGATTAATTATAATTACTTATAACGGATCCATAAACTAGTGTTACCCCTTCATCTACCCCCTGCTTTTAAAGTAGATGAAGGGAGGCTGTTACACTCACCTAGCAGCCTCCCACTGCTCTTTGCTAGCGTTACCTGTGCAGAATTACACTGCAGTAAACACCTACACAGATACATTATATTCTTGACACTTTTGAATAGAATATTAATTCTCTGAAATGAAGGACAAACATTTCCCTAGTCACTGGATTTGCTGTAACCCTTTATATTCCCTGCAATAACTCAGATTGGACACTAGAGGGAGTGTGATCACACTGTCGTGATATTCGGTTGTTTTGATCATGTTCCCTTGCAGATGGACAGGGTGATCAGAAAGTAAGTTCACCACGTCAATGATAAGGCTTACTTTTTAATCGCCCTGTATATAATAAGCATGAAGCATGGTGTCACTAAGTTATCTCTGAAACAATCGTTTAATCAAATCAAAATGCAAATGATATGATTTCATACCAGGCGGTGTTGCTTATTTGCCTACCATATCTATATATTGCCAACTCTATATTTAACAATCCTAAGCCACACTTTTGTTTTATTTAGGCTTTTCAAGGTCTGTGTTAAGGTGCTTTTAATTTGAATTCAGGGACTGTTCTTCTGTTCTAGTGGCCTGTCATTAAAAAGCTAATTACACTTCTAAACTCTTTTTAAAAAAAAAAAAAAAAAAGAAAGAAAATAACATTAACCCTGTTCTAGCCAGTAGAAAACCATGTCTCTGAACGCTAACATGCTTTCAGAAATCTTACAGTCCTGCGCTTCGATCATTTATATTGGTTTCCAAGTGTGCAGGCTCAAAACAAACAGATGACTCAGCATTACTTCATTTATTCTGCAATACCTCATATATTCTTTAGTTTGTTAGCCTTTCCAGGAAGTTTGTTACACTTCCTTGGTCATTTCAATACATTTGAGACCTATAGAGTGAATTCTCTACACACACGCACGCGCGCGCGCGCGCACACACACACACACACATGTGCAAGGCATGAGATATGTGGAATGCAATTATTTTCTTAGCTACAGACACAAGCTACAACTCCAATCCTTTTGAGATATCATGTTTGCATGTTTTTTTTTTTTTTACCATTTAAACAATACAGCCCAGCCAATGGTGACTCGTGACTCCATTGACAGTGTCTTTGATGTTTTGTAACAAAAATAGGGCTAGACCCCTCTCCAGCTGAATCCTCTTTCAGGAATCGCTGTCTGATTGGTTCATTATTCAGCCAAGAATGAGATGAGAGCACAGAAAAACAGAAAAGCCTGCAGTAAGCACAGCTAATAAAGCCCAGGGGGGTCCTGGTTTTGATCCTGTTTACTTGTTACTTATTGCTTACAAGCCCAGCCGCACTCTTAAATCTGCCAATAATGGTCACTTGATCATTTCAAGAACTCGATTGAAAGCAATGGTGCAAGGGTATTTAGTTCTGAAGCTCCTTCACTTTGGAAGTCACTCAATCCATACACAGTAATCCATCGTGTACCAGACTGCGTTGGGACTAGAGTAAGGGCGGGGATGCACAAAGTCGGATGAATGAATCCTGTTTTAAATACAGTTATACACAGCTGTAACAATTACTATATTCACACAGTTATTGTTTTGAGATTTATATTTTATTAGGGCGCTCCTCAAAATCCCTTCTTTAGAAGGATAACACAGGGTATCAATGCTTGTGACAGGGTAGCCGTGTGGGTGTGTGCGTTCGCTGCTGAGTGACAGGCAGGAGATAGAGATGGAGGTTGATACGCCCCCTGCAGGTGAACAGGACTTATTTACATATCAACACACTGAACAGCTCACGTGACACTACCAGCAATGGCAGCGCACGAAGCACATACAACACAGTGTACGAAAACTATGGTAGGATCTGCATGAGAATAAAGGAAATTAAATCGAGAGACTCTATCATGATACCCGAAGGTTTAAAGAGAAAGGAATAGCAATAGTTATTTCATCACTATGTAGTAAATTACATCACAAACACAGTAGTAGATTTAAATAGAAATACGTGAATGTAGTTGCCATGGCATGATATATATATATATATATATAGTATTTTTACTAGTGAGAAGCGAAGCACCCTGGGATGGTTTTTCATGAAGAAGGCTATATAAATTAAATTGAAATGGTTATGTACTTGGGGGCAATGGTAGCACAATGGAAGCTACACACGTGCAAGCTGCTGGTAGAATAAGAACACAAGAACTTAAGAAAAGTGGAGACGAGGCCATTCCACTAATTTATGTAAGTGGTTGATTGATCCCAGAACTTCGTCTAGCAGCCCAGAGACTCAGCTGCAACAACATGGCTTAGTAACCCGTTCCATACACTTAGCAGTGTCTCCTAACCTCTGACCTGGGCCTGGCCTTTGACCCTGGTCTCTGGCCTCTTTTCCATGCTTGAAATAGTAAACAGACCCTTCTCAGAACTCTAAACACTTCGATCCAGTTATTTCTTTTATCCTCTATTGCAGTTACACAATGCAAGTGTTACATACAGATGGATAAATGTGGACAGAAAGACCCTCCCTTATACCCCTTTATGTAAATATTCTTAACACAGCTATTGAACAAATGATTTGCTGTGTATCGATGAATCATGATACTTTTTACATCACATCACGGTAGAGGGGTGACCAATAGCACTGCTGATAAATAAATGTGATTTAAATTTCACGAATACATATCTCCATATTATTTCCTTTTTGGTCTTCACAAAATTGAGACTTGATTCTTCGAACCCAGGACCAGAGCACCCTTGACATGGCACTGTCTTGTCAGGTGTCAGGGTTCTTTGATAGACAGCATTTCTGTATGCACTGCCGCTTAGTTTGAGAAACATTCTAGTGACCTGAAAGCTACTCAACTGGGTTTTGCTTGTGGACAACACTATCCCAGAAGAGCAAACTGGCTCAGCGTGCAGCTGTCTGGTCTGTGCCTAATACAATTTGAATAGCTGCTGGTTGTGCATTACATTTGCATTCAGAAAAAAAGGGTTCATTTGACACTGGTTTCACTGCGGGAGGTCAAGCAGAGAGATAAGACTGAAGAGAACTTGTTATCAGACAGCCCTTTATCAGAGCATCACGTTACCTAATGCTGACTGTTTTTAACAAGCCTTTGTGTATACCGAGCCCTTCCTACAAACCACAGTTAATAATATAGGAAGATATGTGCCTTTTCTAGATGTTTACTGCACTAATTAGCTTGAAGGATACTTTGCAGAGGAAGGCTTATCTGACAACGTCCTGACCGTGTGGTGTGAAGGGCGAGTCATGCAGTCAAGGGGGCGCAGGTTCCTGTCCTGGCTGTATGAAGTGGCTGATCTTAGATGGGGATTCCATAGGGAGCGTTGCATTGGCACAGCAGCTGCTTACTCCAATAGTCTAAAAAGTCACTTTAAAAGGGTTCCAGATATTATTGTAGCACTACAAACTAAAGAGCAATCAGAAGACGAATGTGCCTTTCACATCCCAAAAGGAATTTAAAACCACACCCTAAAGGAATCTACAATGCAGCAATTGAATTGCCTTTGAGGGTGATGCAGTAACTAACATATATCCTGTGCATAGAGCACAATTCTAAAAAAAAATAAAATTAATGTATTTATGTTTATTAGCGGTGCCTGAGTACTAGATCATCTATTATCACTCACCCAGATCTTGCCCAAACTGCACGAGACCACATGTACAGAGATGACAGGTACAGAGCAGCAAGAGATACCTTTGAATTAAGAAAATTCACCTGGTGACATTTTGGTTTATTTTGAGAAATTGCTGATGATAGGTTAAAAAGGTCCTGAAAGTAATAAAACTGTTCTGAATACCCTTATTCATCAACACAGGAGTGGCGAGGACTTGTACACTACTGGGGGCTTTCCTGCAATGCGCCTTTATACTCATATCCTTGCATCGATTGCAAGGCAATTTGCAAAGAAGTGTCTGGGAATGCCTTCAAAGGGATAGGCCTGCATTGCCTTTGATCCTCTTTAAACCCTGTCAGCCAGCTTCAGCAGCTCACGTTCCTGTCATGCTGAACAACATCTGTCACTTTTTCTCTGGACTGAGAGGGAGAGTTAACTAAAGTAATGAGCACTGGAGGGGCATGTAGGGAGAGTGGGGGGCTGTTACACTTCACTACCCTACTCTCCCTGCTTCACTTTAAATCTCTTCCATACAATGGGACCCCTACCTGGCTGAAGACAAAGGCAGGATTAGAACTGCTTTGGCTAAATCATCAGATTTTCAGCAGGTTTTACTGATTTCAAACATGCAACAGGGCTTAACAAATTGATATTATCAAGGTCGATTGTGTATTAATATCTATATCTATATCTATATCTATATCTATATCGAGAGAGAGAGAGAGAGAGAGAGAGAGAGAGAGAGAGAGAGAGAGAGAGAGAGAGAGAGAGAGAGAGAGAGAGAGAGAGAGAGACTGTATATGCAGAATTTCTAAACAAAACCATAAACTATAACTCCAAGATGTATTAGTTAGGTTAAGGGTTAGGGTTAGGGGGTTAGAGTTGGGGTTAGGGTTATACTTAATTACACATTAGGTACATTGTAACTATGCATAGTAACATTTTAATTGTGTCTGTACACATGTATATACTAAGTAACTACAATGTAGATACTCACTAATTAGAAACACTAAGTGCTGCCCAATTAAAGTGGTGCTTTGGGGAACTGCTTCAAACATTTAAACAATGTTTAATAAAATTGCTTGAAATATAACCTTTCTGTCTAGTGCCATTGTTAAAATGCAGGGGTCAAATGAATTTATGTATAACTTATGTTGAAACGTTTGTCCTGAATTTAGCATTTCTAAATGAATCACTATTGAGTTCTTTATAGTTGATAAATGTAATTAAAACAAACAAATGATTTAATAGTTTTCTAGATATAATACCAATAATCTACTTAGTATACCCCCTGCAAATTGATGTGTAATTAATTACTAGGTGGAGTATCTTGTTAGTATTTAATTAATGGGATTTTAATTTTGAAAAACGTGGATTCAAAGTTAAGGCAACAGATTTTGGTGACTAAACTATAAATCACTATAAGGAATGGATTATTTTTTAAATACTCCCCAAGTTGTTTCCTTGTACAGGATGTTTTTCCCCATGGAGGGACTAATACAATCCCCCCCATCTCTCACCTCCCTACATAAATAAAAGTCACTTTTGTAAATTAAAATCGGTCCACAGAAAATCACTGAAGTGGAAGCAATCTAGTGGAGAAAGTTTTACTTAACCTAGGCAAATCCTTTTAAAAAAAAAAATGCAACACTTCATTTCTTTCTTTGCTTTTACTTTATAAGAAAATCCTGAAAACCCTATTCTCTCCACCTAAAATCCCCAACTAATTAAAGAACCCCTTAATGCTTGAAAAGAAACTTCATTGTCCTGGCCTTTATTGAGTCGTCTTCATTATAGCTAGATGAAGGAAAGATGAGGGACAGAGGGACTAGAGGTGGAGCAAAACCAAACAGAATAAAGCAGTTTTAACATCATATAACTTTGCAAACAAAACACTCAAAAAAACTAAACAAACTGCTCCTAGTTTACTTTCAATGAAGTCGAATATTGCTAATATGAATTTTAAAACGTTATTTATTCCTATTTTGCATTACAGACCTCTCACAGGAAAGATAACTCCACTCCGAACTATATTTTGGTTAAAAAAAGTGCTATAAACTTAATCTTACAAAATGCAATTAGTGCAGCTGAGAAGTGGAAAGCAAGCAGTGTTGGAATGACTGATGTCAGGTTTGGGGAACTCTCCTTTGTCCTTGCTCTGTAAGGGACTGTGCTGGTCCAATGCAGCTGAGCAGAGTGAAAAGATTACTACACACACACACATATGCACACACACACACGCGCGCACACACACACACGCACACACACACACACACACACACGTACGCACACACACACATTCGCATTCTTATATTTGTGGGGTCTTCTCATTGACTCTCACTATATTTTTATTTATTGTTTCTAACTCTAGTCAGACAAAACTTCACACAGGGTGAAAGTCGACAACAAACTAAATATTTTATTTTATTTTATTTTTTTCTTTAAGGTATATCATATATAATTCTTAAAAACGTGTTTTACAAAGTAGGGACTTCCCCACATCATTTTCTCAAATTTTGTGAAACAGGTGTGAAACTATCCCCCCCCCCCCCCCCCCCCCCCCCCCCCCCAACACCCCCTGCACTGAGCATAAACCCCAACCTCGGGGCTTGGAGCTCGGACAGATGGGCAGGCTGAAAGAATTGGCTAGCCAAGCACTTTCCCAGTGACCAACTGACTGAATTAAACAGTGCTTTTACAATGACATTCCCTATAAATGACTATGCTTTATTCCTGTCTCATGCTTTATTCCTGTCTCTCACAGTTCTCAATGATCTGAATGTGTTACATGAAAACTAAAATGTGGTACCATACTGCTCATGTTTTTCATTGTCATTTCTATCTTGTGAAAGTTTTAATTGGGGGGGGGGGGGGTGTCTTAAATTTAACTATCAGTGTGCTGGTCAAAAAAAAAAAAGGAAATCTGTAAATTTGTTCTCTCTTGTAAGGTTTACACAAGACAACAACAAGGCGTAACATTAAAGTCAACCCTAAATGGAAAGACGAATTACTACCATGGGAATGCAAATTATACCACGAAGAAGCTTGGAGGGTTCCAATTGCTCTAGAGTCATACCCTGTATGGCAAAAAACTAAAATCTACAAACAGCTATCATTTGAAACTTTAAAAAAAAAAAAAAAAAAAAAAAAAAGTGAAAGAACTGAATTGATTTAGCCTTGAACAAAGAAGAATTAGGAGAGGCTGGACTGAAGTTTTTTCAATCTTTTAAGACAGTATTTGCATAGCCAATAGCCTCTCAACCCCTTTTCAGTTGGACAGACAGGGCAGTTCAATACGTTTCCCAAAGATGTTTTTAGCTGTAGGGACATTTAAAGCAGGCTTATCGCTATGAAACAGCAGCTCGTGCTCCTATTTGATTCAGTAACGTAGCGAATTCAAAATGGAAGTACAAAACTGCTTGTTGTTTGTATCATACACAAAATGTCTTGAGAGTGGCCCTTCCAAGGGAATTCAAACAGTATGTCATTCTAAAAGGTCTATAGCTGACATAACTACTGGCTAATATCTTCTCATTAGTGGCTATTGTCTAATTAGGATAATAAAAGGAGGCTACAAATAGTTTAGCAGGGATTAATTTTCAAGTCAATGAGTGGATTTTAATCAGTGATAAAAAATGAGGGTTCTAGTCAGTACTGGCTGTAAACAGGAAATAACTGGTTTTCATGGTGGTTCAAAAGAGTGGAAAGTTAGTTCAAGTCCTAATTCCAATTCCAGAGTGGGATAAAAAAAGAAAAATTAGAATATGTGACTGTGTTAGGGCAGAAGGGAACCCTGGGCAAACAGTTAGATGTTAAATTTATAATCTATTATTGTGCAGTGTATTGTTTGTCTTTATTTAAAATTGATGTTGTATTTAAAGGTATTTTTGTGTTTAGTTATAAACACGTTGTATGGTTACGATTTAAATGTGTTGTTTGCGTTTATTTAAAACGAGGGATTTGGTTTGTTATTGGAGACAGCCGCGTGTATCTAAGCGAGCGCGTTTCTGTGTTCGGGGTGAGGGTTCAAGATGGAGGAACGAGAGCAGGTGTTGGCACGGAAACGAATGTGAAAGTATTTATTTGGGTGTCAGTATTATTTGTGTTCGAGGCTTTGTTTTCATTCAATCTTTTTTTTTTTTTCGCTCTGTAAGGTGAGTTTTGTTGAATTATTGTACCTGTGCTTTTCACCGGTAAGTACCTGTCTCAGTCAGCTTTCTAGTCTGGGGATGTCACCATAAAACTGACCTGTCACAATGACAAATAATTAATACAAATATAAGTTAAACACGAAAATCAAACTATAAACATGCATTATTTGTGGACAATTTAGAAGGTTGTATATTTTTACAAATTATTACTAGTAACCCCTACTAAAGACAAGATGTATTGAATCTTCACTGTTTAACGAATGTGGCCCCAAAGAGTTGGCAAATTACAGACTGGGTAGGTTTTGATTTTTCGGGTTTATATTTTGAAAACTGTAGCATGTTATTTAAAATGACTCGTTTCTTTTGATTTAAACTTTTTGCCACTTTCGTCACATTACTTTCTAGTGCAAAACATAGTTTGTAGGAAATGTATCCATAACTTAGAACACAAACAAGAAGATGCGAATAATAAAGGTGCATTAATTCCAATCTACATCAGTTTAAACTACATGAGCTTACAGCGTTATTTACAGCTGTCGTGCAACCCCTGTAATTGCTCTGTGTCACCTGTAGTTAATCAACTACAACGTTTTCATGAATTCACCGCAGAACCAACAAGCAAACTCAGCAGATCCGAACGACAGGCACATTTCAAATTATTTTCATTTATAAGGACATGAAAGATCTGGTAACACTTTACATTGTGTCTCTAATTACTGTGTATTTACATAGTAGTTACTTAATGAATGCATGTGTACTTACACATCATTACAATGGTATTATGAATAGTGACCATGTACTTAATGTCTAACGTTATTTGCGTGATTTAATTCTAACCATTTTCTGATGCAATTGTGTACTTGCATATATCGTGTAAAAAGATGTACATGTTAAGTACATTGTAACTATGCATAATAACATTGCAGATTATAGATTTGGAACATTATAATGCAATTATATGAATTGGTTAACATCAACTAAATTATTAGCAGTCATAATAGTAGTAATAATAATAATAATAATAATAATAATAATAATAATAATAATAATATGATATTATTCATAGTGACAGCCTGTTTGCAGCTGTCCGCAGCTAGCCCTGTAAGCTGACGAAGGGTTACGCTTTGCTACCGTCCAGTGTTTTGGAACATTGCCCAGTCTCAGCCCTTTTCCTGTGTCCTGCATACAAATCTGAAACAGCGACGCTGGGTATCAGTATAAAGGCAGATGCACCAATGCCAGCAACTATTCATTCTTCTCAGTTTGGGCCCAGGAAATCCCAACAGCAATTACAAATGCTGGTGGGAGAGAGGGGAAGAAAAAGTCCACCCATTTATTGATCACATTCTGTTAATCCTGAGGCACGGGAATGTGGTGTTGACCCAAAAAGGAACATCTGTTCACGAAACTGTCACTGCATCTCGAAGGGGTGGGTAGGCAAGGGGCAGATAGAGCATAGTTAAATAAGAAAAAGAGGGAGAGGGAGAGGGAGGGGACATTTACAAATATCACCCATTGCATTGTGGGCTGCAGGCTGCAAACTGTGTGAGAATCTTTTGGCAAGCTTTGTTGAGGAAATTAAATTGAAATGGGGGGACAGGACATTAAGGAGTGGAAACACAGGGCGCTGCACAACATTCAGGGCTGCTTCTTTGTTTGAACATTAGTCTACAAATGCACATGGACCGAAAGTGAGAGAGATAGAGGGGAAGAAAGCAAGCAAATGTTACCGCTGCTAATGAGGGTCTCATTACAGTTGACTTTTTGCTAGTATTTACTCAACTAACTCAGGTATACTCTGGTCAAGTCTGAATTTGTTTGCATCACAGTTTTTGCATTTTCTGTATCAGCAAAATGCAAAGAATGAAGGATGAATCCTTCAGTGTCCAATGATTGATAACATCTTGTAATGATACAGCTAAGAAATCACCTGACATATGATGTGGCTGAGTTATGAGAGGAATTTTTATTGTTATAGCATTTCCGATCTTTGCTTAAAAATGTTGTGGTTCCCTAAATCCCCTGCCTTTAGAAATGGCAGTTAGGATGCTGAATGCTTTTTGGCCTGTCAGCATTGCGGTGATAAAAAATCTTTTTGTTTACTGTTCGACGCTGTTTAACTTTTACTAATTTCATAATTTAGTCTCTTTTAATACCGGTTTCACTTTTTAAAACAGGCGTTAAAATCAAATTAATTTAACTAATCTTTTTTTTTTTTTTTTTTTTTGGCCCCCAAAGGGAAAAGAGAACCCATATAGATACAGTATAAGCAAGCTACATAACTATTATCAGTTACTATATAACGTCATCTTGGGAGTATTTAACAGCGACTTTTTCTCAATAGTCCTCACTGCTGCCATTAAGGTGAAGAGAAGGGAAAGTGAGGGCATGAAAATACATGACTGTTGCAAACCAGCTGTCAAGTGTCAAGGGTCGTAGCCCCCAGGAGCTCCATGCTTGCTCTACCCCCCGCTCCCCCACTCCCTTTGTGTGGTATCGCAATGTAGTAATGCAGTGATGTACCATGAAGTAAAGCACAGAGAGGGGCTGAATGTGTAGAAAGATGAGGAGAGAAGCTAATCAGGGGGATGTTGTTGGAGGGGAGAGGGTGGTGGGGGCAGGGGAGGTTGGTCGGGGGTTTGAGATTTTGGAATCTTGAAGGAAAAGGAGACTGGAGATTCATGAGCTGGGAACAATAACCACCAAAGCTAGGAGAATCTTTCTATCCTGTGGAGCGGCCGCAGTTTATGAAAAATTTAAATATGAAAGGGGGTGACGGGCTAAAATGTGGGCATTTCTTTTAATGTTACACATACTAAATGCAGTGGTAATATTATAAATGCTCTGTAATTAGAAATAAAGTCAGCACAACTGCACGTAATAAACAGAAAATAGACTTGTATAGGTGTGTTACGGGGGGGGGGGGGGGGGGTAGGGTTGCTAAAATGGCAGTTGTAAGTGGCTAAATATAACTGAGCACTTTTCCATACCGAAAAACAAAGTCTTTCTAAAATACGCCTATACTGAGAGCTTTCAGTCCTTTCAGCAACACAATAGTGAATCATTCAGCTTCCCGGCAAGCTGTCTGATGATTACACCCTTGAAATATGTGTTTGTTCCCCGCTCAATATATCCCATTCTTTTGGTTCTTTAATATGAAAAGTATTCTAACAGTGTGTGTCATACATGTTGTTCTTTCATAAAGTTTGAAGTCTATATATATAGATATATATATATATATATATATATATATATATATATATATATATATATATATATATATATATATATATATATATATATATGTGTGTGTGTGTGTGTGTGTGTGTGTGTGTGTGTGTGTGTGTGTGTGTATATATATATATATATATATATATATATATATACACACCAAGGAAACCAGTACTATTTCTAATAAACAGTGTATGTTTAAAACAAATATTCAGTACAGAAACTTGGACTGTCATTTGTGGTTTTGCGTTGGAAGATATTTATAACAAAGCGGAAAAATTAAAGGGCACATTCTTACAGTCTCGAGTAGCTCTTGTTAACATAAATGTAACTCAAACTCAAACATCTCCAATTACCTCTCTAATTAGACCGAAAACTTGTATGCAGACTTTTGATGTTCAGAATTTTGATTGGGATTTATAAAAAGGAAAATAACAAAGATGAAAAATGAAAAACAGTAACATTTTTTAAAATGTAGGCTCCTTCTGCTTTCTCTAACACAACATCCACGAAGCACATTGTTAGGAAGCAAAACGCATGTGAATACAGGGGCTCTATAAATCACATTTAGGGTTAATGGTTAGCTATTTTTTTTTTTTCCTGAGTAACATACTGGGTGCCCTCTCTCTCTCTCGCTCTCAAGCTCGCTCTCTCGCTCTCACTCTCTCTCTGTTGACTGGAGCCAGTGAAGGTTCCTCAGTTACCATTGAATCATTTGTTCAGCTCTGTTACAGATGTCCATAAATTACTCCTGGATGTATTGTTGCTAAAGGAAAACCTAGGCTTTTGTATGGGGGTGGGGGAAAACAAGGGGGTAGGGAGAGAGGCAGAGAGAGACGGGAAGAGCTCTGGTTGATTAGCAACCAACAGTCCCACAGTACAGACCTATCGTCTGCGAGGTTAAGCTTTTGTGGCCTAATGTTCTCTGCACATACAAACACCAATTGTCTCGATTTGCCCTGTATCATCTGGAGGCTGGCAGTATAGAAACCAGGCTTCTAAATTTGCTGGGAAAGCTGAGCTAACTTGGGATCGGGGGGATCCCTAAACAGTAAATACATCATTGTAGATGCCCTGGTGGGCTGAAGACCCCAGGGTAAGGCCTAAATACTCGTCTTTGAGATTTCAATGTGACCTTTTTCGAGGAGGCTCCGTATTTGTTTATGTGAACTACTGCAGAAGGCCTTAGATAATTAAGAAACAGATAATTGATTTCATTCAAAACTATGAATGGTTGCCTTTTTGTGGAGAGAGAGAGAGAGAGAGAGAGAGAGAGAGAGAGAGAGAGAGAGAGAGAGAGAGAGAGAGAGGCCTTCTAGAGAGAGAGAGTGCCCTGAAGAGTGAAGTTGATGGATTTTCTGAAATGAAAGGAAGCCTTTTCTTCTTACTGTTTTCTTTGAAGTTCCACACACTGTAGGATCAGAGAGCCGAAAAAACTACCTACCTGATCACCCGTCTTTTTTTCCACGTCAAATACCAATTGTAAAGCTGAAATCAAAGTTAAAACAAACAAAATGTCATATATATATATACATACACATACACACACACACACACACACACACACACACATACACACACACACACACACTATATCACAAACTAAATGTAGTAGAATAGGTTTGGAATAGGTGTACCAATACACCATGATACACAGTCCTGTATTTACAGATTACCTGTTAGGAGACAGGATTAGAGCCATTGCTTCACTTTGGCAGCCCTCCCTTCACTTTCCATTGCTATTCAAGCGTAATTGAAGCAAGCTGCTGTGGGTGTGCATTCAAATCCACAATAACAGATTCAGATCCAGCGTGAAGACAGTGTGGGGTAATTAGGTTGCTGTCAGCAGGGGGCTGTTGTTGCTTGAGTGAGCTGGAAAAACAAAAACACCCCCCCCCCTCCCCCCCTTACTTAGTTGCACAACACGTGATGGAGGAGGATCGGGCTAATTGTTCTGCTCTCCCTGAGCCCCAGGAATTCTCAGATCATCTTGCCAGCACAGAGAGACACTCGGGTGGGGTCAAGCCTTCTGCCCTGGACTGCCACCCTGCTGTCCCTCTGAGTGGGCCGCAGTAGGGATTAGAGAAGTCAACTGTCCTCTTCAGTATGACATGCACTTGTAGAAGTTACACAGCCAAGTGGCTACATTTAGTTTTTCTGTCTGTTTGATCACGTGTCGTTTTGCAATACAGTAAAACTAGTCAAATCCAGCATAGTTTGGGATTGGAATTATTTGGTTTGGGACTGGATTATGCGGCATGCTGGATTACAGAGGTAAAATATATAGCAGCATGTGCTAGAAATGCAGTCTATATATTTCACTTTCATAAGGGAAGCTATTTTTAACTTTAAAAAGTCCCTAACCACATGTCTTTATGCAGGGCTGCACATGCAAATGTCAATAACACCACTGTGTAAGGGAGTTCAGACCCCTCAGTACTTTTTCAGTACAAGTTGTATACAACTGTGTAGCTCTGCTATTCTTAGCCAAACCATATTTGTTTATGAGGAAAACGTTTTAATCGTGTATTGTAGGTGAGTTTTGATATATATATAATATATATATATATATATATATATATATATATATATATATATATATATATATATATATATATTTAGAGAGGGCAGCTACTGTGGGATAATGACTGGTCTTTTCTGCGTCTGATTGATTGAGATGAGCTATCAGATTTATAGTATACTGCAAGTTATTCAAAGGCAAGGATTGTCCTCTTATTCATTTCAACTAGATATGATATTGCAGGACATCGCAATGGTTCTCTTTAAACCTATTTACCGCATAGCCACTGTATGGTGTGAAGGGTTTTAAAGAGGTAGGTAATTTTCTATTCAGAGATACCAAGATATTTAGTGAGGAAGTCGTCGGAGTGAAGTTATCCGACAACACTCTCCCCATCCCCAGTTGTGCTGCTTTCATAGAAAACTGGCACAGTCGTGGGACTGGAGGACACCCTCTGAACCTGCAGTTCTCCGGAGCTGTGTGGGGAATCGATCTTGGGTGTCGCACAATGCGCTCAGACTCCATTCCCTTTTTTTAACTTTACTTTTTTGAGGGGGTTTAGCTATTTTTTATTTATTTTTTTTATTTTTGTTCACTTTATTTTTTTGGTTTTGTGGGTTTCTTTAATTGGAGATGCACGACTACTTTAATGATCCAGCGATGGGGTTTCTAAATAAAGTACCCGGGGGGGGGGGTGGGGTTGGATTTTGGATCCAAACACAGCCCTCGCCCTTTCCCTGGATGAAAGAGGAGGCCGTGCAGAGTGTGGCTGCACTGGCTCCTGCAGGGCCTGAATGCATAAAGGAACAGACATACCGGCACACTTTCTTCTTTATTATTAAGATAACAAAAATGCCAGCCACAGAATCACAGATTGCTCTGGATGAGTTCAACACATAAACATAACACGGGAAAAGTTTCCTCCAGTGAGCAATAATGCATCACTGGTCACTGTCAAACCTTTAGCCAACACCTTCCCATTATAAAGACCATGTTTTAAAAACACGTCTCTTCTTTATTTAACTTCTTGAGATGGCTGAAGAGAACTTGGATTATATTATTAAGTGATTTGGTTCTAGTTTAGGTTACATTAACAAGCGTTATACTTCTCTTAAAAACTGAGTTAGTGAAAGACTGGCATAAATGCTTTGAAAATATGGCCCTAAGCCATGAAAGTGCCTGACATTGGACAATGGCATGCTTTATGGATTACATTTAGAGAGAATTATATCTCTAGTGTATGAAGAGTGAATAGGATCCACTTTGTAAGTAAGCTGCCATGCACACAGAAAGACACTCGAGTTGTTGTTTGGGAGCGCATGTTGTGCAATGGCTAGCCCCGACAGCTGGTACCACATGCTGAAGCAGTGGGAGACATGTTGGTATAAACTGAGCATGGGACCGTTGCAACAGACCCTTCTCAAAGGAAGTTTGTGCAACGTGATACTAAAAAAAAAAATATATAGCTGTCTGGTTTAGCAACTGTGGGAATTCAGAACTGAGTCAAAGACTGTAGATTGTAATGCATGTAATAAATCCAGTGAATAAAGAGAGACTGGAAATATCGACAGCGACTTTAGGCGTTACATGTTGTTATACTGCAATGTCACCCTTTTAAAAATTCTTATAGAAAACTATAGGAATGTGTGTCTACAGGTATAGAAAACTATTGAAAAAGCCTAGTTATATTCGTACCAATTTTCATCACAATTTATTAAGCGGTTTCAGATAAATACAAACAACAGCCTCCGTTATACCCCCCTTCCCCGGGGATTTCAAACAGTGTGACACTCTTTTTAAGACATTGTGGTAGCAGGTCTGGAGCAAATGCACTGTGTTGCTGTTAATGGTGGTGTCTGCTTATGGCTTTACTAGGATCTACTGAGCTCTAACTTCATAGTTCCATTACTCATCGAACTTCTGCCCCCATGACAGCGTTCAACATGTCAGTGATTATTTATTTTACTGTACTGGTTTACATGAAGGCATGTTTTGAGTCAAAAATGGAAACTACCTTTTCAGAAGTGGTGTTATTGTCACAACTGAATGTGGTTGTAACAGACTTTACTGATATGAGTGCCAGTTAGTGCTGGTCTAACCACCGCCTCTTGCACAGTAATTATCAATAGCAATGTGATGGAAGTGGGCACAGCTACATCTTATCAGAGCAACTGCATGCATTCAATACCACAAGAAATGGGTATCTTCTAACCAGCTTGTCTGTTCAGGAGTAACTTTTCATAATAGCTGATAACCGGAGTGTGTAAATCCACAGCGCTTCTGTACTGTGTTGTATGAGTTGTTTTATTACTGACTTCATAAGCTAATTCAATGCTGAAGAGTTCATTCTAACATTCCATCATATCATTTATTTATTTATTTGGTCTTTGTTATTGTCATTGTTTATTGTGCGGCCACACATCCTGTTTTGTTTTTTCCTACTATCACCTAAACTTCTGAAGTCAATAAAAGGGATTGCATCTCCTTCTCTCATCTCTGGACTGATATGGATGGCTAGCATGTCATCTATCAACATATTTCCCTAAAATTGTTCTTAAAGGCCTTGCGAAACCTTAATATCAAGGCCGGCCAAGAGACAAACAGCAAGGTCTAAATTAGCAGCTGGTCTTACTACTGAAGATACATACTTAAAGCATTTGTCAAAGAATTTTACTAAGATGTTATTTATTTTAGCTTTCGTACTCTTGTAGTTTTGTAATAGTGATTTAAGTTAATGTAAAAATGAGGTACATCACGTTATTTTATTATAGAGGTAATTGAACAGGACAGCAGCTTGATACATGTAAGACTCAGTACAGTAGCTTTAATATTGAAGGTGCCTTTACATTGGCGTCAGTAGGAGCAAATTAATCAAAATGTGTTGGCCTGTGGTTATAAAGCAAGTTTTTACTGCAGTTAAAAAATGTTTTAAAATATAATTTTCATCAAATAAGCACATCAAGAAAGCAGAGAGTCAGTGGAGGGTACAGCAGACAAAAAGAGCCCCCTTCGTTTTAACTGTGCTCCCTATCCAATTTCCTCACAGAACAGCTTAAAAATAAAGGAAAGGAGTAACCCCCTAACTTCTGATGATGATTATTATATTATTATTATATTATTTTTTTTTTTTTTTTTTTTCACATTACCTTAACTAAGCAGGGGAGTCAGTTCAATTAAAATCTGTGACATCAGAAACGCTAAAGGGAAATTCAGTGAATTCAATTACAAACATGCTGACGCTGAAAAAAGACACTTTTCTTTTTAGTATTTCTAAATGTAGCTCTGTTGATTATTTGGGTGACTATATGTGAGTGAAAAGGATAGGGAGATGCAGCTTTTATACGTTGCAGAATGCCTGGCACAGGGGCCATTTATGTAATGAACAAATCAGACATTGGAGGAAATGTCCTTTCAGACAAAGGCGCTACACAGTTTTTCAAATGTTGCTTTCATGTTTTTTCCTCTGCATTGCTTGTCTGTGGTTAATTAAATGTTTGTTTAGCTTTCGCCTAAACAAACCCTATAAAAGCATGCTACTGTGAATTCGGTTCACTGATAACCACAGCAAAGAGAGCCGCACGTTTTCAGTTAACACCACTCAGGCTGATCGATGTCAAAGTAGCTACTGGTTTCATGCGCGTGCTGAAACGATTCTGACTACTGCTCCATTATCAGTAGTTAATATACGGCCTGAATATAAGCATCTGGTAATTTACGAGATCATTAATCTCAAGTGCTACCTTCGGCTGCAGGCATGTAATGAAAGCAGATGCAGTTTCCTTTAAACCGTGTGCTTTAATCTAAAGACTTGATCAAAAAAAAAAAAAAAACTGCTTGTGGATTTTCTATATGGTAGCCAAGGCTTTCACACCACACTACAGTTTAAAAAAGCTGACAGTCTTGCCAGGGGCGAGGTGGGGTGGGGTGGGGTTGGGGTGTATTAGAAAGTCATTGTTATTTATTTACTCTTTTTTTTCTACCCAAATGTTGGTTTTCATTAAAAACAAGCGATGCAAATTAATTTACAGAAGTGTTCTGTTAAATGTTAACAGCTTGCTTTCAGTGTGTGTTTGTACTACGGGCAGTGCTGTGTGACCCCTGTAGATGAGATGAAGCTATAGGCTCTACAGTCTGAACACACCTGCAGAGAAGCTTGGGTCTTATGCACCTAGCCTCTGCCCTGTTACAATCTGGGTCCGGGTCAATTCCAGTTTGTCAATTCCAAATCCATTCCAATTCCATTTTAATCAATTCCAACACAGTATTTTTTTTTGTTCTGCTGTTGACCACATCCAATCAGAGGAACTGAACCTAACCCTTCATTTGTGACCGAGGGGACATGAAAACAAACAAGCCAGGTTTCAACCACATCTCCAAACTAGCAACCCTTAAGCCACTGGTTTCTAACTATCTTTCCCTTGAATATGGTCCAGACCTGAGCTCAAACTAGGAAACCTAAACACAGTGCAGCTGGACACTGACTGAGAAGTTGTAGCTGCTTATACAGCCTTGTACACATGTATCAGAGCACCCCATTGCTTCGTAGTATTGATTATTTGTGCATATGAAACCAAACCACTGGAGCTGCAAAATTGTCAAAACAGGCAAATAAGTGATTGTCTAATTTAATTGATGACTTTAATAGGCAACACATGCAATTAATTTCAAAGAGAAAGAGAACCAAGGAACACATAGCCACAAATGGTAAAATACAAGAGACTTTTTAGAAGCCTAATTAAAGCACAAGTGGTCTAACATTTTTTCACTAGTGCCAATTTTTTTCTATGGCAGATTACTGACCATGAATTGAAATTCCCACATCCCTGAAGATACGCAAGTAAGGTGAGATGCAGAGGAGCCCAGCTCTTTGGCATTGTGGTTAAGACGCTCTCTTGCGGTGCGCGGGGGTTACTGGTTCATGTCCAGCCTCTGTCCTGTTGCATTACTGTTTTAGGACCACTGCGTATTATTGGGTTCAAACCCATTGTGTAACTATAGATGCAACGCTGTGGTCTGATGATGGTTCTGCTAAGGTTTCTTCAAGTCATTATAATGGTATCCCAAGATTGCTTTTCAAAGTTTGTATAAAGGAAGAGGTTAACATTTCTTACACAATTTGTGAACTGATTCCAAGATGACAGCTGGTATCTACACAGAGTTTCGCAATCCTGTGTCAAGGCCAGGCACTTTTTTTTCTTCAGTGTCTCCTCGAGTTCTTATCCACAGCAGTTGCCCAAGTGGAAAGAAGCCAGGTGCAGTTTGCAAAAATAACATCACTGTGGAGAAATTCATATTTCAGGAGCTGATCGAAATATTTTTCGAGTCTCTTCTCTTTTGTTGTTTATTTCATTGTTTCAAAATATTTATGCATGAAAATAAAGCCGAATTTAAAGAAAAGTAATCTCATTTGATAACCAGTCTTATACTGCAAGCTTTCAGAGGTCTAGCGTGGAATATCTTTTTTTTTTTTTTTTTTTTTTTTTTTTTAGATGTGGTGGAGTGAATATTTTGTACTTTTTCGTTCTGTGATTGCTCAAATCCAGCGACAGAGTGAGCGGGCGAATCGCAATGTTTAAAATTATACTGCATTGGTAAGCAGATGCAGATCTTGATCTAAAGAAAGTAATTCACTGAATTCAGCTATTCCATTTAGATTTTGACATCCTTCCTTTGCTGCCTACCTTTTAATTAAACAGAATGCTCCATGGCATTTCACTTACTGCATGTAGACAGCCATCCTCATTTGTGGAATAACTGTAGGAAAGAGTTTTCTTTTAACTTTGGACACCACATCAGTCTCCTAATGGCAGCCAAGGAAACGCTGAGCCCAGTGCTTTAGGACACTTGGTGAACTATAGCTTCATTGTACTGCTGGAATGTTAGGGAGTTCCATCCATTAGTACATTGTAACACTCTTAGCAACTCGGCCAAATACTGCTGCTTCAAGGTGATTAGATCCTTATGATCTCCAATACTGTAGTTGTGAGAGTCTGAAGACAATGACTATGTCTTTTTAAAAACTACTACAGTTTTAATTAAACCTACAGAGTCCTAGTACAGACTTTACAAATGTGTTTTTACTATATCCAAGTTTTTATAGAGCAACAGTGAAGTAGATGGACTTTACCGCATTCATTCTGCCTTCCAGAGTAATCAAGGGATCAGAGTGTGCCAAGAGAACATGCCTCACACCAGACTTGGAGCCAATTAGAATTAGAATTAGAATTGGAATTGGAATTGGAATTGGAATTAGAATTGTTTGCAGAAAATGAAATTCCAATTCCAGTGCTACTGTATATTGTTCACTTGCAATTACAGATACAGTTGTGTTGCATTAATTAGAATTAGAATTAGATTTGCACTAAAAAGTAACGTAAACAACTTCTTGCATTTAAATGTTTATTCTATTTATTCGAAATAACCCAGCCATAACCACAGGGACAAATAAAGAAACATCCTGCAATGTCAAATCAAGTTGAGTCTTATTATAGTGGCCAGACAGTGTATCTATCCATCAGACAGACAGACAGTTAGATAGGACAGACACACTGGGCAGGCAGACAAAAACGCTCTTCCAAAACACGGCCTCTGTTTAAAAGCCTATAAGACTGTAATGACCTGTCAAACTGGAATCTGTTTCACAAAAATAACAGCTGAAGACCAAGTTATGATGGCTGCCCACTCATGAAACAAGAAACAGCTGCTGGGAAGTGAGCGACTGACAACCCAATAATAATGTCTTTTGTTTTCATGGAATAACACTAAGCACAGCCTCTCTGTAACAGGACTGCTGACACGGTGCAGAGAGGACAAGCGGATGTATGGATATTTTACTCAGCCTTGCTCTGATGCAGGGCCAGAAAATGCAATAAGGTTTCCTATTCAAATTCATATGGAATAAATATGTTAAATATGTTTGCATGACATATATAGATTTTAATGATCAAGACATCTCACAAGTAGAACGGTCCCCTGAAATGTTCTCCTTTTTCTAGGAAAGCAGCCCCACTGGGGACGGGGAGTTTGTTGCCTGATCACTCAGACCATTTGCTCCCTTCAATGACTCTAATCTAATATTGTTTTTTTTTATTTATGATTTTCTTCACCTTGCTTTTTGTATTTTTTTTGTTCAATATCTCAGTAGGCTTCACGGAAATGTTCCACCTTAGAGGATCTAACCTGCTCGGATTTTCTATAGTAATAATAATAATAATAATAATAATAATAATAATAATGATAAAACATGCTGGCCCCAGTATTCAAATTTCACCAACTGGTATGACTATGAATTATCAATGCACATTTTCTTACTTATTAGCATAATATTACCCTCCACCCCATCCCTTTGTTGTTTCGAAGATAGTTCATGATATTACAGCACAGCATTCCAAATGCGTTGCAACACTTTACTATGCATAAGGGCAGTGTTGTTAAACAAAAAAAGAAAAGAAGCAAACTCAAGAGGCCTCTTCCAGCACTGGCTGCGTTTCAAGCACATACCAAAGCAGCGCTGTCACCCTTTTACTGGAATGGGGCAGATCTGCAGTGCACTTTCTCATAAACGCAGTTAATACAGATCAGATGGGAGCCTTTCATAGAATGAGTCAGTACGGTCATATCCTGCACTCAACACTTATTATTATTTATTAATATATGAAGAGTCCTACAGCCTGGTTTAACATTTAAACTTTGTAGGCTCTTAGAGAGGCTCTTACATCCGGATTCCATTACAAACCACTTGGAGCAATGCACAAATACAAATGAGAAACAAGAGAAAAAGTTTCCAGCTAGTGAGATAGCAGAGATCGTCTGCCTCTCCATGTAGCATCTTAGAAACACTAGACATCAGTTAGAAGTTAATGTCGGCATGTGGTAATGCGAGCGTACAGTAAATGACAATCCGCGGTGACCAATGTGAAGGTGGAATAGCAGTGCAGTAATATTCTAGGTGGTAATTAAACAGTCAAACTCAGCCAGCGAGTATGTTTAGATATCTTTAGCCACCCCAGGCATGGACTCTCTGTTCCTGAGGCTATTTTAGAAACATTCTCGTGCAAAAGGCAAATGTGTGCAATTTGCATGGTTTAACCACACAGTGTACCTTTAGTCCTTTGGAAGCCATCCTATTATTTTGCAGTCAGATAAACAGTCATTTGAACAAACCTGCTGACCTTACCAAATAAAAAGGAAGTTGTAATATAAGCAGGGGGCTATAAACAGACTATGTCCTTCAGTGGGACTTTTTCTTCTGTTATTATTAGTAGTATCAATTCACTTGAAATTTCAATGTATTTTATTTATATAGCGCCTTTCATACCACAGTATCTCAAAGCGCTTTACATGTCGGTTAAAAGAGAAAGAAGTATGTGGTATCAAGCAGTAATAAAATGTACAAAGTAATAATAATCCATCCATTAATCCTTTACAGGGTTGCGGTGAGCCGAAGCCTAACCCAGGACATTGCAAGGCACCACACACACAAACAGGGCAATTTAGAGTGACCAATCAACATGTCTTTGGACTGTGGGAGGAAACCGAAGTACACAGACAGAACCCTAGGCCGGAATTAAACCCAGAACCCTGGCGCTGTGAGAAAGCAGTGCTAACCACCACGCCACTATAAGAAGAAGAAGAAGAAGAAGAAGAAGAAGAAGAAGAAGAAGAAGAAGAAGAAGAAGAATAGTAAAAGAAAACAGGAATTTAATAAGAATGATAAAACAAGATTGCAAAAATAAGCAAATTAAATTCTACAGCATCAACAGCTGCACATAAAATGCTCTTAATAATCATAAAAATGGAAATTACCATAGATAAACCTACCAGCTTACGATGGCAGCTTTTCTTGGCCTTTGTTAACAGTTATTAACTACTGCTTGATATAAAGCATGACTAATTTCACATATATGGGCACGGTCAATATGTTTTTGACACAGGACATTATATATAGAACCATTTGGCAATGGTTGAGTAGAATTTAAGAATAATATGCATATCTTTTAAGAGCCACAGCCATCGTTATGACAAACAGGATCGGGACGAAAGAGCCCCCCGCCTTTCCTGTTTGCATGTGGTTTGCTGGGCATCGTCAAGGTGAAAGTTCAAACTCTGACGAGTGCTGGTGAGCCATGCTTT
Organism: Polyodon spathula; assembly: GCF_017654505.1. Taxonomy (NCBI): domain Eukaryota; kingdom Metazoa; phylum Chordata; class Actinopteri; order Acipenseriformes; family Polyodontidae; genus Polyodon; species Polyodon spathula. The sequence goes on along the minus strand of NC_054573.1, from coordinate 551,989 downwards.
TTCAGGATAGCAATTGCACTTGCCTTTTGTATTACTTTATTATGACTGTAATTCGATATATTTGTAATTATTTTTCTTTGAATGTACTTTATTTTCATTGCTATTTCTAGTTCTGTGTTGTATTTTGAGTTGAATTTATATCTGTACTTTGTCTGCCTTTGCAGTGTAAAACATAAAAAAAAAAATGTAATTATCGTTTAAGAAATATCAGCACCTTCAGTTACATAATTACAACATGAAGGATGTGTTTCCTCTGGGTCTTCAATGGCACTTCAGTAGCAAAGCAATGGTTCTGCGCTGAGGCCTCTATCGATAGAATGGACCCACAGTGGTCTTGTTTTGACATATCAATGGTATCACAATGGTACCTATGATATAATTGTAATGAGACTTGCTAGGCACATTCCTTAGCACATGTTATATACCAGCAGTTTGTTATTATGTCTGTCCAACTGTCTGTCTGTATGTTTCACTTACAATTTAAGATATATGACAAATGTAGATATAGTGGAGGCCATCATATATCCTGTAAAAGATCACATTATGGAGTCATATAAGGTTGTCTGTCTGTCCGTACGTCTTTCCATATATATGTCACACTACTTAATGAGCCTAGAATTTCTTGAAATACATTAGCAGCGTTCAATACTGTTTTGTACATATATGTGATAGAATTTGCAGCCATGGATGGGTTGGAAGATGGGTCTTACTGACACACTTGTCTCATTAGCTAGACCCCTACGAAAGGCTTATAAGGCATCCAAAAATACAACTCGACAAACTTCTCTGAAACACTTGTCAGACACTCGCAACTGTGGGGCGACTTTTGAGGACAGTGGCCGGTGAAACAGGAGAGGGAAACAGGAGAGTCTTTATATATGTCAGCCCCCCTGGGCACACATGGTAGTGGCTGATGGCACACGTGTGCCGTGGATGTCGACAGTGACCCAAGGTCCCTCAGTTTACTAGAGAGGGAGAGGTGTTTATCAGGGCCAGACGCAGAGCTAGCCTGGCTTATGGGGAGCTGCTACAAAGGAGCTCTTGTGCAGGGCTGGGAGAGGGAGGTCTACCACAGGGGTGGAGCAACATACCCCACTGCTTCAGAGCTGATAAACAGCAACTGGAGAGAGGGGCCTGTAAGTGGCTCTTTATATTGTAGAAACTTAACCCTTAGTGTTCAATTTGTTGAATGGTTAATACTGTAAAGGCCCTTTGTTGTTGTTATTATTATTATTATTATTATTATTATTATTTATATTTATTATTATTATTATTATTATTGCTGGTAATAGTAGTAGTAGTAATGTGTGTTTGTCTTTCTCGTCTTGACATGCTCAGTGCAAGTGATGGCTGCCCAGACCACATTCACATTTATTTTTTTTTTTTTTTATGTTACGTTGTTTATTTTTGCTGAACCGTTAAAAGTGTATGGAGTTCAGGGAAGCTTAACATGAATGAAAATCTCTGCGTGTATCCGTGGAAGATTCAAAATTCGGTTTAGCGCACGCTCGCAACAAACAAGGGGTGCTGAATCTCATTCTGGAGAACTGACGGCTTCCAGACGGCAGATAGAGAGCTTGGTGACACCCTGGATGTTATAACGAAGCCCTTTTCTGAGTCCGTTTCCTCCCTTGCCACGTCCAGCCAGCTTCAAATAACTACACGTCTATAGAATCAAAATAAATTGAGAAAAGTTGTAGTCTTAGTGGCAAAAGTATTCATTGTAGTACTCATGGTAGTTTGCTTTTATATATAACATTTCCTATACATTTATTAGGGTTCCTTAATATATATATAGTAAATAAAAAATATATATAATTTGTGAAAATCAGTTCAAAATAATTTGTTTTGTTTCTTGTTTTCCTGGGTAATTAATGTGAGATGGGCAGAAAAGCATTTCAGTTGCTCCCTCACCTTCCTAAGAGAAAGGGTGCTCCCTCCAGTCCAGGGCAGGCTTGAGGCACGGAGACTGAACTGCTCCCTTCCTCCCTCACCCCCTTAAGAGAATTCATAATTTTTCTCACTTCACAACTAGTGACAGGTGACCGTTACTGTAAGAATGATATAAATGCTGTTTGAAAATCACTGACAGTTGCAAAGTCATTCCTTCCCGGCATCTAAAATCTTGAGGGTGATCTGATAACACACACGGGGGGGGGGGTACTTAGGTACTTAGTGTTTATATGAAACCACTGTGAGACTTTTGAAATACATAAACACAGCGTGAAAAAAAAAATATAAATTGGCCACCACTAAACGATCGTTTGGAAACAATAAAACATTCTGAAGAGTACGAGCCAACACTGTCAAACTATATTTTACGTACATGGAAGCGAGGGAGTAGCAACTGTAGAGCCAAATACATAATTCATCATGACAAGGATTATTGAAACATGGTGGGGGTGAGGTTAATCTCAACTGTAGTTATAACCTCAATGATTTTTTTTTTTTTTTTTACAGGTGTACTGGTATCAGTTTGAAAGAGAATTTGAAAGTTTATTTTTTTCTGTAATAATAATCATGCATTTATGTAATTGAACACACAGGTTTCTCCCACCTTGAACAAAGCTTCTTCAAGTTTACAGACACACTTTTAGCAAATATTAACTCACACTGTAGGTAAGTAACCCTCCAATTGATAAAAATGAGAAAAAGAATAGCCCTAATTAAACATCACCACCTCCATTGTCACTAGTGTGTGTGTGTGTGTGAGTGTTTGCCTTTCTCAATCCAGTTTACAATTCAGTAGAAGCCATGTTTGTTTTCCTGTTAATAATAAGAAAAGACCTTTGTGTTTCATGGGGAAATTGGATCCTTGGACTCTCCTCACCCTAGGTTAATATTTACATGAAAACCACCATTTTATATATATATATATATATATATATATATATATATATATATATATATATATATATATATATAGAGAGAGAGAGAGAGAGAGAGAGAGAGAGAGGAGAGGAGAGAGAGGGAGAGAGAGAGAGAGGGAGAGGAGAGAGGGAGAGAGAGAGAGAGAGAGGGAGAGAGAGAAAGAGAGAGAGCATATTACTCAACAAAAATGCATCTGACCTACCCTGATCTGAAGGGAGCATCCTTTCTCTTATGGGGGTGAGGGAGCAGTTCAGTCTCCATGCCTCAAGCATGCCCTGGACTGGAGGGAGCACCCTCTCTCTTACAAAGATCTGACTGCTTGTTGCAAATGTGCACTGTGCTGAATTGTGTAGTCACTTTGTGATTCCATTTACACAAGAGTGAAAATACACACTGGTATGCCATTGCAGTTCCATTAAACCATATCAGTATCATGCATTGTTCTACCATATCAGAACCTGGTACATTATTTGTTCCAAATCCATTGTGTTTCCATTGCTGGCAGTGCTGGGGTCTGCTAATGGTTCTGCTGGAGTTTCTTCAGGGTAATATAATGCGATTACAATGATCAAAAGACAGAATATGTGAAATGCGTCCTAGTGAATTGATGTGAATTGGTCAATATCACCACTATGTTAGGTTCAAAGCTGTCACTCCAAGAAAAGGTGGTGGGTTAGCTTTTCCTGAGAGAAAGGGTTACTTTTAGCCCTTAATAATTGTTCACACACTGTAATTTTATAAATAATAATAATAATAATAATAATAATAATAATAATAATAATATAATAATAATAATAATAATAATAATCTTATGTTGTCATGGGCTCTGATTAGCACTAATCTTGGACCTACCTACCACTCCTCCAATGCTCAAACAGTTCCTATAGAAAGTAAAGGCAAACCCTCACTATAGCATCCAAATAAACAACCCTAAATCGCTGTAAAGGCTCCAATACATTTGTCCCTAATACATGTTCCAAATACATTTTGTAATTGAGTTCAAGAGTTTAGGCGTATTGTCTGAAAATGCCCACTGGGCAGTCTTACTCTCTGCCCTGGATCAAGTCCACCCAACATTTCCGAACATGCAGCCTAACAGTGATGATTACTTTACAGAAGATAATGCATCCATCCACCATGCTAGAACTGTGCATGAGTAGAATAAGAGCATGACCTCTTCTGTATGGCTATCACGATCCCCGGATCTTAATCAAATTGGCAGGTCCGAGATGAGCTCTGAAGACACATCTTGGTCCTTTGCCTACCTCACCTGTTACCTGTTATCTGTTGCACAGACGATTTTAATTAAGCGTTAATGCAACTGAGTTATCACCTGCTAGATAATTAGCCACGGTTAGGTATCCTGAAGTGAAGGCCACGTACAAAACAAAACAAAAAATAAATAAAACTAATTTAGTTCCCAATTTTTAAAACCATTTATTAACATGGTAATTAAAAATAAGAAGCTCATCAATTCATTTGCATAGATATTTCTAAAAGGAAACTTTCTCTAGTAACTCACCATATGGTATAACAATAGTCCAAGTCAGATGGCTAATCTTCCTTCTCTTGGAACAAAACAGGATTGTTTTTGCATTGGACACATTCATAATTCTGAAATAGTCTGCCCTGTACAATCTTAAATGTAGCCTGTACTGGCTGTACGGAGTATCCTGGGAATAACTGGAAAGAGCCTATATAGTTAAAATAATTAGGGGGTTGTCCATTCGGGTACTGGCCTTATTAAACTTTACCATGGAACGTTTGCAAGGTCATTTTGCAGTTTCCCCCATGCTGGGTGCGATCCAGCGAACCCGTCACCCCGTGTATCGCAAAAGAGCATCTTAACCACAATGCAAAAGATCCGGGCTCCTGCATGTGTGCTTTTCCAGCTTCGAACCTCATCTCACCGATAGGGAACAGAACCCATAACGGCAGTGCATCGGGCAGTACTGCCATCTACACTGGCATTGCCTACAGGCCCTGGTGACAGCAGCTTAAATAACAGGGCTGCAACAAGGTAGGAGTTATCCAAAACAGCAACAGTTCCCTGATAGCAATATGATTGTTTGCAACAAAGACCACCCTATATCACATGCCTGTGGACCCGTCAACGAGTTTGCATTGCATTCCGCAGTGTGAACCATTGAAGTGGATAGTTCTGTATTGCTGTCCTGTGGGGGGTTTAATACAGGTGTAAATGGTACCCCCCACCCCACCCCTCCCCCAGTAAATGGCTTGCTAACAACTACCCCACTTAACCTTATCTCTCAGGCAATACAGTTAAACGACAGGCACCCATTCTTCCATTTTATTCCAGTCGAAAGGGTTTTGTTTAAGGTTTATGACGGCCAAAACTATTTCCTCCAGACACAGAGAAAGCATAAAAGTGGATGGGGAAGAGAGGGATATTTTTTTTCAAAGCATAAGATGATACAGCCCTTGAAGAGAAAAACAATAACACATGTGTCTTTTTTACTACACTGACTGAAGTGAATGAAAGTGGCTATTTTTCTCCTTCTCAGCAGTGGTCTGACCAATATATTCGACCCTGTGTCTTAAGATTGGTGCTGATGCAGGCATTGAATTTTTAAGAAAATATACAACTTACTAAACAAACTGAAAGATAAATGTGATAAAGACAGTTTTTTACATAATTTACTATAATTAAATCTCAGAATATACACAGTGGTAATGCAACAGTATTAGACAGTTCAACCTCATTTTAAATGTCAATAGTAATTTTACAGTTCCATTAAAGCGAAGTACCTAATTTGGATCATTTTTAAATTATTTTAACAGATATTCAGAAAGGCCAACCTAAACCACATTTAAAATACTGTCAAATGTGTGTTTTTAAGATGGAATACAAGCCCCATTTAATCAGTGATTGTATAAAAACAGCTGGGTTAAATCCAGGAACCCTGTTACATCATGGCAAAGTGTTATTAGTCATCTATGCCTGAATGTGTGAGTCACTTGAATTGTAGCACAGAGAGATAAACAAGAGGTTTCTAAGTGGAAGCAGAATAAAAATAAGTTTAAAACAGAAGGTAGAAATGATAAACAGCCTACCAGGTTAAGTAGCTGGAAAAAGAAAAAAAAAAAAGACTAGATTCTGTGCTTTTAAATGAGGTCCCCCAAATAGGGGAGAATGGTGCACTAACAAGGGGCGAGCTCTGATGGGCCGGACGGCCTTTCCTCGTTCCCAAACTCTTCTTGTGCTCTTGTGAGTGTGTTAAATTGTTTAGGGCTAGTTGTGTGTAATCAACGTCCGCTGGTGGCCAAGGTAATCCATTCTTTTTCAATTCAGACCTGCTGAAATACTCAGCTTCATGATTTAACCCAGAGCATGTTTCAATCAGTAAATAAATAGCCAGGTCTGTCCGTGGAATCATGTGTTGCTACAGGAGACTGTTAATTCTGTAGACAGTGTGTGGCTTGTTTGTAGCAATGTGGGAAACTGTTGCTTTCAGGGTCTGCTCATCATGGTGTTTATCTTGAGAGTGACATGTGTTTACCTCTTTTCATTTTGAATACAAGAATGAATAGAGGTCAGTCTATTTCTGGAACATTTGTTTTGTTTCTCGCTATAGAAAGGTGCAGAGACAATTCCAGACAGGGTGTACTTGTAGGAACTGTGATGTAGTTAATAAAGTCTGTATCGCCTGTGACAAAACTTAAAATAGGGGTTTAAAATAAACCATATTTCCATATGCTCAAGGACAAAAACTGAAAAATGTGACATTTCAAAATCTAGCACAAAATACTGTAGTACTCTTATGGCTTGCCGTAGATTTTTTGCAACATCATTTTGTAGTTTCTTTGATTAATAAAATGAGTAGACTCTTCACGAATCCCTTTGAATACCAAAAGCGTGTATGCATATATTAACAGAATGTATTGTATGGGTGAGGCTTCAGGTAGGGTGCCAGGGAGATTGATCGATCAATTAGGCTTTACCTATAAGACTGTTTTAGCAATCTACAAACATTTTTTGTTGTTGTTTTTATATATTTCTAAAAATATATATATTTACGGCTGTCGACGATGCACCCATAGATTTTCCAAACTGGCTGTATAATGTGTTAGTTTGCTTAGTTTGTAACCAAAGAAAATTAGTTTTCCCATGCTATGCGTAGGAGGCACTGTGATTTACCCTGAGACTGTGTTTGCCATAGGGAGCCAAGCTGGTGGCTTGATTTGTAAAAAAAAAAAAAAGTGTGAAAGTCATCATTGAGGCTTGCTACCTGGTGCTATCAAGTCATTAACAACGAGAAGAGATTAAAACACACACACACACACACACACACACACACAGACACACACACAAGCAAATATCGATAGTTTGTTCAGATTACAGAACATTATCACACTGAGACATCTCGCTGCAGCGGTGCAATCACTGCTGTAGTCTTCACAGCTGACAGTGTCTGGGTGTGATTCTCCGCACCGGGGCTGAGTCCTCAGACTAGCTGTCTATAAGTCTGCAAATTAGAATTTATTTTCAATTACCTGGTTAAAAAAAAGGAGGGATTGGTTTTACCCTAATGTTGCATACTACAAAACCAAATCAACAAATCTATTTCAAATGTATATAGATAACCAAGAAGAACCATTGAGATATACATCTGCTCTGCAAGGGGGTCCTGGCAGGAGAAGACAGCAAGAAATAACATTGTAAAACCAACTGCAAAAAGAGAGCGACCATTCAAACAGGACACAAACAATCACAAAAACAGCAATACAACAAAAAAGCAGCACACATTTAACAGTTCTGATTTACACAATCCTGGTCATAGTCAGTATTTACAGCATTTGAAACCCTGATTGGAGTTAAAATACACATTTAGGATTGATTTTAAAAAGGTATTATGAAGAGGCTGTTTTTATGAATGCAATGGGTTACAAAGAGGAGATGCATGATATACAAAGGCATGTTGGCCCATATTAGATCTCCATTTAGGGATTTATTAAATCTATTTATGAACTCAAATATAGAATTGCATTTTTTTCTGTTTAAAGTAAAGGGCTTCTAAATGTCTTAAAGGCAAACAGCAGTGAAATATACTGGAGACTGGAGTGAAATATACTGTGCACCAGTGACAGAGTCTTTATCACTGTTAGAATCCAGTCACCATGTGTAGATATTGTATTACATTGTATTATTGTGTGTACACCTCAACTAGGGATTGCTTGATGCTCCCCCGAGCGTATCTCCTAGCCAGTATATGCAGCTATGGACAGAGGTTTTCTCAATAGTTAAAGAAGGACTAAAGAAAGTTCTATCCCAAGATGTCACACACAAATAAAAATACATTCAGTGGGACTTTTAAATAGGGCTCTTACTAGAGGCTTTGTAAAGGTGATGCAAGTATTCTTTCCCATATTGATGGGCCATATGTGTCTTATGTTGGAGATGGGTTATGAGATTTACAGTTTATGTAATATATGTTGCATGTATAGGCATAGGCTTTGATTAAAAAAAAAATCAAAATGTTGAATTTTATATATTGCTTGACAGTTATATGTTTATTTCTGACCGTAAATACCTATTTTACGCCACAACGTGATGCATAACTCTTAACCCGGTTTTAACCTTGTGGAACTGCACGATCTTGACGCACAGCACCGCCTGGCTGTTTGCGTTTGGTCACTAGAACGAGCGCAGTGCCAGAACTTTGAACGCCCCTCTCTGGGAGGAGTCTCGCGCTCGCAGTCCGCTTAAAGAGTTTTGAAGTTCTGCAGAGTTTGTTCAGAGTTGATGGGAGGAGTAATTAGTAGCTTGATTTTCAGACTGATTTAACAGGAAGAAGGTCCCAAAACATCACCAAGACTGCTCAGCAAAAAATGCCTTCCGACTTCCTCACCCCGTTTTTGGAGCTGGACGATGAATTCTACAAGGTGAGAAACAGTATGCATGCAAAGGAACAATCTATTCAGTGGTATTTTTCAGAAAACCCGGCGGCTGCAGACAGCAGCGAGCAGTGTTGGTGTAATCGTCATCCATATCGTAACACTTGAGTTATTGGTTTTGCGATGACAGAATTAGCAAGAACGATAGATACATTTCAACGTCATGTTTAGTTTCGTTGTACGGCTGTGTGCAAGCGTTTTGCATTACCTAAAAGTGTAGGATTGATACATCTTTAAAAAAAAAACACAACTATATGAACTTAATCTGGATCTTTTATGTAACATCATGTAATGAAAGAAACTCTAACATGATATCGCAAAAAAAAAAAAAAAAAAAAAAAAAAAAAGTCTACCGGAAGCCATAATAGTTGTTTGTGTCAGTTTTTCGTTAAGTGTGTGGAAAACCACAAAGCATTGTGCAATTAAATATGTTAACGTAACATTATTCAACAGGTTTCACTCGACTTTAGGAAGCAGAATTAGTTAATTCTATAGGACGATGCGAAACTTCGGACCATAGCTGTTAGGTCATTTTGAAAAGGTTTTTGCTTCATTTTAGTTGTTGGTATTTGTTGTAAAATCTTTAGGATTGTTATTTTCATCCAGCGGTCATTAGATGTATTACCAGGTAATGTACACATCGTTTCTGGGACTGATAAAACATAACACCAATGAAAACGTATAATTGATTTAGTTACGGTACGCTTAACTCACACACTCAAAAAATTAAAATACAATGAAGCGTTAATGGGTGATTTTAAGAAAAATAAAGTGAGGAAAATACAGAAATTATGAATTTATTTATCAAATATAGGTCAAAATATTACTCCGTGTTGCCTTTCAGATCAGGCGGTGAACGTCGGATGTAGTAGCCCCTAGAGGCCGCTAGGGTGTGCGAAACAAACGATGTTAAAATAATGGTAACAGTTAGTTTAAAAGGGACACAGTTAGTTTGGCAGGTAGGGGCTAGGGGGTAGGTTTAGGGGTGGCGGTTACGTTTTGTAAATGAGTTTAGAAATGTATTTTCCGTGTTTTTTTCTTTACATTAATGTAATAAAGGTAGAATGTTGTGTTTGTTGAGTGTGTGTTTTAAGTTTACCGTATACCCTTTGATCGTACTTGATAATAAGACGATGAATACTCTTGCCACAAAGCATTGGGATTCATTTCACTTAAAGAAACGTTTTGATGCAGTTTAATCAGGCTTATTTTTTTTATTTTTTTTAATAAAGTCTTGTGTGCCCCCCATTACAGAACTTTCGAACCGTGGATTTGATAGATAGTGTTATGCATAGTGTGACGCAAAAGAAGACACAGGGATTCAAGCGCAGACACTCAACTTGCCCCGTCACCCTGCCCAACTCCAAATTCAACAGCGGCAGCGTGGACCAGCTCAGCGAACTTTCCGGGTGGCCTGTGCAGCCGCAGGACAGTCAGCTCTGGAGCAGGGAGAAGGAGCAGCAGCTTCCCCGGTCCTGCCTCAGTCAGATCCCGTTCAGGGTGGACCGCTCGGTCAGCATGATCGAAAGCCAGGTCAGCAATTTTGGGGGTCCTGCTCAGGTCACTCCCCCTCCTCTGGCACCCCCTCCCGGCTTGGGATGCAGCACCAATTCCTTGCCGTCCAAATCGCCCACGTCCCCCGCCCCCGCCCCCACGTCTTCCCGATACAAAACAGAGCTGTGCCGTACCTTCGATGAGAGTGGCACTTGCAAATACGGAACCAAGTGCCAATTCGCACATGGCATGGACGAGGTTCGAGGTCTGTCTAGGCACCCCAAGTACAAAACCGAGCCCTGCCGTACCTTCCACACCATCGGCTTCTGTCCCTATGGCGCCCGCTGCCACTTCATCCATAACGATGAGGAACAGCGCCCCGCCACAGCCACCGACACACAGCAAGCTAAAGAACGCCCGCAGCTCCGCCAGAGTATAAGCTTCGCCGGTTTCTCAACCCGGTCCATCTCCGGCTTCCAAAATCTCAACAAGCCCCTAACCTTCTCGAGAGCTTCCTCTGTGTCCCCTCCACCTTCCACTGGCAGCCCCGAGTTACTCTCCCCCATCTTTCCCGAACCCAAAGCTCTCAAGCACAGCTACACCATCTGTGGAGAAGTCGGCAAAGATCAGCCTGCCACCCCACGTTTTTGCGCGGTCACTGACTCCAACTGCGCACAGAGTGGGCACGACAAAAACGGGCTTCATCCACCACCCTCAACCCACAGCCACCATAGGACTGCCTTTACTTTCCTGGGGCTACCTCTGCTCCACAGAAGCGCCTCGGCGGACTCCCTCTCGGACCAGGAAGACTACACCAGCTCAAGCAGCCTCAGTGGCTCAGAGTCCCCGAGCTTCGAAGGCAGGCGGCTCCCCATATTCAGCAGGATCTCCGTGTCAGACGACTAAAAAGAAGCAGCTTTATACTTCTAGCAAAGCCACCACTCAAATGCACATTGCATTTCTTGTTATCAAAAGGAAACTGAAGCAGTCCTGCAGCTGTCTGCCACTGTCTGTCCCCTAGCCCCGATTGTGTATACTGTTGTATACCTTTGTAGCGACTATGGGTACTTCTATTGTATTAGCTTTAAACTTTTTTTATATATTGGCATACAGCAAGAAGGTGGTTCTATTTCTGAATTTCCCATACCCATTTTTTTTTTTTTGTATTAGCTTTAATAATAATATTGTATTTAATATGCTTTTTTTAACCTACCCTGTGTGTGTGTGTGTGTGTGTGTGTGTGTGTGTGTGTGTGTGTGTGTGTGTGAGTGTGTGTGTGCGTGTGAGTGAGTGCAAATCGCCTATTTAAAAGTGCCATACATGGGGGGGGGGGGGGGGCAAAGCAGCTATTCAACGCATACACTTACAGAAAATTGCATGCAGTATAACAGTGGTAAAGCCAACAGCTTCTGCCATTGTGATGCACATTACCAAAGCTGAGGTTGCTATAGTTACCTTCATTTTTGTAAGTGCAGTTAACATGAAATATTATGCTTATTCCAAAATGTATGTAAAATGTAGCCTCCTCTGAAGGCCATTTTTTTAAAGACAGTATTGTTGACTCAAGGTTAACTCTAGTGCCCCTGTACATGTCGATCGTTATTTATTTGTATTACAGTTTTTGTTCTTTTGTGTACAATTATTATTATCTCATAGTTTTTTCTTATAATGTTAGTGTAAACAAATGCTATTATTGTAACCTGGCTTGTTTTTTGGTTTCAAAGCCTTTATAGTGTTGTCTGTTGGCTGTTTCGCAGCTTTAAGAAAACAAATACACAGAGTTTCTTGAATGTAGATCTATCTCAGGATTTAGAAGCAAGTATAATTAATAATATTAATTAAAAAAAAAGTTTGTGTTATCTTATTAGAGCAAGTCCCTTATACAGTCAGTAGAGACTGTGATATATATATTTAATTGGTTTGAACACACTATACAAATGTGTGTTCTCAATACCACACAAAGCAATGTGGCACCAATCAGCAGTGGCATTCTAAACACAGAATGCTCTGAAGTTTAGCAAGATGAAAATGATAAGCTAAGGAATGGCTAGAAATCTCCCTTAATGGTTTTCATACAGCGCCTGATTTGCGATTAAGAATTGTGAAGCGTTTTTAAATCCCTGTTCTGTATTTTGTGTTAATTTAGGTTTTTTTTTTTTTAACCTTTGCAACTGTAGTCGATATAGCAGTGTAAACGTAGACATGACTGTTTGTCTAATCCTTCATGACAGGAAAAAAGATCTTTTTCACATCTGTTAATCTGTTAACTTAAAATGGTTTATTTATTTTATGTTGTGGTCATATAATTTACTTGTTTGGATTTTATTTTTTTTTTTTATTATTATTATTATTATTATTATTATTATTATTATTATTATTATTATTATTATTATTATTATTTAAGGACATTTGTTTACATTCCATTGGTATGTAAATTGTTGTTTTTTTTAAAAAAATATGGAATTATATAAAACAAACCTTTTTAAAAAAAAAAAAAAAAAAAAAAAATGACCGGTTTTATTAAAAATAATTAAACAAAATGTCATCCTGTTTTCTTTTAAAAAAAAAGGTCAAATAAAACAATATGTTTATTATAACTTTCATTACAGAAAAAAACTAAATAAATTACAAAAATAATAACCACTTAGCCACATTGTTGAGAATTTTTAAATCAAATTATTAAGTAAAACTAAAGCTAAAAATATATAGCTTTCTTTTTGTAACAGTGTTCCTTAAAAACTATTCTATAACATGCTTTTAAATGTTTCTTACTGATTAAATACATGCTTATGAGACTTATGAATAGGGCACAATATTTGACATCCAGAACCATGTGTTGTGTGATAAGGGTTTTGTAGTGTAATTGTCTGGCAACATTATAAAGTAATTGCTAGAATTTTTGCTAATTTGGCACTTTAGCAAAAGTGAATGAAGTGGTTTTAAATATCATGTAGGTTCTCAGTTTATTGTATGTGATGGTTGTAGGGTTTAAAGCATAATGAAATAAACTTTATAAAGACTGGCTTGCAAAACAGACTGGACAACTCTATTGAAAAGAGAACCTGAATACAGTAACCATTCTCAAGAAAGAAAGAAAGAAAGAAAGAAAGAACATGGTCGGATCTCCTTTGGGAAAAGTGCTTTGTGAAAAAATGTCCCCTTTTCTTTCACAACATCTGTATGGTAATGTCACTTATGTAAATTGGGGGGGGGTCATTTGCAGCTCTATTCAGAGGCTAAAGGGCTTGGAAGCAGATTTATTGCTAGCTAGCGACGAGGGGGAAACCTGCTACTTTTTCAATGGGATGTCCAACTGTTTGCTGTGGAGTTGGGCTCTTTTCAAAAGAATCTCTGATGGACTTTCTCTTGTGTAATCAGAAACTACCACATAGGGAGCTATTGAAATGGGCGATGCATGCTGTCCCCCTGCTTAGCCCTAGCGACCCCCGGCAAGACAGCTATAAGCATGCATGATGGCAAGGGAGAGGAGATTTTTAACACGAGAAATCGGACATGCTAATGCTATGCTAATTTTGTTGAAATGTCCTCTGTTCCCATCAACCGAATCACGAATAAAATGCCCTCAACTGAACAGTATTTCCAAACACTGTCACATTGTAATGAGCGCTAACACGAGAACGAAAGCAACGTCTTTTGATCCCATACCAAGTGATCACAAATCGCCTATAGGTAACCTTGAGCCCGCAATGGAAGATTTAAACAATAATTAATGACTGGCGGCGTCTCAGAAGGGCACGCTGGCTACGACATGAATGGAGTAAGTCCGAGGAGGAGGAGGGGGAGGGGGAGGGGGAGGGGGAGGGGGAGGGGGTTCAATAATTGCTCGTTCTTGTGTATGCTTCTTCTGGACAACCCAGCATTACAACCCTGACAAAACTTAATAGGCTTAAAAAACACTTCACAAAGCAATATGCACAGATATATTATTGCACCAAAAGTACCTGTTAATTACAAATCGACGTCACTTGCTTTTACCTTAACTTAACTGAGCCTGACTTTGGTTCGCCTTATTTGTATTTCAAACAAACGTGTCAAATGCCGTTAATCTTCTAATTGCATTTCATTCTTGCAGCTGCCTAGTGTATCCTTGTGTTTTCTGTTATTTTCACTCATTTAACAGTGCTGTCCTGATACGTTTCCATTTCAGCTGAAAATGCAATACCCAGTACAGTGTACGCTGATAGCAAGTCCGTTCTTGATTTGTAGAAAAGCCAAATCTTAAACACGGTTTTTAATTAAGAATTTTCTCTTTATTAGGCAGTAGAACCCTTAACAACTATTAAATTAAGGGGGTGGAGATTTGGAAAATAAAAACCGAAAAATCACTATTCACAACTGCCACACCGAAATGTAGAAATCAGTGCTCTACTGACCCCGTGTGGATTACGAAAATAGTGTTAACTGATTAAAAACGTGAACTGCACACGTGATGTAGTTAACAAAAAATAGAATATTCTTTCTTTTAAATAAGACTGTATTATGTTGACAGGGAATAGCGCGCGTTCATTATTTAAAGCATTCATTCATTTAAAATTAATTTCTTTCCAAGAGAATCGCGTTTTCCCCAGGTTCTCTGCATACTCGTTTCTACCCGGGATCGTGCATGATCGTGCATGCCGGTCGCGTTTTCCCAGGTTCTCTGCATACTCGTTTCTACCCGGGATCGTGCATGATCGTGCATGCCGGTCGCGTTTTCCCAGGTTCTCTGCATACTCGTTTCTACCCGGGATCGTGCATGATCGTGCATGCCGGTCGCGTTTTCCCAGGTTCTCTGCATACTCGTTTCTACCCGGGATCGTGCATGATCGTGCATGCCGGTCGCGTTTTCCCAGGTTCTCTGCATACTCGTTTCTACCCGGGATCGTGCATGATCGTGCATGCCGGTCGCGTTTTCCCAGGTTCTCTGCATACTCGTTTCTACCCGGGATCGTGCATGATCGTGCATGCCGGTCGCGTTTTCCCAGGTTCTCTGCATACTCGTTTCTAAACGTGATCGTGCATGCCGGTCGCGTTTTCCCAGGTTCTCTGCATACTCGTTTCTAAATGGGATCGTGCATGCCGGTAGTAAGTATAAATGATTCATTCCGCCTGAAGCAAGAAAACTCAGACATTGACGTGAATGCTCTTGTTTGCATTAACATAAACTACAGGCCTACCATGCAAACCAAATAGCTTCACATACAGCGATTAATCCCATTCAATTCAGTAGAATCTGGGAGGCCTAGTGATCAAAGAGAAAGGGAGAGTGACGTACAGTACTTTGAATGGACATATTGCACCATTGAAACCAAATGACCATATATAGTAATATGTTTCTTTGAAGTCAATTTTGATTAATGAAATCAAAGTTGTCACAGTTGACGAAACTAGCTTGAGCAGTCTATGGTAATATTTATAAACTAGCGTAAGAAATACAGTCCTTAAAATCGATTCCTGATTTATTTATGAATATGACCACTCGTATAGGGACCACATAACACACGCACACGCACACGCACACGCAAGTGCAAATACCGAAATTAAATGTAACGTCAGTGGGATGCTTAGTGCCAGTTTTACAATTTTTGCATCTTTTAATAATAATAATAATAATAATAATAATAATAATAATAATAATAATAATAATAATTGCTGATGTTAAAATGTCAGCCTTATGAGGTGTTTTCAGTAACAACGATTGTGTGCATCTTTGAAAAGCCTTTTCAAGCACGTGCTTCAAGTACATGTATATTTGTAATATGCATCCTACCATGGTATATATATATATATATATATATATATATATATATATATATATATATATATATATATATATATACATACACACACACACACACACACACACACACACACACACACACACACACACACACACACACACACACTGTCTATTAAATGCTCAGTTTAAAACGGGAGAGGGTTACGGTTACAATGTCCAGTGCACCTTAACTCTTTTGCTCTTTTAACGACAAACGCATGACATTTACATTTTTTGTTGTTCTTTTTTTATCACACTTCGTCCGTTTTCACACACTCGCAGTCCTTTGACCGACAGGATGGCTATTGTCAGGTGATTTTACACTGAATTAGCATATGGCTGTTTTTTTGTTTTTTGTTTTGTTTGTTTTGTTTTTGTCGTTGCTGTTTATTTCACTATTCAATGCAGCATTGTGTTCTTAGCAAAGGCGGGTTTTCAATCGCTCTGCTTCCCAGAGAAGTTTTCATTCTAATTCAAGGCGACCGTCCCTCCCGTCTTCTGCGGCAGTCTAGACTTGAAATTGCTTTTTTAGAATAGGGGTACTGAGGTGCAAAGGATGAATAGAGCTCCTTCAACAACTGCGCTTGTGCCACCAGCGGTGAAAAGCCTTGGTAGCAAACAGCGGGAAATCCAAAGTTGTTTGTAAGAACGTTAGGTCTGAATGGGGTTGAAGGTTCGAGATACAAATAAGAACTTTTTCTGCAAGAATGCGCAAGTCCTAGACTCTGATTTTTTTACAGTTTAACATCTTTTAAATATATATATATATGTGTGTGTGTGTGTGTGTGTGTGTGTGTTTTTTAAGGTGGAATGTTGCATGAGCAGAGGGACTGCGAGGTCATTTCTGCACATTGGGGCTCCAATGATGCAATGCCGAAATTCTCCACCTGAGTGCGCTGACCCTTCTGGCCTGCCTCGACCACGCCCCCCCGTGTAGTTGTGCCTCGTGCCCCGCCCCCTCAGGTGTAGTCCTGTCTCAGGCCCCGCCCCCTCACCTGAATCGCAGGTGCTGCGGGCAAGATGGCGGCGAGGCGAGTTTGTGTTCCTCCTGTTGCTAAATTTTATTTATTTTTTTATTTTTTTATTGCTTTTTAATTATTTTGTATTTCCCTGTGGCATAGCCTAGTAACAATGGGACATCTAAATGGATATTTCTCTGTTTGGAAGAAAAAGAGGAATCAGGTGTTTAAAGGTATGCTGTTTTTTTTTTTTTTTTTTTTTTGCATTTCACATAATGCTAGCTGTTTGTTTTAATATGTTTAAGTTTATATGTTGCCGGCACTAATATTTACACTAGCCGGGCGTTGCAGTTGTTAAAATGTAAATACAGATGCATTTAACTGAAATAATTCAATACAACACGTATTTGAGGCATTAAAACGCCAACATTTAACTTTGTCCTTTTAAAACGTGTTCTTTTAAGTGTCTGAAACGGTTTTCCTGTAGTATAGGTGGCGTTTCCTGTGCATTTATGTATGTATGTATTTTTAATGTATTTTTAATGTATTATTATTATTATTATTATTATTATTATTATTATTATTATTATTATACAATACACATTTCTAACGCTCCTTTCATCACAAGGATCCCAAAACGCTTAACACACATAAATGATCAATTGATCCACTAAGTTAACGGCAATACAAAAATGAATAAAACAGAAATTTTGACAAGAGTTAAAAAATGTGGTTTTATTTGTAAAATCAGGAAATAACTAAGATAAAAAAGAAAGTTTGTAAAAAAAAAACAGAACAATTAAAAAGTATAATAATAATAAACATTGCAAAAAACAAAGCAGTTTTGATTGTAAAATAAAAAACTAAGAAAAATAAAAATCCTATTTTGTAAAAATGCGTTTTCAATCTTGATTTAAAAATATTAAGTCCCAGGCTTCCCTAACAAAAGAAGAAAGGTCATTATGGCGGCATTAACCCTCTCTGATACACATAAAAAAAAAAAAAAATGAGAACGTGTAAAATCACTATTGTGTATTGCTTGGATATTTGAGGTGACTCACGGGGTGTCAGTGTATGGTAACGTATTGTGAACCTTATATTAGTCTGTGTATGTCACAATTAAAATTGAAAATAGGAAACAATCGAATAGACTATTTAAAAAATGAATTTTATTCTCGCTTGCTGTCATTGAAATAATGCATTATTTGTGATGTGTATATTTTAATGCAAAAATATTATTTTGCTTACTGTTTCCTACTGATTATAATATATATATATATATCTATATATATATATATATATATATATATATATATATATATATATCCTGAAGTGTGGTCTGTGAGTAACTGTACTTCAAGGTGATGTACGATCATCACACTACTGTAATCTTATAACTAACAACACAGTACTGCAGGATAGCCAGGCTGTCACGTTTTCATTCACAGAATCGATGACCACAATAGTGCAACAACCCGACAGTGTGTTCTGTATATCAGAATTCACTTTGAAAATAATATACATTTATACTAGAGTTGTATTTTCGGGAAATCCGGCGATCGTTGAAATGATTTGAGCTGTCGTCTCGTGTTTAAACGCATTGTCTTTTGTTAATATTAGCTGGTAAAATTGATGTGATTCGCTTACTTGCAAACTTTAACAAGGGCACTGTATGAAGCGTTAGATCGTAGATGAATCAAGTCGGTGCTACACTGTTGCTTTTATAAGCTAATTCTCCCCTGTGTGCAAGTGATGTAACACAGCATTGTTTAATAAACGGGTTTTTGTATCAGTCTGATATTATAACCCGTGCAGTTTAACACATCAGGAGCGTGTTACAGTGAGAATGACATTCTAACTAAAGAGATTCCTGTGCGTTAATCTGTTTCATTAGAACATTCTCTTGTAGTCTTTAGGTTCTAGAATCATTTGAAGGGTAAAAACAATGTAAATGATATTCCATAATTCAATGTTATGAACTCGTTATGTAGGTCTTGACTGTTATGAAGGAAGATCCAATCTTGTGTTTGTTTGATATCTTGTTTATATACTGTTTGCTCACGTTATCACTTGTATTGCAGAATGAGATGCATCTCGATGTTGCCAACTCTGGTCTAGCGTTTGCTTATTTATACCTGCCGGGGTTTTCTGACTTCAAGTTTAAATGGTAAGCCACCTGCTGCGCACACAGACAGCATTTTTCATTTGTTTTGTATGTTTCCTTTCAACCGTCACGATTGCAATACCTCTCAGCATTTCTATTCATGTGAGATCGATCACTGAATATAGATGCGCAAATTATCCGAGCTGGCTACAGAAAACATGTGATTTTAAGTGCATTTAAAAAAAAAAAAAAACTACAGCAACATTTGACTGTGAAAAATACAGAACGACTTGAAGAATGTCAGTTGCATTCAGACACACGTTGTAAAACACGGTTTGTTTATTTGCTTTGGAGCTCAAGACAGCACGAACGGTGCAGCTGTGCAGCAATGATAGAACGCATGTAAACACAGAGCCTAACACGGTTTGGGTGATGCACTGTTGTGTATCTATTTCGAGTTAATCACTGTGTGTGTCTTCTTGTTTATTTCTGGGGAACGACGATGCTGGGGTCTGCTCACCCTGATGTTCCTGCTCTTCGTGACGGTATCCGTTGCCATGACGAGGAGGAGTAATGTAATGTCTTGTTGATTTTAACAGTATTTGTGTATATTGTTTTAATTACTGTTACTTTATTATTATTATAGTAAGTATAATCTAATTGCTACAGAAATATTTGTGCAATTGTAATAACACGCTGCTGTTGCTAACGTTTGGAAATGTTACATTTACAGAATGCCTCAATTGATTCAATAAATGTATCTTTTTTATTGTAGTAATAAATGTATCTTTTTTTATTGTAGTATTCCTTGTTTCTTGACGGGTTACGGATGATGATGTTTGGTGACGTTTTTGGCTAGCAGAAGAAAATCTTCCCGGTGCATTTGCTTCCAGTACCCAACAAACCACGCAATGCAGTTTCTCTTTGAATCGCGCTCTTCGCGACAAGGGGGAAACTCTATTGCACGGTTTGCGGGATACTGTAGATGCTACCCTTGGTTGCGCTGGTGAAAATTTTCCCGCCAAAAAACTTAGTATATAGGTGATTGAGAGCACAGGAGTGGAGGTACTTGGAGCACTCCAAACAAGGCAATAGCCAGCCCACCTCTCCACCCCATTGGGAGAGGAGGTGAGCTGGTTACCGCCTTATTTGGAGTGCTCCAGCTGTGCTCTTGATACCCTATATACCTGTATGCATATATGGTGCTAATATCTCTGTATTGTAAATTTGAACACTCCAAATAAAACGCTAGCCAGCCTATCTCCCATTGAAGGAGGGAGCTGAGCTGGCTGCAGTCTGGTGTGCTCAAAGTAACAATGCCGTGATATTACTACCATATAAGTGTATGCACAGGTACACTGCCCTCCTCCGGATATTGGGTCAACCGTGAACATCCCAATATCTGATAGAGGGCAGTGTAAATATGCATACACACACAGTCAAGAGCATAGCCAGCCCACCTCCCTTCCCCACTGGGGAAGGGAGGTGGTCTGGCTACATCCTGGCTACATTTGATTGACATGTGAAAGGACAACCCCCTCGGGTACCCTATATACTAAGTTTTTTGGCGGGAAAATTTGCACCGGCACAAAAAAGGGGTGGCTTCCGCAGTATCCAACAAAAAATGAAACGGAGCTCCCCCTCGCCAATTGTGCAAGTTGGGGGGGGAATCTCCCTTGCATCGTTTGTTAGGTACTGTATTCACCACTGATCTCAGCAAGGTTTCCGCACCAAACAACTTACCCAAAGCCAGACAACATGGATCTAGTAGAAAACGATGGACACAGAAATAAACAATACAGCTTTATTACACAGTGAATCCATGACGTAATCAAGCAGGTAAACAGCGACCACAATTCAACACATCAAATACACAAAGTGCATGGAAATAAGTGACTTCACATCACTGGGCTAACAGAGAAACGTAACATCACTGTAAATAAAAAAAAAAAAAAATGGGCAAAAATGCAGTATTACATCAAAATGCAAAACATGTGCAAGTATCAATTGGTGAAAAACTACAACTTGCCAACAAAGTCACGGACTCCATCTCCTTGCTTCAGCCTCCCAGGAATTCGAGAAAGAGGACCAGCAAAGACACAGAGGGGAAAAAAAAAGTGCATCAGGAGTGGGACTGCTTCCCTGAAACAAATAACAACAATTAACAAACAAACAAGCAGAATAAAGAACGACACCAACATACACTACAGTGACACTGCTCTCTGAAAGATGTGAATGAGGGTATTTGGCTGCAAAGTCTCGAACAGAATTAACTGTATAAGAAGTCAGAATGGACCAAACCTGCACGAGCAATCATGACTGCAATCTTCCGTGCATTAAGAACAGCCGGATAAGCCGCATACATGCAAGGCTGTACTGCTACGGTTTTAACAACATGTTAAAACATCATTAGCTATCTTTAACATGTAATGTACCTGGTCTAAATTACATGTAACGTTAAAATACATTGCATGGCCGGCAATGAACTGACTATTCTGAAATGATCATGTCTGCGTTAATAAACCACACAGTACTGCACTTGTTTACGTCAAAAATGGCTATATTACTTTGAGGGAAGTCAATGGATTTATGTTTAGAATTATATACCTGTATTACTTTACACAAATAGATTGATATAATACTGATTTCCCTTAGATATGCGTTCTCATACTTTTAAAGTCCAGTACAGTTTGCTATAGCTTACTGAAAATGTCCCGTTTGAATCAATAGTGATGCATATGTATGGTGAATTATATTTTAATAGTTACCAAAAACAAAACGAAACGCAAGTATTTAGGCGGTAATGCAATCTAATAATGCGCAGTAATCTGCAAGACAAGGTAAAAACTCTCCACTTACCAGGAAAAGCGCATGAAGGAGTCACCGATTTCACACCCTCTCATAACAGACAAAGACATGATCCACGATGCACCTCTTTCTGAACAACAATAAACAAATAAACTGTTAGGAATGAAGCCATAGCAATCCCGTACCGTTCACAGTTGAAGAGAGTTTGACTGATCCCATTTGTATTGTGCTATATATAATGTGTGTTACTGGCACTGTGCTCTACTGTAATGTCCAATATACAATACAGACATCTGCAACTGTTTTACTCTTTTCCGTTGTGGTTGTTTTTTTTCTCCTGTATGTTTTTTTTTTTTTTTTTTTTTTTTTTTTAAAGCTAAACATTACATTTAAAAAATGACTGATTGCATGTGAAAAACAAACTAAGGTTCTGTTCCAGATAGATGGTATTTATTGCCGGGGCAGTGTTTTTACCATTCTGGAATGGACGTGTTTGTTTTCAGAGCACACTCCGTCACCCGTTCATTGAATAAAGTGTATATTTGCATGTACGAATCACGTGGGTGTGTAAATGCATATACCCCGAGTGATTATACACGTTGTCTCTGTGATTAAAAGTATGTGTGCATCGTTTTTCGTAATATTAAAACATATATGCCTGTATGTAGCCTAACAATATGATCTGTAATCTGCAGACAAGGTAAAAACTCTCCACTTACCAGGAAAAGCGCGTGAAGGAGTCACTGATTTCACACCCTCCCATAACAGACAGACAGAGCCCACCTGTTTGTGCAAAAAATATATTTAAAACTGCGAGGAAACAGAATAATCATACCGTGTACAGATCCCAAAGTAACGCGTGGGATGGTTACATTTGTATTGTATTAGAATAGTTTTGACGGGTTATTATAAGTAGGATTTTTACCGGCTGTTGATTTTCCTTGCATTACTTCTATAACTACCCATTCACTTTCAATAAGCTTAGCATTATCTAACGAAGAGCCCCACCTTTGGTCTTGTTGTTAAACTAGTGGCAGCTGCGTTTTGGGAAGATTCTTTCTGGCACAGAATATTCAACTGTCTCAAGTCACTCGATATTTATTCCTATCTCTTATTATATATATATATATATATATATATATATATATTATATATATATATCGTGTAATGTATCATGTATCATGATGTAACATGTTTTAAAAAACATATTTGAACGAAATGTAACCAATATTACAAACATAACAAAAATAATAATAATAACGGTGTGCAAAACGAAACTGCCAAAATGTGGCCAAACTTATATTGCAACTGAAGCTCCAGTTAAAACATAAACAGTAGCACTACACAAGTTAAAAAAAAATTAATCAATTTGTCAGTTCAGCCGCAAGCAAAGCACTTTGAATTTAATGCACAAACAAACAGAGTTACCTTATCAGGACGAAATGTGTTTTGTTCAAACTTCATACAAAAGCAAAAAAACAGTGCACGCAATTATTGTATTGTATTCCCCTAGAACAATCCACAGGGATACTAAATTATTAAAAACAATACAAAAAATAAATTAAATTCAGCTAGACCAGCAGCACAAACTCGCCTTGCCGCCATCTTCCCCTCTGCACCAGCGATTCAGGTGAGGGGGGCGGGACCCGAGTCAGGACTACACCTGGAGGGCGTGGTTAGAGAGGACTACACCTGGAGGGCGTGGTTAGAGAGTACTACACCTGAGGGGGCGTGCCCGAAACACAACAGCAGCTCCCCCAAGTGGAGAATATCGCCATCTCATCATTGGAGCAGAGGGAGCAATTGCTTTGGTTAAGCTAGCTGAGACCTATCTATCTTTGTCTATTCGTATCTTGAGATCCCATACTCAAAGTTAAAGACTTACAAGGCAATAATCTACACAATATCACATGAAAAACATATGCTAAAGTAACACATAAAGGAACTTGCAGTATGAAATATAAACGGAGAGCCAGCCAAAGTTCTGCTCGAAGAATTCTGAGAAATATTCGAATCTGTAGAATGGCATGGCAATAGCAGATTGGTGCTGAAACGCGTGCAAAATATACTACAGTTACACTTTTTGTCCGGTTAATCTAAATCAGAAACAGAGAATTACATTTAAAGTACTAAGCTAATCTTTGAGCATTAATGAGAAGCCAAAAACACTCAACTGTAACTCGGGCAAAGCAAAAGAAAACACATCTAATGAATAGGGTTAGGAAGAACGAGTCTCAAACCTGTTTTTAAATGCAAATTCGCTCGCTTGTGCGCTCTAGAGAGCAATTTCCTGTATTTCTAGCCGGTGCTCCAGTGGCGCAATCGGTTAGCGCGCGGTACTTATACAGCAGTACATTGCAGAGCAATGCCGAGGTTGTGAGTTCGAGCCTCACCTGGAGCAAAGTCTTTTTTGACAGAAATTTTTAAATCGTTTATTCAATATTATATAATGAATAAATAAATAAATAAAAACTCAATATCTATTTCAAAATTCTGACATTCTCACCTACCGTGTTCCACTTTCTAGCTACTATAGCCCGACTTTAAAATAAAAATAACGAAGGATGATGCACATTCTCCATTCTCAAACGTTTAGCCATGTGCTGCCTTTTCTGAATATTTGATTCTTTAAGCGACAGCTCCCCAGATTAAGGCAATCGGTAGAAGAAAATGGACGCAATAATTTTCTATTATTTTTTTTAATATATTTGTTGAGTTCCCTAAACGTTTAAACTTTAACATTAAGCAGGTTAAAACATTGGGGATTTTTGTAACCTATCAAAAAAAGCCACTATCGGGAACAGTGACTTGAAACCTGGCTCCAAGAGACCACCAGGAGACCTAATCTGAGGCAACGTTGCTCTATCCAACCCAAAGTCTCCCCTAGTGTGCCATGCAGTGGTACAAAGTGGCTTAGTGTTCTCTATGCTTCAGAGTGCCATTTGATTATATTGTGTTCTAAACCTTTATGTAAATGAGACTACATGCATGCAATCTTTAAGTGAACATGAAACAAAAATATGAATACACATTGAATAACCTTACATTGTACACATCCAACTTTATAAAAACCTCTCTCTCTCTCTCTCTCTCTCTCTCATTTTAACATCTGTACACAGAACCTGTTTGTTATAAGCTTCGTCTTGTGCAATAAACGTTTTTAAATTCTGGTTATAAAAACTTCTGCATCCAGTCAAGCCCTGATAATACAATGTATCTACAAGCTGGTTCTGAGGGGCGCTCTGGGTTGCTCTATTAGATACGGATGTCCTGGGAGACCGTAGGAAAGCGTAAACTGTAATAATTGCTTTAAAGGATCCCTTGGAGGGAAATGTTTTGTGAGGCAGCATCCTGCCCATGAACTGACTGGATGAAGCTTGAGCAGAAGGCGGGAGGATACTTGCCCTTCTCTCTCCCTCTCTCTCGCTCCATCTATCCCTCCTCTTCTCTCACACTCTGATATAGTGGACCTAGTTGGCTATATCGAATCAAGACTCAGCCCTCCACAGCGCGTAGAGTTGGAGAAACCAGTTTGCTTGGGTATGTAACGATAAACACCATTTTATATCTCCGTCAATGTTTTTTTTTTTTTGGTTCTCATTTAAAAGATCTTCTTTACACGTGGATTGGAACTATCTGCGTTGAGAATTGCCATGCTTGCAGTAATGGAAAGAATCCGATTAACTACTAGAGCAGGGTTAGAAGAAACCAAAGTGGTACTTATTTTAGTAAGGATATACCACGCAGTGGGGACGTGAGCTTCCCATTCCCCCCCGCGAGTGTGCCTGACGTCTGCCCTAGGACTACCCTGCAAGGGGGCGAGGGAGCAGTTCAGCCCATCCAAACCTTGGGCTGGCGGTATTTGTTATTAATAGTATGGTATTTCTTATCTTTTATTTAAAATTTAAAACGTGACGTTTAAATGTAACTGTTGATTCTGCAAATAAAGCCCTCCAGATGTTTTTTTTTTTTTTTTCTTATGACGCCTCAGTATAAAATAAGAAAGTGAAGCCTAGGAATGATAAATATATTGGTGCTTTCCTCCCCGCAGTGATGATAGAGCTTCATGTGTTCAGAGCTTCGTCGCCGCTGTGAAATCTCACTGCTCCGATTACAGGCTCGTCTCACTTGACTGTCCTCAAAATATAACGCAGCAGTTTGTAGCCAGAACTATGGATACAAAAAAAAAAAAAAACAGTGAAGAAATATTAATTTAGAATGTATCGACTTACATAAACACAGCTTGTGTTCTGGTTTTCAAAGAAATTCATTTGGTACTTAATGGGTTAAGGCTACAAACCTAATTTCACTTAAAGACACTTTAAGTGCTGTAAACCGCTAGCTGTGCATCCACAGGCTATTTTAGCAGCTGTCAGAGAATATAGATTTAGTAATTAAGGACTATCTGTAAAATAGTTGTGTTGTGCACGCACACATTATATATATTATATGGATGAGCAGAAAGCATCACAATATCAAAAAGATCATTCAGTTATGTACAGGGCAAGACTATACAACAGAGCCTTGGCAGTTATTCAGAAGCAGTCATTTTGTGTTTGTGTGTTTTTGTTGACCGTATACCCATTCCAGCAAACATAATTCAAACCCAGGAGATGCTGTATCATCTTACATTCTCCCTGTCGTCAAACCACAAAACAATGTTAAATGCCTCCCATAAGCTTTAATGCTGTTACCTTGCTAATAAGTGACAGGCTCTCCTGCGTCAGCTCTCTCTGGATGTAGTAATACTATCCAAATGTATCTGGGACTTTGAAACCAAGGCTGAATTAGAATGTTTGCAGGTGCAATGGATAGTGTTGTGTGAGATGAGGTCAAAAGCTTTGAAACCATAAATTCAGAAGAGCACAAGCCTAGCCTCCAACTTGTTACACATGCAATGGAAGTTCCTGTACGGCATTGGAAGCACAATCTAATACACACTGTAATGTGTGTTTTTGCAGCTTCCCTTTGTTTTTCAATATTGCATTGTAATAATTAAACACATGGAATTCAAAACCATGTCGTTTTACATAGTTCTGCTAGTTATCACCACTTAAGCTCAGCCTCTTGATATTAAAAGGATTTGACCCAATAGACTCAAGGCTGTTACAATTTTTTGCAAAACCAAGAGGAATTTATTCCAACAATACTTAAAGCATCCTGAACCTACGAGCAGTGTCTTTACTATGGAATAGTGTGCAGGATGTGTCACAGAGCTCATTGGTGTCCCTATGAGGGAATAACGGTTACAGGGAGTTGGGTCAAGCGTGTCTCAGCTTGTTACCTCAGCTGGGATCATGCCTCGAGGGCTGGCTCAGGCGGTGTGCTAATAATTAACAGTGTTGTAAATAGCACAGCCCCATATGTTACTTTCTAATGATTTCAGGGAATGGGAGCCATAGAGCTCACCGAGCTGGAGAATGCAGTGCTCAGCTTTCTAACAGCCTGCATTTCACAAAGATAAACAGTTTTCTAATTGATGCAATTAACATATTGAGAGGCTTGGTGCTGTTCTAGAGGAGACAGCTTCCACCTTACTGGTGCACTACTTACTGTACAGCCTTCTGTTGTGAATTTTCTTTCCTCCTCCTCTCCTCTTCCTTTGCAGCTTTCTTTCCAGGGTCGAAGGGCTGGCCCATGCAAAGGGGTCTCCAAAGGGACCTGTTACAGAAACTGTGCTCCACGGACATTTCAAATATGACGCTTACAACAAGTAATTTTAATCTAGCTGAGACAGTGGCGGTTGCTTTTGGATGATTTTTTTTGGATGCTAAGGGAAACGTTTTGCAAGGTGGCTTTTGGTGAAGCTTTCCACTGCCGTCGTTCAGTGTGAACATCATTCGTTGCAAACTTTCTCTTAGTTGGAGGTCTCATTTGAGGGCGGTTCAATTCAAGCCGAAAGGCGAGATTCTGGGCCACACATTTCCCTATCAGGCCCTTAATCAAGGTCACTTATTGAATGATTCATTGTGATGGAGGTGTTTGTTCCTGATCCAGCCTTGGCTGCTATTTGATTCCCCTGCATCCCTTTCTGTGTTTGTCCAGTGCCTGGCCATTGAGTGGTAGGGTGAAGGAGAGACCATGTCCAACAATATGGCAAAGATCGCAGAGGAGCGCAAGGCAGTGGAGCAGCTCAAGCTGGAGGTCAACATTGACAGGATGAAGGTCAGTCTGGGCTACACCAGAAAGGATCTTCTTTATCTCTGCTGTGCTATTCGTCATGATAAACTCATAAAGATACAACAAAAAGTCCTGCAAGCCTCATTTCTTCCTCTTTAAATATTCTCATATTTTTGTCTATCAAGTTATTATTATCAATGTGTTATTTGGTAAGAGCCACTCTAAGGATAGACAGATCTATGATGAACCCCTTACGGTACACAAGGAATTGAGCATTTGTTCAGATGGTTTCTTCATAAATACATTTGAGAGCGACTCATGAGGAGAAAACTGACCATTCGGATGAGCAGATCCAACCTGACAGTACACTGTGAAATAAGAATGTTAGCATCATTTTTTTTGTGTGTGTTTGTGTGATGTCCCTTCTATTTAAAAGGGTAGACATTGAACACAAGGTCCTTGTTTGGTCTGTAGGTTTCGAAGGCTGCTGCTGACCTCCTGGCATTCTGCGAGGCTCATGCGAAGGAAGACCCCATGGTGACCTCAGTGCCCTCCTCAGAAAACCCCTTTCGTGAGAAGAAGCTCTTTTGTGCCATCCTGTAATCCAACCACAACATCAACAACCATATTATTATTTATTTGGCAGACGCCTTTATCCAAGGCAACTTATAGGTGTTAGAGGGTTACAATGTAAGCTTAATATTTAAATACAGTGTAGTTTACAGCAAGTAAGCAATAGTGCAACACAGTATTGTATTTAGACAATGCAATACTGTGAATTGAGTACATTGTAGAGAATCAAGTTTTTTTTATTTGTATTTTTTCCCCCAATTTGAAATATCTAGTTATGTTTTTTCTCCTTACACAGCACAGACGTTCTGAGGGCTTGAGAGCATCTTCCGATCTCACAAGCCTAAAGCCAGAATCGCTTTAACGCCAAGCGACCCAGAGCAGAGGTGGGCGGGCTACCGATCCCGGAGAACAGAGATCAGCCCTCATTTTTATCCACTCTGAATGCACTCAGTGTCTGGCCAGTAGGGTTCGCTGTTGCACGATGAGGATGCTGGTTTCTCATCCCCTACCCCAGGAGCGTCAGAGTCAACGTGATGCCCCCTTTGGAGTCACCAGCAAAGTTCGGCCTCTTTGCACAGCCCGGTTGCAAACTGACGTCTTGCATGCTGACTCATCCTGCGTGCCCAGCAGCAGTGCTTTAACTGGAGGACCCCTAGAATCAAGCGTTTTAAAAGGTTAAACATTGGATTGATTTATTCTTATTTTTATCTATTTTTGCATTTATATACAACGTTTTTTTTGTAGTTCAAGATTTAGAAATACTAAAAGATATACTCTACAAAAGGCTCTATATAAAATAAAGACTGATTTAATGACAAACGTTTTGATGGCAGCGTCTTTGAAGATTTTGGTTTCTTTTAGCATAAATGAGGATAGCGTAAACATTCGATCAAAAGGAAATGCTGATCATTTAGAAATAAACAATATTTTTGTGCATATTTTAGAAAACTATTTGTATATTTTAAAAAGCAACACTGTAAAAAAGCTTCAACTAAGCTACTTTCTATAGAGTGCTTTTCGATATTGTATTGCTAGTAATATTTGTTGTTTATTATACAGAAAAGGCAATAAAAAATGAACTTTACAGAATTAATTTGTAATCATTCATTAACTATGTAGTGCTAATGCTCTTGTGCTGATAAGACAAGGGAAATACTCCTGCATATTCTTCACACTGACTCTAGCAAGGTAACTTCAAATCTTTGCAGCTTACTCAATAATTCCAACAATATTACCTATTAGTTACCACTAGACCTGGGTAGGATTACAATTACAGTCGAATTTACAATTGCAGTACTATTCTGTTCATTTACAATTATGTAATTCAATCTGTTTTCAATCTGTTAGAAGTGTAAAATGGTGGGCTTGTTTACAACATATATTCCCAGAGTCTTTTTTTTTGAGAACAGTAAAGTTACACGAGCCTGTAATCAAAGCAGTGAGATTTCAAATGCAGCTTTATCATCACCATGGGGATGAAAAACACTAAAAAATTGATCCTTTCTAGGCTTCAGTTTCTTATTTTCCATTGAAATGCCATAGAAGCACCTGAAGGGCTTTATTTGCAGAATTAACAGTTACATTTAACTTAAGCTTTTGCAGTTAACAAAATCAGAGCAAGTTAACATAACAATATAGTTAGAGAGAACATTTTAATAACAGGTAAGACGCCAGTCAAATGTGCTCCTAAAAACTAGAAAGCAGGCCGTCCTCAAACAAGGACAATGACATGCAATTGTAAATAATTGCTGCAATGCAGAGGAAAAATGACTTTACAATTTGCTCAAGTGGGCCGATTTAGGATTCAATGCGCATGAAAAATGAGACTGTGCCAATAAATGAGGTAAGTACTGTAATTATCCCCATCATATTTTGTTAGCTTCAGTTACTCTGATATCAACTTTACTCTAGGTTACACAGTATGGATTTCTACACAATAGAAGCTCTGCGCTACACTGCCTTTGACTAAAAACCAATCCACGCTCAGCTCAAAAGACTGCTCAAACATCTCCATCGGTTACCACAGGCATATCACGCTGCACACTGTCTGTAATTGGATATTTTTGTTGGCTATTTTCTTTTTTTTCTTTGCTCAACTTCATCTACTGTGATCCAGCCAACCACAAGGGCTACAACTAGCCCTCTCAGATTTTATATTTGAATTTGTGATGCAAAGATAAAAAGGATTGCAGAAACACAGATCTAATTCAATGCATATTGCATGCAGGGAAGCTATGCTAAAACTCTATTAGTTAGACCCCACCTAGAATACTGTGTCCAGTTTTGGTACCTAGATAGAACAGCAACTAGGCTGATCCCAGGACAAAGGCATGAGCTATGAGGACAGGTTAAACTATTTAAATCTCTTCAGGCTTCAAAAGCAAATGGGAAGGAGTCTTAACTGAACTTTATGATTCTAAATGGTATTGATAGAGATTAACTGGTAGCACGACAAGATCAAGAAGTTGAGCAGGTTTTAACAGAAGGTTTTTTGTTTTTTTTTCACAGAGCTGTAAATGCAGGGAAAGCAATTTGATTCCGTCTTTTTAAATATGATCCTCTTAACAAAGGAAAATGTGACCTTTGTAATAAGAAAATGTGAAAGAAATGGAGACTTTTTCGGGGGGGGGGGGGGGGGGGAGAGGTTACTGCGATGTCCTCTGATGATGTTGTGTACGTGGTCTCTCGTTTTTCAGTGTGGCCAACTGCTTTAAATAGAACCCATTCAATTGCTATTTCCCCTCTTGTTAAGTACAAAAATACGCATAAAACAATTCTAACCACTAGAGGTCAGCAAAGACCGTTTTTTAAAACTGAATACTATAAGGGAACTAATTCGATGTCTATAAATGGGTGCGCGCAATCCCAATCGGTATGTTAGTAATTTTCCATTCACTGATTCTAATATTAAAGTTGCACGCATATAGTTTCAACATTAAATCGTTAGACACAAGAAATGAAGCACCTAATTAGAAACAGAAATCCGTTAACCTCGTTTACTGGGGAGAGGATTCAGGTAGCTTTTCTCTCTCGCACTAATGAGTCCCTGTCTTACATATCTTACCTAACTCTGTGTGTGTGTGTGTGTGTGTGTGTGTAGCTGAACTTTGTGATCTCTGCTGACGCACTGTTTTCAGAACAATATCTACACATTGGGAGCGTTAATAAATGACCAGATGAAATGCGCGCTGCAGCGCCCCGAGCGTGCCGTTAGGGCGTTCTGCACGGAGCTGCGCTGAGCGGCTCACTTGCAGTACTCACTGTCAGTGAACATATGAAATATATATATATATATATATATATATATATATATATATATATATATATATATATATAATATATTTCATTCAAGTTCCTAGTATGAAAAGATGGTATAATTTTTTACAAAAAAAAGTTATTTCCCATAAAGGATATTTTGTCTATAAACACAGGTTGTAATATGCAACGTAGACCCAAATAATAGTAATATATTATTATTATAATATATGAATAAGAATAATAATAATAATAATAATAATATAGATCAATCACAAAAGGACAGCAATAATTTGAAATGCATACCATTAAAAAGAAAATTGTCCTATTTATAGATTAACAAATAAAACAAAACAAATCTCATTACGGAGTGAGGAACATTACATTGTGCCTTGAATTACACCTTCATTTTCTTTTTAAATAATTTTTCAGGAGCGCTTTAAAAATAGGTACAAAAACAATCAATTTGTGTGAAGAATATCCAAGACAAGCTTTCACTTGTTCAATCAAACATATTTTACTCGTTGAATCTTTCCATTGGGGATCTCATTCTAGCAGCACGATGGTCGCTGTGTAACACAGAAATGAAATGCAGTGTATGGACTCTGAAGCATCTCTTTGACTGAATCAAGGCACTGGCAAGTTGTTGCTGAAGTGGCTGAAACGGTTTATTACTACAAACCTGTAGAGGTTAGGAATGGGACAGGCAATTTTGAGTTACACGGGACTCATTGGACACTGCGAAATCACAGAACACGAATACCCTTTATTCCTATTGTTTAAAAAAAAAAAAAAGTGTTTTGTTCAAAATCTGTTCTCGAACTGGGGGGTCATAATACTTTCACTGAGTCTCGATCAGTCATAAGCAGTCTGTTGGCTCCGATCGCCAAGTATCTTTTGTTAGCACCAGCAGGAAAGAAAGCGCTCCAATGCATAATGGAAGCAATTACCCATGTAAAGCGTCACCATCTCCCTTGGCTATGGATTGAGTTTGTATTGATATTTCAGTCTCTCGCACTCAATTTAATTCAAGGCGATTATTGTAGAGCCTATAGCGTTCTTCACAGCACAATGCTCTCACTACAGTTCTTAATCGGACAGTTTTAACACTATGCATCTGTTTCCTTCCTTTAATTTCATATTAATCACTTTGATTTATTGACCGCGTCTCCTGCCTAAAACACAAGCCCACCCTTCTGTGCTCTGTTCAGGTAGGAATCAGACTAGCAGGGAGACGTGGAAGAAACAGAAAAATAGAAAAATGGGTTATTGTAGTAAAAGACAAAAAAAAACATAACTAACGATTCAACTGCTGACAGCTCAAAAGAATAAAATAGAGGGTCCGTTATTGTTATGTATTTTTTTTGTAATCAATCATATATATTTGAAAAAAAAATCAAATGAATAAAAAACTAAAAATAAGACAGGTTTATTTATCACATATTTAAGCAGATTATAGATAGTGTAAAATAACTCAATTATAGTACATATTTCCAAATCTGTACACTGGAGTCACAGCATTACCCTGGCTGTGGAGCTCCCTAGAAGAAAAGTCTTTGTAAATCTTTCATCTTTAGAATCACTGCTTTTATCATTGTGCATTATTTCAGCATGACATACACTATCACTACTGGCACTTCAGAGCAGCTGTATTGGGTGCCTTATGCAATATAATCACTGGCTTGCTAGACTATTCATATTGATGCTTGTTTCAACCATGACTCATGGTCCAGAAATATCTGTATTTTTGACTCAAAGACTGTTACCTACTGTTATAATTTTTCTTAACCTTGCAGCTCACACATGTTGGCACAGGAAGTCGTAATTGTACTTTTAAACAGTTCATTCTGTTTTAACAGATTTACAAAACCATAGAGTTCTAACAGTAGACAAATAATGTACAGAGTCTAGGTGGTCTAAAATGAGTGCTAATTGGGGTGTGTGAAACTTATAAGCTTTTGGGTTCCAAGGTGGAGGTTAACAGTATCCTAAGTATTACTCGAATAAATGTGTATGAAGCGATCATGCAAGAACATCTTTAGTTAGGTAAAACCTAGAAAACCTCAATCCAGCTGTTTTTGACGCATGGTGTATGTAGCAGTGCTGCGTGGATGCTGCAGAAAATATTTCTGAAAAGTCAAAGTAAGCCAGTATAGCCAATCTGATTTGACTCTTAACTTGGTAAATGTGTGAAAGCTTGTCTTGCTATGTGGAGTGCAGGAGCAGTTTATACAGCAGGGTCTAGTTAGTGCCAGCAGGGTCTAGTTAGTGCCAGCAGGGTCTAGTTAGTCGTTAACGAGCAGGTTATAGACCAGGTAAATCCATACCTCAAGGAGTATCTTCACACAAACTGAACACATCTCCAACATGTCTACAGCTACAATGGATCCCTCTTTGGCAAGTAACAAATATCTTCCTTAACCTAATCTTATGAATTGTTAATTTAACCATCTGTTTCTCTTTCTCTAAACTGAAAGCCAGTTATATATGAATATTTCAATAAATGAAAATCCCAAGCTTTAACCTTTTTTTGCTCAACAAGAAATCAATAATAAAAAACAGACTTTTTCCACCTTTTACATAAATAAAGCTTTAAAAGGGCAAGGTTTCCGGACTCTAGATACTTCTGGTGTCCCAGGTGTTCCTGGGGTCTGTTTCAGCAGACAAATCTATAGTTAATAAGGCCCTTGCATCAAACGAAAATTACAATTTTCATGGCTTCAAAACTCGCAGTGGGGTAATAGACTTTAATCTCCAAGCACTGCTGGACAGAGAGTCCAGTCACTCGAGTCTGCCTCCTTGAAGCTGGGAGACACTTAAGCAATGCATGAAAAGGGGAAGGGACAAAATCGTCCATCTGAGGTTCACTGTGGAGATCCACAGGCCTACAAGACGGTGGGAAGCTGTGACCTGCTTCGAAACATCAGGGAAGCTGAAAAAGTGTAATATTTAAGCAAAGAAAGCAATTATGAACAGCTCGGGCACACGAAGAGAATATACAGCCTTCACTTAGCAGCTGATTATTTCAACTGTCTATTCTGTATGTAGGAGGCAGTTTGTTTTTGGGAAAAAAATCTTGTGAAGCAATATTGTGCAGCCCTTCGGGACTTCGTCTTATCCAGCATGTTCTTGCAGGTTCACCAAACTCTAATGTGTTAATGAAAATGTTTAAAGTCTTGGGTATGACATCTTTAATGGAGCACGGAAATTGATAAAAAGCCCTTCTTTCCAAAGTCAAAAGGTTCCCCAAGCGAACCCACTTACTGAATCACTAACGCCTCAACTGGACAGTTTTGCAAATAGCAGAGAGGATGTGAAGGTTTAGTCATTTGAGGTTTTAATTGTACAAACTGCAGAGTTTATTATATCTGGAAGTCAATACTGTATATCCTCAAAATTAACACTATGCTTGAGTAAGCACCGTAGTCAACAAAAAGCAAATAAAAAAGTAACAGATTTACCAAAGGTCGCCAGCATTGGAAACCGCATTACTTCCAATAAACGCCGCCCTCGAATAAAAGCTGGTACTGTTTTAGACCATTTAAAATAAATGCTGCTGTGTTAATTTGATGATATATACGGTACTCAAGATGAGGTTTATCCACCAAGATAAGCAGAGAAAATCGACTGAAGACCTTGCCACGCCTCTGTGTGGAGTTCTGTGGAAAACATCACAGTGATTTGGGTGATGTGGGTTAAGGCAACATCTGGAAAAGTACGTGCCATTTTTGTTTTAAGTTGCTACATTTCCAAATGCTGCAGACATTCAGCCGCCTCAAACACAAAGGTAACGTGAACTTTAACCTGGCATTGCTACAGTCATGCAATTTATCTGATCCAAGTGGCACTAAATAGTAGGCAACTCCAGTTCTACAGTGCCATTCCATTTCAGGTTTGTTAGGTGTAATGAATGGATTACTGGTACATTGTTCATCTGCTCCCTCAAACCAGTCAGTAAAACTGAATCCTACCTCTCTTGAATTTTTAGATTTTTCTTTACCACCTCACTGGCATGAAGCATGGTGAGAAGCTGCCCCATAAATGACCACATCATTACTGACAACCAGGAGTCATCTGGCTACGTCATAGCTGGGCGCCACTCAACTGTTTTTGAGCTGGACAAGGACAGTGTGTCTCAACCTATGGGTGAGCACAGGGTTGGCTAAGATGGCATTGAAAAACCCACTGGGGCAATAACCCAGTCTTAATTAAATTACTATTAACTGTTTCTGTTTGAGGGTTCCCATGCCACTGCATTACTTTTATTACATCCCATTCACTTCTTTAATGTGCAACAGATCTTCCAGAAGGTCTGACATGTAATAGTTTAGCCTCATTAGTTTGATTGTAGCTCTTCACAGCTTGCATTCAAATTACTGTAGATCTACACACAGCCACCAACAGACATGAGCTTTGTCAATTTTTTTTGCTCAGTGCTTGGTTATGCCTGGTTGCAAGCCCGCTCATACACATGCCACTCTTTTATAAAGTACAAACCCACATCGCTGTCCTGCCCACGAACAAGACTTTCTCTGGTGGTCTTTTGACATTGCATGCTGGTGATGACAATGCTTTAATCAATCAATCAATCAATCTCATCTTGTTCCAATATCAAACTGCCGGTTCCATCTGCAGTCTACAGTCCACAACATGACATTGCCCAAATATCAAACATCACCTGTATGCATCACGTTTTTGCACAATTGCTATTTATGAATGAATTCATTAACTTCCAATGTTGTCCTGATGGTATCATACACTGTACTTTGAACAATTTCAAAGAATTTAATCTTGAAAGGCACTATAAAAATGGAATGCTGGGGTGATTATAGATTTACCTCAAGTAAAGTCTCTCCAACCACAGACAAAGAATCAGTTGTTTTCATCTAAGATGCGTAACAAGATCCAATATTCCTTACCAAATCTCCAAGCTCTACCACTATTAACGTAGCAGCCTGGGTTGTCATAACAACGCTGCTTGTACTCTGAGACTTGGTTCACCCTGTTTCCCTTCCTCAGAGAAGGAGCAGTGATGCAATGATTGCAGCTGGGCCCTTATCTCCGTCTCGCAGCTCTGAATCTGAGAGGCAGACATCAATGCTTCAATCTCTCCCCACAGCAGTTTCAAAACTGCAAAGCTGGAGAAAACGCTAAATTAGTTTTATTATTGAGTATGAAAAATGTAACACTGTACCAAAAATTTTGTTAGCCTCTTTCTGTATTTTTTAAAAGGTATACTGCCGACCCTCTAAAACACATATGCAAAATCATCGTTTAGTATCCTGGCTTATTGTTATAAGCAGCCCATTATCATGACTCTGTATATGAATGATGAGCTTACACTTAAATTACTATACCACACAAAAGCATCAACAAAGTAAACTGACCAAAAAAACTTCTCTTCAATACACAGTAAAGGAAATGTATTGCATGGTTATATAGGCCCAGTAATTTCAAGTCCTACCTACAATTATTTATTAATATTATTTACTTTATCCAAGGTGACTTCTAGGTGTTACATGGCAGTACAGGGTTACAATACAAAATTAATATTTAAATACAGTGTAGTTTACAGTAAGTGCAAATAATATTACTCAAATACAATATGAACTAGGATGCAACAGGTTAGAATTATATCAACAATTATATATTAGCAATAGTGCAAGGATAGTGCATCAGCTGAGGATCCAGGAACGTGGTGCATAGATCAGGTGTATACAGTACCTAGTCCAAGCTATACGGTACCTGGAATACATTTTTCCCTTGCAGGTAACAGTCTGTGCCACTGTAATGTTTGGACACACATCCATGACTGTTTAATAGCAACATTCTCATGCTACTCCATTTTCTCCAATTACTAGAAACAACACTTGATGATGAGGATTCATAGAACTTGGAGCGCGCTTCATTTTTTCCAATACTAAGACACAATGAATTGCACCTGGATTCAGAGGAAAACGGAACCTTTCTTCATCAAGAGGTTTTGCATTAAAGATTATATTTAAATAGTACTTGCATGCCCATGTTCAGAACATTAGCTCATATTTTATACAAGCAGTGTCACTTGTAAATGCCTATGGTATTGAATCATTTAATTAGCATACAATGAGGCATTACCCAGGATGGGAAGCAATTGCTCGTGTTCATTTTCAATTCCAAATCCTTTGTAAAACCAATTCCCAATTCCAATTCCCTTTTAATCCATTCCAACACATCATCGATCAAAAATTGCAATTAGCAACGTTCTGTTAAAATGAGTTTCTCGCAGTGGCAATGGATTACTTCGAATTAAAGTCACTCAAAAGGGTTTTAAATTAAAAACAATTGAACAACCCATCTCTAAAATGTCTCTAAAATATAAATTCAAATTCCTTATTCAGTTCTCCTGATCAGCGAGTGGATTGCAGTGTTGAGGCAACGTTGGAATTGAGCATTACAAGTAGAAAAAGAAATGGGACAAAAATGAATTTTGAAAATGATGGGAAAAAAAGAAAGAAAACACTTTCTGCAATTGACTATACTAAACTAGTGATGAGGGAAAACAAAACAGTATCTTAAATGTGAAAATGTTAGAGGCTTCATACTGTATACCCTGCCTTCCAATTTTGATTCTTTTAACACAGCTTGAATGCTGCCTGTAATTTATAACCTCATACTGCATCAAATTAGCAGCACTAAGTAACTTAGGGTTCAATTATGTTGCCAGTGTTTGGATCACCCATTTAGAATGTCCAATTATGCTATCACTACGGCAACCTGACAGCAAATCACGAGGACTGAGATCAGTGGGAATCTTGCGAAGAGAAAGAGTTAATAAGAGATAATTTCGTTTGCTATGAATATTATTGCTTGTACTGAGTTGCAATGTTGAAAGACGCTCCATCAGATATTGTCCAATTATATTCAAACAATAGGAGAGGTGATAAAGGGTCACTTATTTCAATTTTGAGAGACTGGAATCCAACAAAGGAAATTGGCAGACTGATTAAAAAAAAAAAAAAAATTGAATGCATGCACCATTAATGAAACGCACTGCAGAACAAGAGGCTAACACTGTTATTCTACCAAGCTGTGTATATTGGCTTCTTAAAACGGTTTGATAATAATTTGATTAGCTGAAAAATACAAAAGCATATTAAAAGTACTTTCTTCTTCTGCTATTATTGCATTGACATTGATATATATATAGGCACTATATGAATATATTTAACATATTGCAATACTACAGGTCTGTATTGAACAATATGCAATGAACCAAGATATTCGTATTTCTCGTGTTCTTTATAGAAAACCAACAAAAGTACTTTGTTTTCTCACCTTCCAACTTAAACAGTATAGACTATCAACCCGACTCCCCCTCAGCGTGAACACTAATACCCACCTGGAATGCACTTCCACGATTATAAAGACCCACTCCATCACTGAATTAGCAGTCTTTAATCCTGTCAAACAAAACGTGTTCTTGTAATCAATATCGCAGTGTATGTTGATCGTGTCGAGTACTGGCACTTATGAAACTCCATTAAAAGCAGGATATTGCTTTTATGGTGAATAATATCATATGTATTTATTCCTTGATTTATTAACTTTTTTTACCCTGAGCATCAGAAGGATAAAAGCTCTTGAGTGGAGCCTGCTGATTAGCGAGAAGTTCCAAGCTGACAGTAGGAATTCTCACATCACTAAGAAATCTATTTTAATTCCACCACTCATCCCTTGTGTATAAGTGAAACGTTTGATTAAAACGACGTACCAGCAGGGGATTCACCAGCATATCAGGTATAAGATTCACTGGTTTTGGACTTCAGCGGATGATTACATTATACAGATTGCTCAGGATCTTACAGACAATCAGAGCCCTAGTTTGGTCTGCTGTATGCCACAACATGTCAAAAAGCAAACCATTCATGATATCAGCTGCACAGTTTCTTTACCACGTCCAATATCATACCTCAGACACCTCTCGGAATTCTGCACAGGTCATCAAAATAGTGACATCACAATCTGACACATATCCCAGCCACCTAATAGTATTCTCTTCACAAAGCTGTTCCATCTTCAGTGAAAATGCCAATGGACTAAACAGAGGTTTGTTAGGAACAAAAACACTCACAGTTGGAACTGGCATCCTGCACAGCTGTGGCCAAAGGTTTTGCATCACCCTCTATATAGAATGAACACATTTCTCTTCATAAAGTCAAATGAAACCTGCTGAATAGTGTTACACTAACACATTGAATTACACAGCGCTTTGTAGTTTTCCATATACTTAACAAAAAAAAAAAATTAAAATTTACATTTCGAAGTCTAACATGAAATACTATACTACCATTATGGACTCCAATATGGCTTACACTTTTGCAATGTTGAAGTTTCTTGATTAGATGATGTTAAATAAAATATATAGATTATATATTCATATAGTTATGTCTCAATCTTAGCCATAGCTGTATATTAACCATAAATCAGCATGTACTGGCGAAAGCACAGGCATCATCTGTGTAATCAGTTAAATTGACACTGTCACTCGGTCCTTGGACCCTTACAGCCAACATGCTGATATTCCCTCATACACAGACCTTCTCCATCCTAAAGCCCAATAATTCACACTTTCTTTGCATTGTGACTTGTCCGTTTGGGATGTACGGCACATTTTCTCAATAGTCCAAAGAGCAGGAAAAATCTTGACTGCAAACCCCCTGGCGAGGCTAAAAATGAGGTGCGATTATGTGAACAAAGCACACGCAGGAACATAATCTAAAATATAAATTCACAGCTAAGTATCTACGATAAGATGATTCCTGAAATATGACAGTAGGTTATAACAAAGCGGTCATCTCTAAAAGACCAACAGACCAAAGTAGTGCGATAACGCTCTCAAAAACTACAAAATATTGTGCACAAGATTTTATTTTTCAGACTTTTGCTATGCAAAGTCACAACATATGAAAGCTTGCACAGTAAGCCTAATGCAGTAATGGGACTTGCAATGTGGTGCAGGCTTTCAATGTTTTGATTTGTAGTGGTTTGTAATTACAATAATATACGAGACCACAGAGACCAGGAGTGTTTATTGCTAGCTTGATTATGTATGCAGTTTGCTTCAATCAGACCATGAGCTTCTCTTTGAATGACAAGCAGAAAATCATTTTGTAGGTATAAATAAATCAAATAAAATGACAGTTGAATCTAGCAGCTCTTTAAGAAGAAAGTTGATACTGAAACAAACCCTGTCCAATATTGTTGTCACCCCTTTAAGAGTTCTAGAACCCTATTTTATATTACTGTAGTTCCTTTGAGTTCTAGAACCCTATTTTATGTTACTGTAGCTCCTTTGAGTTCTAGAACCCTGTTGTATATTACTGTAGCTCCTTTAACAGTGACCCCAGAGATTTATGGCAGCTCTAGTTGGCAGATAGTGGGTGTCACACAGATGTTTTGCACCTTTGTGTCTTGCAATTAACTTTTTAATTTGAGTATGTTTGCTGGTGACTGTTATTGAGCTAGCTGGACAAGGGAGGGTTTACCTCACACGACCCTAACAATGTGCATGAGAGGAGGCCCAGCTGTGCTCATTTTATCAAGCAGGGTCTTCAAAAGCATCCAAGTGGTTCTGAATTAACAACATGGAAAGGTAACCCCTTCCATACCCTTACCACTCTCTTTGTAAAGTGTCTCCTCCTCCTAGTCTTCATCTGATGTCCAACTGCATCGTTCTAGATTCACAATTTAGTCACTTATTGCCTTGGCATGTCAAATCCACGCTGCCAGCTGTCCACAGTGGTGGCTATGCCCTATTGACAGTGTTATGGCAGGGTTTTTAACTAGTTTTCTTTCAGGCATACTCAGTGGTAAATCGGGGAGAGATGTTTATTGCACAATATTGCACAACACTAATGAGCCTGCCTGCTAATTTAGATGTTCCTAGAATTTAAATGAGTACATGCGGCTTTGTTTGTTGTTGGTAAAAGCAGCGGGAGCATAGCAAGGGTTGGCTGAGAGTCTAATTAGTGGCAAGGAGCTCTCAGGAGTTTTAGTTTTTACATCTGAAACCAACACCGCCACCGCCACCCACTCCCCTCTCTAAAACACCTGCAATATAGCACAAAAAAAAATAATGATTGAGGTTTGGAGAAATACAGATGGGCTGATGTGGATAGATAATGGAGAAAACATGTACTCTTCTAATCCAGAGTAGAATTGCAGGGATGCTTTTGGACAAAAATACACTTGTTTATCAGTTTTGCATTTGTATTATTTAGCAGACAACACAGGTCTCGTTGATGCAGTCATGTGTCAATTTAGGCATTCATGTATATTGTGTGTTTGCAAAGTAGCACATAAACATGAAGTGAATTTGTAGGACAGAAAAAAAATAAACTTGTATACATATATATTAAACTGAACAGTTCTGTATTCCACTTCATGCACCTACAGTAAAGTGCTCAAATAACAGGCACGTAAAACAAAGCAGCACCATATATTCACAAGCAAGAGCCCATCAGATCCTTCAACCAGCAAAACAAAGACTTTTCAGTCCTTTAATGCATTGAGGAAATGAACCAGCTATTGGCTTGAAGAAGAAATGTATATAATAACCTTGTCGTACTTACTGGTGTGCAGTTCAAAGATGACCTGCTTCTCATTAGTTGCGTCAATGCTGTTGTCTCGTCTTCTCGTGCACCTTGAAGTTAACCTCAATACCCTAAAAGGTCTGACCTACGCTATGATTCATGAAATTGTAAATTAACTTCATGAATCCCTGCAGTTTCCAGTCCTTCTTTATAGCAGCTGATTGACAAAGTCTGTCACTATCTGTAGTTTTACACAAATAAGTCTCAACACAGCCCAGTTAACAGAAGGTAATATTAATTACTATTTATATATTTTTTAAAAGCCATTTCATGTCCACTACAGGTGTCTTAATTGCCCAATTGCCCACCAATTAACACATTGATTGAATTCTTGAACAGTCATTTATTCTACAGATTAAGAGCACTCTAAAACTGGGCCTGTGCTGGGTCATCTGCAGTTTCAAACTTTAAAATGGGCAGTCAAAGAAATGTTTAATGGACATAATTTTTTTTTTTTATTTCTGTGAACCTGAAGCTTCACTATCTAGTTCCGGTTCTTTATCCTGAGATCTACTGAACAGAGCTTGCAAAGCACTGAAAACAACCTCCTGTGCTTGAGAAAAATAATGCATTAACTTCACAGTATATCAGTAACTGCAATAGAGTCCCTCAATCATTTAATATCAGAAAGAACGAAGCGAGACAGCAACCCGAGTGAGGCCGAGTAATCTTCAATAATGATCCAAACTTCTGAATAGGGTGCACCACACGCTGTGCTCTCAGGGATAAAGATCCCTTTGACTGTGGTGGTATGTACTGGGATGTGATTAACAATGAACTGCATTTCTAATCATACGGTACGGAGCTTTCAAGGTAACTGTATAGTATCGCACCCAGGTTTCCAATTTCAGGTCTTGATTTTGTTATGTGCTTGTTGTTTCTGCTTCGATCGTAATTTTCCAAGCTTTTGTTATGCAAACTGCCTTAAAAGAAGCCGTCTGATAGTGCAGAGTCTTATTGGTGTTGTGCAACAAAGCTTGTAGGTGAACCATTATGCACCGAATCCTGTGCTACGCTAATATGTTTCCCAAATTTGTAAGCAATCTTTACTAGAATAGGATGAATGAATACTATTGATACAAGAAGAAACAGCAATATACAACACATTATATGCAAAGGACATAAATTAAATATTAGGAAAAGACCATATTTATTTAATAATGAAAAATGGGTTTCAAAATTCCATACTACATAAATACGTCACTATCTGATGAGTCATCTCAGTGTTACAACATTTGAAAAAACGAACTCTGGTTTCCTTGTTTTTCAAATGCTACCCTATGTGCCTTGATGTCTTTCATTTCCCTGAGAAATACTTCTTGTTTTATTCCCTTTTTTTTTTTTTTTTTTTTTTATTTCTGGTAGATGTTTCAAATGTTTCTCCTAAAACCATTATTGGAGAAATAAAAGGAGAAACAGATTTTGAATAAAGAGAACTCCAGAAAACTTGGGTCCTGGAAGAGAAATACATTTGAGCTGCACAAGATAAACACATAACACCTCCTAATCCAAACAGAGAGATTATGGCGATAATTGTGCGAGAACTGTTGTTTATCTCATTGCAGGATATGTCTGAGACATAACAGAGAGGCAGGGCAATTATCAAAAGAACTGTCTGAGTCATAGGAAATATGTCTCAAATGCTTTTTAATGACTGTCGCTGAGAAATAAAAAAGCAGGTTTCAATAGCATTTTTTTCTGTACTATGGGGAGGCATTCAAAATGGGGTGAAATAAGAACTTTTTGGGTTACATTGTTTAATGGTTTCTTTGTAATTCAGAAAAACAGATTTTAATGTACAAGGAACCAAGGCACCAAGAAAAAGAGATCGGAATATGAACTGTATTCATAGCAGTAGCTCCCTGTCTATATACAGTATGATATCCTAAACTTTAAAGTTTCTGTTTCATTATGTGTGTCCGATTAGATAGGTTTCTGCTTAGAACACTTATTTACCTTGCCTGCCAACTTTCTCAGCAAAAAATCCATTGCGAAAAGATTCACCACGACTGATTGTGGGGAATAAGAAGGGAAGCATATCAGTG
Source organism: Polyodon spathula (assembly GCF_017654505.1). NCBI lineage: Eukaryota > Metazoa > Chordata > Actinopteri > Acipenseriformes > Polyodontidae > Polyodon > Polyodon spathula. Next base: position 507,431 of record NC_054573.1, on the reverse strand, counting down.
TTGCACAGACTTTGAAGACAAATGCACTGCACAACATTAATAAGCTTCCCAACCTCACTTTTCCATAATCAGCCTGGAAGAGTTTTTTCAGAAGCACTCTTCGCTGGAACAGTTAGTAAGCATGACAGCAGAAACAGTAATTGAGAATGACACAGGACAGACAATAAAGCACGTAACACAGACGATATTAAGCTATACCTTAAAATGAATCCCACATCACAACACAGTAACAGGCACAGCAAAGCCCTTGATGGAAATGTCTCAATAAGATACTAGTTTCTTGATCCGCTTTGCATTGGCAAGCCTATTTAAAATTCAAATCTGGACTCGCTAGCTTCGCTAAAGTGTTTAATCTCCGGGCCGAGCACTTGAGTGCCACGATGGGCTCCTTCAGTAGACTAGCAAGATTATTATCTCCAGAAGATAATTCTGCAGAGGAGACTTCAAGCATGCAGGCTCTGTTCCACAAAGAGGGGGCGTATGTTGTGGTAGGAATCCAATATGCAGTATGGGATAACGTTATTCCTATTATTATTGTGCAATCCATTTCTATATTTCAATAATGCAGCTCCACTGGCTTGTTTAAAACATAACGGAGCTAGTTGCAGGTTGTTTATTAAGTTGTCCAGTGAGGATTGAGACATAATGAGATATATACACACACTAAATATATTTTTTTTTGAACTATGAACATAATTTTGATGCTGTATGCAACAACATGCAATCACAGTTTAAAATACTGCATAGGTTGTAGTGGCCTCCATGACAAATGTACAAAGTGGGACTGAGGGGCTCGCCAACATGTTGGACATGTGGCATATGTGGTGGGACTGCCCACTTGTAACACTTCTTCTAAAAGGAAGGTTCTCGAGACCATCAGCTCTGCGACTGGCACTGTGTCTTTTACACAAATTTCTCTTTGAAGGATATTGAATTGGATTGCGCTGACAGTTGCAACAGCTAAAAAGAGTTACTCTGCGCCACTGGAAAGATCAAACCCCAAAACCACAGGAGGAATGGTACAATAATTTAGCTGAGACTGCATCCTATGAAAGAGGGATATACACAATACAAAACAGAGCGCAGGTGTTTGAAGAGGTGCGGAATCTCTTTGTAGCTGGGGTGCAGTGTGCAGAAATCACACACAGAGCCCAGAAGCGTTGTAGGATAGATTTATTTTCTTGTGCCACTGCAACCAGCTCGAGTTCAAGATAGGACTCACTACGGTATACTTAAGAGATCGATCTAATGATACCATTGCGCTGGGGGGTGAGAGGGTGAAGGGTGAAGGGGGGCGCATATGTGGAAAATGTACAGTGCTGTGTGTTCACAAACATTCCGTTTCACGTAAATGTGTACAACAATAAAAATGTTGTACACATCCACGTGACTAGAAAAACAAACCCAAACCATTTTGTAAAATTAAACAAAACGATATGGCAAAAAAAAAATTTAGCGGAGGCCATAACAGTGATACAGTGTTTCATGTTAGATTTCGAAATGTCACATTTTTCAAATTTGTCACTTTCTTTTGTTAAGTATATAGAAAACTAACAAAGCGGTATGCAATTCAATATGTTAATGTCACATTATTCAACAGGTTTAATTAGTCTTTATGAAGCAAAATGAGTTAATTCTATAGGGGGATCCAAAATTTTTGGCCACAGCTGTAGAGAACAGCGCATACATTTAATCTGGTGAAGTGCAGTATTACGTAATCTTAGCAAACTTTCTGTAGTTTCGATTACTTCAATGCATGACGTTGGAGTTTAACAGTTTATTAAAGTTTTGACACAAAATGAAGGAAACATACAATTCTGATTGTCAGTGGCCTCACCCGACTGAAATAACACATAGATAAATACAGAACATACACGTACATACAGAAGAAGCTGATAGTGCATCCGTGGAAACTTTTAAATACCTGTTTTTAAACTATTAAATAAGATTTTTTTTTTTTTTTTTTTTACATCCATTAATCAATTCACCGACTTCAACTCACTTTAGCAATTCCAGATTGATGGTTTTACAATTTGTCCCGGAGATAGACCAAGAACCCATACCGTTATCACAGGCATGCCACTTGTATGGTCGGCAGTCTTTCCCTTGTAAAAGTTAAGACTGCCGACCCCCCCCAAATTTGATTTTTGTGGGGTTTTTTTTTTTTTTCATTTACAATTAATCTTAATTGTATTAACTGCTCTTCTCTGTAATTTGACATCTTCTTAGAAATAATAATAATAATAATAATAATAATAATAATAATAATAATAATAATAATAATAATAATTGTACTTGCATTCGTGGTCTTTTTCGAATTTGGGAGTGTGACTTGAATTCCGGGCAACTTCAATTTAAATAAACACGGTTCAGTTTTATTTATTTATTTTTAACAACCCGAATTCAGGAGCAGCTATCAGCTGTAGTTCGCTGATTTTAATATGTCTATAGTATAAGATATCTGCCAAGTGACTAAGTGTTGTGTACAGAGAGCATTACAAAAGGAAACGCGAGTCACAAAAAAACCTAAAACAGACTATTTGCTGTTTTGGTATGTATTTTTTATATATGGCAACTACAACTCACGAACCACTCCTAAACTTACATCAAAGCCACTAGTTAACACAGATTATATAACAAATTGAATTAAGCTCAATATTTGATTAACTGGAATGAAAAGTACTTTTAAAACTATTGCAACGTCATAACAAACTGCAAGAATATGTGAAAGCGTCATTTGAATCTATTTAAATGAGTCCTGTTGAAAATTGATAATCCCTTTTCTCGAACTGGCCCCTGTCAGAAGCAGTCTGCAACCACTCCCTACTGTCTCTACGACTGTCACCTGGGAAGACGAGAACGACGTTCACACAGTAGAGGAGGTTATGAAACTGTCGCCATTGTGGCTCAAACACACACACACACAAAAAAAAAGCAGTCGGCAACCAGCAACAAATCCCCCCCCAGAGGGGTTTGAGACAACATGTCGGACACCGGGCTGCAGTTTCACGACCGGTCTCCGCACAAACCTGGCAATTAGACAGCATTGGCCATTCCGCTTGGCAGCACCCTCCCGTCCCTGGGCGGATGCTCAGAGACGAGGCTCAGGCAGGTGGTGTTGTTGTTGTTGTAGCGGGAGGCGCGCAGGGACAGCAGGCTGCTCTGGCGGCGTTTCCGGGGCCGCAGGTAACCCTGCAGGTGGACTCGGAACTTGTGGTGAAGCGAGGCGTAGATGAAGGGGTTGTAGCAGGAGGAGCTCATTGCCACCAGGTGGCAGGAGAACTGGATCACGTTAATGTAGTGCTTGTTTATGATGCTGAAATCCACGTCAAGATCCCGGATCAGGTTGAGGACCTGAAAGTAACAAAACATCTCACCACTTTACCGATATCCGACTAGATTTCTCCCCAACTCACTTTGCTTCCTCTTTTCTCACCTTCTTACTACTTCAGTCTTTGCCTTTTTTTTTTTTTTTTTTTTTTTAAATGTAACTTACCATGACTTATTTTTTTTTTCCAGCAGACACCCTTCTATCCAAACGTTTTTCTAGTTAAAAACACAAAAAGTCAGCCTAATCTAAATTAAACACAACAGTGGCTGTTAATCTATCATGCTGTACATGGAAAATTCAGCATCCTGATTTGAAGACTGAAAAAAAAAAAAAAACACAACAAGCAAGAAAACCAAAAGTTCAAAATGCACAATACCCCCAATTTGGAATGTCCAATCATGTTTCCACTCCCCGCAGCAATTCCCCACACTTCTCAGGAGCCCTGAAGGTTCAGTGAGCGTCCTCCAATCCCACGACCGAGCCAGCTTCCTCTTCTACACCCAGGAACTCGAGAGCGGATGTCAGCGAGCTACCGACCTGTGGCGACAAAGGCCAGCCTGCAGGTGTCCGCTTTTGAGATCACTGGGAGTCTGGCTAGCAGGGTTCGCTATAGCGCTATGAGGAGGAACAGATCCCGTTGGTTCTGCCTCCCTAACCCACGGGAGAGTCAGAGCCAATGCGACGCTCACGTCGGAATCCCCAGCGAAGACCGACGACTCCACCCAGCCAGGACACAACTCTGTGCTGTAGGACTCACCCGGCACATCACTGAATGAGTTTTTGAAATTACAAATGAATTACCTGCAGAGGGAGCCAGCAGAGGGCGAAGGCCAGAACAGAAGTGACCAGGAGCCTGAAAGTCTTGCGTTTCTTCTTGTTCCATTTGGCCCGGTTCTGCTCCACAGCTCCTGGTAGGCAGCGGTGCTTCAGATGAACCGTGATGGCGCAGTAAGATACAGTGACGGAGAGCAGGGGGATCATGTAGGACATGAGAAGCATCAGACAAGAGTAGAGCAGCCTTAGCTTTTCCGAGCCTATCCAGAACTCCTCACACACACACAGGTCGTGGCCAATCTGGTGCAGATCCAGGTAGCTGGTGTGAACCGACGTAGGAGCAGCCAGAACTATGGAAAGCACCCAGATGCCCAACACAACCATCCCACAACACTTGAGTGTGATCCGACGACGAATGGGGTACGCCACCACCACGTAGCGGTCCACCGCGATGGCGGTCAAGGACAATACTGACACATAGACGGTGGCGGCCTGCATGAGTACGACAAAGTGGCACATAAACCGGCCAAAGAGCCAGCCACGAGCCTCAAAGCCATAGGACACGGTGAAAGGCACACAACACAGGCACATGAGCAGGTCAGCAGCAGACAGGTTCCCGATGAAGAAGTTGGTGGCGTTGTGTAGCTTTTTATCGGTCACGATGCAGGCCAACAAGAAGACATTGCCTATGCAGGCCACGGCCACCAGGAGGCAGTAGAGTGGGATGAAGAGCAGCTTGAAGCGCAGGAGAAGCTGGAGACCGGAGAACATGCCGGACGGGTCACTGTAGTTGCGTGGGCCAATCACGGCGTCCATGCTAGCAAGACTCCTGTTGCCGTTTTCTCCCAGGTAGGCTTCCATCCCTGCTCGTTTGGTTTCCAATTCCTCTGCAAGAAACAAGAAGAAATTGGTTTGGCTTGATTGCTATGAGATGAGAACCATCAAGAAAGGACAGATGAGCCTGTTTTTAGCTTGTTAGTGTGGAAATTGACAGTACTTAATACGTAAGTGCAATGTCAAAATCTGACCCCTGTCCGATGCCCCGCATTGACGAGATGATTGGGAAAGCCAAGTTCATTACCACCTCGGACTTGTGTAAAGGATACTGGCAGGTTATCATAACATTGGATTACCAAGACACACAGCCTTCCTACCCCATTTGGTCACAATCAATTTACAGGGACGTGGAGTGACTCAGTCTGGAATGAACAAACCTGAACAAACACATTTCTTAATTTGTTCACTTAGGGTTACGTTAATAAGTAATTTAACATTCATGATAAAGGACAGCTCTGCCCAATTCCTCTCTGCACTGAGAAAGGTGTACTAAGTCCCCCATTTATTTTCAGCACATTGAAAAGAGCAAAAAGAGAACCTAGCTATTCATGCTCTCCACCTGCTCCCAGCCTGCACAACGCTAGATAGATAGATAGATAGTAGTACCTAACCATTAAGTTAATAAATATTATTATACAATACACCAGAAGAAATCGAGACGTAGGATATTTGGTCACATTGCATTATTTTTCCCTCCTGTATTGATACTATCAGTACGACTTGAATAACATTACATTTTGCTTTACTTGAATTGCTGAATTAAGTAGTATTATATAATGTAATAATGTGAGATTAGTCTAAGGCTGATATTTATTTATTTAGGTATTTATTTCTTCATTTATTAAGCTGAATGAAAAGATCACTTGAAAACGCCACCAGGAAATAGTCACTTGATTCATTGTTTTTTTATATTCCATCAGTCAGAGTGTACATGTATTCATGTTAACACACTATGCACAGTAATGTATTTACACACCATGTATTTTTGAAAAGCTTAAATCTGGGTTATTTTTACAACATTAAACATAATTCAACGCATTTAGTTATTTGGTTCTAGTTCAATAAAAAAAGGAGGGGTGGGAGGGCTTTAAAAATACACTTTAAAGATATATCTCTAACTAAAAACTTTTTTTCATTACTGATCTTATATTAGATCACTAATTTTATATTTTACATTGCTGCTTTAAAAAATAAAAACAAAAATAATCGCATTAAGAAATACATTGAGGAATAGAAAGAAAGAAAGAAAGAAAGAAAGAAAGAAAGAAAGAAAGAAAGAAAGAAAGCAAGCTGCTGTACCTGGCTAGTTGACAGGTCTGACAGGTTCTGTGCTGGACTCTGGTCTCTCCTCCGAGCTGCTCAGCAGTTCCTCACTTGATGCTCTTCCACACTGCCAGGCTGAGCACTCAGTTTTAATGGTTTCTGCTAAGCATCAGGACCAGTGACAGCTCAGACACGCTGAGGCAGCCAATCTGCTGTAACCTTCCACACACAACATCCCATCCAGCCCAGACATGACTGGATGCTTTTCCTTCAGTCTTCTCTCCAAAAAAAAAAAAAAAAAAAAATGTTACAATCAGATCTGAAGGGAAGACAGCTCTGTCTTAAAAGGGCCTCTTATATTTTAACCTGCTTTCAAAATGCAGTTTTCCATGTTTTATTTCACTATGCATTTACCACGGAATACAGCAGTCAATGTAGGGAAAAACATTTATAATCTTTCCTATTGGCTGGCTGGCTGGTTGGATCCCTCCCCCCAGACAAAAGACACAAATAGCACTCTGAATAACTTTACTGTGGACAGGATGTTAGAAAATCTACTGTAGCTCTCCATTAGTCGTAATGCAGACATCACAAGGAACACGCTTTACAGCCATCTGTCACGGTGTAGCAGGGGCCTGGTCTGTAGAGCGTGTTCACAACTGGAAGTACATTCAACACAGACCTCCTTATAAAATGTGCTAAATTGTTAGGGCTTAAACTCAATTTGGAAAAGGGTTCCCTGCGGGGATCCCAGCAAGTAATTCTGGAAAGCTGAAGTGAGCATGTGACTGCTCAGCAGATAGTATCAACACAGACAGAGGTCAAAACTAAAAGGCAGTGTGTAAAATCCCCCCCCCAAAACAAAATCCTGGTTATTCCACTGTGCCATTCTGATTCTTTATTCATACTTTGGGACTGGTAGGGGACCGATAAGGAGTTCAGTACCGGATTTCCTTCATCTCTGAAGACAACACAATTTGTGGACGATTTTATGATTACTTGACCTGATGCTTTGGGCTCGGTCATAAGAAAGCTTTCATCCTCAATTTGCAAAACAGATAAAAATAAATCAATTCTAGTTTTAGACCATTACTTTTTGAGCAAGGCACGCGTGAAGTCATTTCTTATCTCCTGTAAGCCTTGCCTTATCTCTTGCTGTAAACATGATTGATCCTAGCACAATCTTTGCTTTTTATTGGTAACGCTTCATGAGAGAACGATCCTTCCTTTCACAGTTAGACAGATGCATACTGAGCATGAGTTATTTTAAAGCTACAAGGTCTCAAACCATGTCCTGTGTACAGTGAAATGTAATTCCTTATTGTCTGCTTATAGTAATAATAATAATAATATCTTTATAGCACCTTTCATAGTGGATCACCATCAGAAAGCACTTTACAGAGGCAGGCTGTGAACTGTGCATTATATGCAGAGTCACTTCCAATAGGACACTGATTTAACATCTCATCCACAGGACAGAGCACAGGGAGGTGAAGCAACTTGCCCAGGGTCACACAGTGAGTCAGTCAGTGGCAGAGGTGGGACTTGAACCAGTGACCTTCTGGTTACAAGCCCTGGACTTCAACCACTGGACCACAGAATAATTTTAGTGTATTGTCAATAAACACTGGGAAACAGTGGAAATGGTTACTCAATTCACATTGACCAGCCCTTTCCCCATTAAAAAAAAAAAAAAAAAAAAGAAAAAAGTACCTGCCCCAGTGCAGCTGGACAATACCCCTCCTTCCTGACTTGTGCTTTATCATTGAGTCGTTCTGAATACTTTAAAACACACCCCAATTGCTGAGTGTCAGCCCATTCCTACATTTCTATTGGAGACTCACTCCACTTGCAAGATTTAGAACGAGATTCCAATCAGGAAGAGAGGCTGGTTTGCGAGATCAAAAGATATTACAGTTAAGTTCCGATTTAAAAACAGAATTACAAAAATTGTGGAAAAATGCAAAAAAAAAAAAAAAAAAAAAAAAAAAAAAAAAAAAAAAAAAAAAAAAAAAAAAAAAAAAAAACTCCACACAAAACCCCCAGAAGAATGTGGCCGTGACCGATTCACATGAAATAGCTAAAAATAAGAACAGAAAAAATGAGGCAGGACACAAACATGACTTCAAATCATTTGCTCTGGAACAAGCAGTCTGTTATAGTGTGCAAGAAACATTGTTTTGTTTTGTTTTTTTTTAAATAATGATGCTGTTAATAGCTGCCCCGAATGCGCATGTAACCATTTGTGCTAATGAGATCTTTTGAAGTGGCAGGTGTGAAACAGAAATACAACAAAGGGATTCTCAAATGATGATGTCACAAAAGGTTTGGGGCAGTAAGCATTACCCAATACCTTGTTCAGAAGTCATTACTCTTTGGCAGCTGAGGAGGTGCGTATAGGAGGTCACCTACCCAGTTCCAAGTCAGGGTTTAATTACAATTAAATACGTGCCGAGATATGCCACGGCTATGGCATCACATGGCTCATTGAAATGAATAGAGGGACAATCCGTGCCTTTGTAAAATATATACAGTCGTGTGCACATTTATTCGAACACCCATTGCTTCTGTAGCTGACTGGATGCCCTGCTTGTCAAAAGTACCAGCTGTACAAAAGAAAGTCTGTGGATACAATGGAATCAAATTACACCGGAGATGTTGAGAAAGTACACAGACACAATGCAAAAAAAGTGGCCAGACTAAATATCAGCATTTAAAAATCACACTTTCAGACAGCTGAGTTTTCAGTTTAATGTGAGTTGCATGCAAGACTAGTTTGCAAAAATGAATAACTAATTTCTGTAGTAAATAAATACATTTAATGACAAATCTTGAGGTGTTCTAATACATTTGCACACTACTGTATTTTACATATTTAGAACTAGGGGGGCTGTCTATGGTGCTGAAATGATATCCCTGGGATCAGCTTTTTCATGATGACCTCATCTTGGCACACCATCCTATGGCAATGAAGTCTGAATAGCACTGTAACATGTGACAACAAGTGCATCGTCTGCAAGGGGAAATCTGGGTGGAGCCAATCTGGAAGCAATGGGACAATGAGAACGCACTTTGACGAGATAAGACATCAACCAGACCATCTTAAATACACTGCATTAATGTAATGGTGTAGCTGGGAGAAAATGTCAAACCCTGTGCGTCTCTCTCATTTCTCAGTGGATACCCATACTAACAGAATGCCACACCGTTACAGATACTTAATGGGTCCAGTAAGTTTTCAGGGTCTTTTTCACTTGTGAAAATGTCAAATATGCTTTCCTGACTTCAAAAATCAAGAGTAGAGGGACAAGAAACTATCATAATCAAAGACTCCCATGGTCAAGACGTTGAAAGAAAACCACATTTGATAAAAAGGGATTTTGTGTTACTTGCTTCTAAGGGAAAGGCGTGGCCTTTGTAGTGCTGTGAGGAGAAACAGTCCCCGCAGATTCTGCCTCCCTGCGGAATCCCAGCAAAGTTCCTCAACTTTGCACAGCCAGGACATGAACCTGCGCACCTGACTGCATGACATAACCTGCACACCATGGCCACACCTTTACCAGGTGAGCTGGGATTCTTAGGAGGCTGTTTGTTAAACTTCTCGCGATTGTATCATTTACACTGAACTTCATTTAAATCAAGTAAATAATTCATGAGTTTCATGGCTGTCCTCAAAAGCACATATAAACATTATTAAATACAAATTTCAGAGTAAAGCAAATAGGTTTTCTTCAAAATGAAAGCAGGACCAGTAATGAGGTATCTCGTGCTTGTAATAAGTAAGAAAGCAGATTTAAATAAGTGGTTATAATTGCTTGACGTAGTTCATATCTGAGTGCTTATAGAAAATTTGCAATGGAAATATGAACAGAATGAACCCTTAAGTGGCTGCCTCCTAGTAATGTGTAAGTACTCGTATTTTCAGAGCAATTGCTTTTAAAAGATTATTAAGTAGTAATTAAACGGAATAAATCATGTTGATTACTCAGCACAAAGCATCGGGGTCCTTGGGTTTCCTTTGTTTGCACAATCATTCAGTTTCAATGAATACCAATCTCACTGTGTTATTCAATAGAGAACCTGTCGTGATGAAACTAACCAAAACTCATTTTGAGTTTTTAAGCGAGTATTTGACTTGCCTTGCTTTTATCCTTTTGATATTGAAATCATCCCCTACTTCTTACCTTAGTTCACTTAGAAAGCTCTTTACAGAGGTAGGCTGTGAACTGTGTATTATATGCAGAGTCACTTCCAATAGGGCATAGATTTAACATCTCTTTTGCAGGATGGAGCACAAGGAGGTGAAGAGACTTGCTCAGGGTCACACACAGTGAGTCAGTCAATATCAGAGGTGGGATTTGAACCGGTGACCTTCTGGTTACAAGCCCTGGACTTCAACCACTGGACCACGCTGAGACAGATGTTTTAACAAATCACATTGATGTTAAGGCAGCTATAGATCTACAGTGCTTGTGTACCAAACAGCAATGGGAACACATAGAGCAGCTACAATGGCGGAATCTTTTCTGTGGTGTAAAATCCATTGCATATTAAAATATTTTGCATGTTTTGGGCAGGTCTCTGTGACGTTAAGAATGACCCATAAAGTCCTGGCTGTATGAAGTTGGTTATCTTGGCTGGGGATTCCACAGGGTGTGTTGCATTGGCTCAGGCAGACAGCGGCAGAACTAGTCTTTGTCTTCCAGAATCTGTAGCTTGCCAGCATCTGCTCTTGAGCCCTGGGTCTAAATACTGGTTAGATGGTAGCGGGGAGCAAACATTGCTTTTTAATGTGATAACAATGACTCTAGGACCTGAAAAAAGAATAAAAGGTGCCGGCAAGCGCTTTGCAAGTCTGGAGCTTGCAGACAGGCTGTGGCTTTAATGCAGTCTTTCTATCAAGGGGAATGCATTACATGAATTTGTGCTTTTCTGCTTCACTTGGTCTCTGGTCTGGGATAGAAAGTCTATAATATTCTAATAATGGGTTTCAGATTCCCAGTACTTGGGGTGGAAGGTGTGATTGATCCCTCTCTTCAGCCAGGTTTTTTTTAGCCTCTTCACACGTGTCACTTTGTGCCTCGGTAATAACAGGCTTCATAACGGCAATAGGAAAAAGCCTTAATTGACCTTTCAAGATAAAGCAGGATGTGGCACTTCAAAAGGTTCTGTATGCAGAGGAGAGAGAGCACCACAAGAGCGTCTAGAATGGTGCAATCAAAACGTTAGGACCCACCGCAGCAGCAGAGTGCCCAGCGTTCTAGATAGGGTTGTGGGTCATTGAGTAATTTACTCTCAAAACTAAATACTACTTGAGTAAAATGTGTCTAAAACATCAGGTCACTAGTGCTTCCAATAAATACAGTACAACCTTTAATGCTAACTTGTGGGGTATGCATTAACGAAAGCCTTACATTTTAACTGGAATGTTCACTTGAACAAGCTCTTCAAAGGTAATTCATTGTCTTTTTTTAAATTTTATTTTGCTCATTTGAATTTGATCTTATTTTCTAGTGATTTTATTGTAGTTTATAACTGCTCTTATCTGTAATGTGATACTTTGTACTGTGATATTTTGATGTTTGTATTTGAAACAGTGTAAGTCACACTGGACTTCTGCTAAGAAATGCATATACGTTATTATTATTATTATTATTATTATTATTATTATAGTCCTGAAAGTTGATACTCTCCATGTGGTTAGCTACAGTGTCCACTGAGTCCCCTACCACTAGTACTAGACTGTTCCAGTTTTTTTTTTTTTTTTTTTTTTTTTTTAAATCTTCCTTTCTAAGGCAACAGACAAACTCCCTAAAATCTTAAAACATGAAAAAAAAAGTCCAAAACTATTTTTTTAAACTGTATCAATATACATGCACTAACGCAATAAATAAACAATAATATTGTATTCCCTAATGATTATTACAATTCACCCCCATAGTAAAAGCGTAACTAAGGCAAGGCAAAGCACAGGTAAGCCTTGTAAATTTCAGAAATGCATAGTAAAGCATATTAAGAACATGTCAAACCATGGCCAGCTATGTTAAATGCACAGTATAACTATGGATACATGCATGATAACCTTTTATAACGGAGTGCAAAAATAAAGCACGTTTATTATTTTATAATAACTTTTGTGTTTCCCCGAGAAGCAAGCCATGATTCTAAACTGCACAGGTCAGACAATAACACATAAAATATTTACACTGAATATGTCAACAAAATAATAGAGTACGCGCAGAATTTGCATGTAACCCAGTCGTTGCCATGACGAATAGTTGATTCGTTGCCCTACTGAAAGGTATTGCTTTATCGGTTATAGTGTTTTGTTTGTTTTTTTTCTGCGATTGCTGTAGTAAAGATGCAATGTGTATTTAAGAGTGCCGCTGTTGCGCTGTTTGGAAGAGATGGAAGTGTAGCATTACTGGTAGGAACCAGGGCCCCAGCAATCAAGCTTTGCAGGCGGCCACCGCGGGACAAACGCCGCCACTGCTTTTAGCCCCCTGTCGGTGGTAAAAATGTAGTGCACAGGAGAAGGCGTAATGGCGTGCAGCTAGGATATAGTTCATTGTCATTTTTAAAAGCACTGTTTAACTGAACATGGTGGTAACACCCGTTTATATATATATATATATATATATATATATATATATATATATATATATATATATATATATATATATATATATATATATATATATATAAATAAAAGCATTCCTAAAAAGGAAGCTTCGTGTTTTCTAATAGTGCACTATACATACATTTGCTGCTTTTCAAGTCAGGGATAATTTAAATACGGGAATATATTTTGTACCAGTTATATATGTATTGTGATCTATACTGTAGCTTACTATAATAAATTGAACCATAAAGTAGCCTCTTTCGCCATATCTATAAAGGTTCATTGTACCTTTTACATTGATCAGTACACTGTAGTTACATTTGCGTAACATATAACCATAAGCTTGTTGACAAAACATGGCATACTAATGAAAGGAAAGACGAGGAGGAATAATTCAAAAAATGTACAAATCTGCTAAATATTCTTGTGCTTAATTCATAAAAGACTTTTTTTTTTTTTTTTTTGGACTCATTAATTCGGGCTACTTTGTTTACTGAAATGAACCCAGTTGCAATGTCCTTTCCCGAGCTCTCAAGACCCAAATAATACCATGCGCTGTAATTAGTCCCTCGAAAAAAAAAATATATATATTTCTGCTGCCTGTTCCTCGTTGCTAATTGGGGTTTGCGCATGCTCAGTGTTGGTAATTGGTTGCTGAGCGATATGAGGGCTTACTCTTGTATTTGGTGTAGCCTCTCTTTGCACTGTCTGGCACCTCTGCTCCCCCTTGTGGAGTTTTGTGCAAATAACACAAACAATCATTATTTTACCTGGCTTTGAGCTTCTACACATATAAACTTACATGTAGAACGAAAGAGGGTGCACAATGTAATTCTCTCACCTGGGTAACATCGATGTTGTTTGGTTTTCCAATTCCTGATTACATCCTTCAAAACTTCAAACTCCACATGGTTGAAAGCAGTACACAGTAAGCTAGCTCATCACAATGCAACTATCACCAGGCCAACTCACACAGATGTAGAAGGTAAGACAATTAATCAAATTAGTCTCACTTTCTAATCCAGGGGTGTCCAAGCACGAGGGTCATTCCACTCCAGGTTTAACAGGCACAATTATATAATGAACTACTTCAGGGTCTGGGTGGAAGTTTAATTTGTTCAATTAAAAAATGTTAGAACAGGGTTGGAACAAAGACTAGGACTGGAAGAGTCAACGTTGTCCAGCCCTGTTCTAATTTCTAGTCATAGCAGGAGTCTACAACATTGTTCCTGGAGAGTCCCAATGCTGCAGGCTTTATAGGTGTCTTGGCTAATTAAGCCAATAATGGGTTCCATCTGTTTATATTTGTTGCTTGAGCCGGAAAATATTAAAAAAAAAAACACCTTTGAAATATTGCCCGTGACAAATGCTTGCAAACAATATATACAAAACTATATTAGAAAGTTCATTAAAAATATAAGAAACCAAGACAAATGTACCTGAATAGGACAGCAGCCAAAGCATTTGTCCATTTGACTGTTTCTTATAGTCTTAGCACTGCAGAGAATCCAGTCAACAAGGTAAGTAGGCTGGAACTATAGTAGACTGTGGGAACCAGACACCAGGGAATGATAATTAGAGTCAGACTGAGCAATACCACTACCTGTATCCAAAGACTGTATAAAGAGCCCTGAGAGGCCAAAATAAGACTGCTCGGCTGTATTAGTGTAGAGACATTGAAAATCAACAGTTAAACAAAAGCAATTTTATTAGAAAACTATTGTACATCTTTCAATTCATACACTTTGGCAGGCAGTAACATTTAGGAATTATCATTCCTCCATAAAAACACCAGATACAGTACATCAAGGCAATGCTTTTTCACACTAGTAACAAAGCTTTCACGGAGGATTTATTTATATTAAAGTCCGGTCCCTTGTACTCCAGTTATCTCTGTCCCATGTTAACTCTGTCCAGTTCAAATTCTACCCCATTCCCTGACATTGTGACAATGCATAATAACATATTCATTATGTGTAAGTACACTTGTATTTACTAAGAAGCTGCTATGTAAATGAACAGCAATTTCTATTTCACTGTCATGTATTATCCACTTTCCACTGTCTTTAATGTATTATGTTTTTTTTATATATACTCTATATCATGTATTATGCATTTCTCTGTATTTAAAGTATTATGGATTGTCTTGTTACTGCATCTTGTAAAGCACTTTGTGATGGTGGTCCACTATGAAAGGCACTATATAAAATAAAGATTGCTTGATAATTGGAGACACTTATTGTAAAGTTTGTTACTTTACCTGGGGTTATATTAGACAGTTTAAGATTACTGTTCATCAGGGTGGAACCAAACAGGCAAGCATGATCAGTTCAGATTTAGCATATATTACTGGCTCAACTTCATTCGTCCACGACCTGTGTGGAACTCTTGTCACATTCCAAAAAAAAAAAAAAACGAAACAGTGCACTACTGCAGTTTCTGTAAGGTTGTTATCTCTCCAATAAACTGTGCGGTCAAGGTCACTTTTCAACATTAGTAAAACTGTTTTATGAGAAGCCATTTCTATATATAAATAACTGCCTAATTCTTTGTGGATGTCTACCTCAAACCACTGCGGGAAGACTTGGGATCAAACTTTATTTATTTATTTTTTTAACTGTATCAGTCTAATTCAGAGCTACTGCACAACAACAGTACAGCATGATTGCAAAACTGAGCCAGATTTACTGAGCCTGAACGAGAGTGTGGACTGCTGTTACTCACCAGCCCCATCTTATTGCCAATCCTGAATTCTGGTGCTTAGAATGGAGACGGTTCTGCTCCCTAGTTGTTTTTTCCTTCTGAAGTGAAAGTTGGCCATATTTTTCATGTCCTCCTTCACTCCGTTGCTGAGCAGTACATAGAGTATGGGGTCCACCACGCTGTTGAGGATGGACATGGCCAGAGACACGGAGAAGTAGTGGTAGACCTGATCCTCGAAGGGGCAGGAGTTGGCCTGATGGTAAAACACGACAGTCCTCAGTAACAGGATGATGTGGTACGGAGCGAAGCAGAAGGAGAAGATGACAATGACTGCAATGGAGAGCAGCTTCACTTTGCGTTTCCCCTGGTCCTTCACACCGATGCTTTTCTGCACCCCCTGAAACATCTTGAAGTAGCAGAATGTGAGGAGAAGCAGAGGGACAAGGAAACCAAAAGCCACCCGGATGAGGTTCACGCGGGCCACGTGGACTGAGAGGGGGTAGCTCTCATAGCATCTTTTCTGAGCTTTGAAATCGTGATTAAGCCATGCAGCTACAGCGTGAGTCCCCATCACCACCAGGACCACAACAGCGCTTAAAATGCAAGCGTACCTGCGCTTCCGAAAGACCTTCACATGAAGAGGATACTTGACAGCCAAGCAGCGGTCCACAGAAATGCAGCAGAGCAGACCAATGCTGACGTATAAGTTGGAATAGAATACGAAGCCTGCAATCAGACAGGCCGGCCTCCCCAGCGTCCATACGTGGTCATTGTGGTAGTAGTGGATCCAGAGGGGCATGGTCAAGATGTACAGGAGATCCGAGATGGACAGATTCAGCAGGTAGACCCCGAGGACATTGCGGCTGCGTACTTGCTGAATAATGGGCCCCAGGGTGATCAAGTTGACTATCAGGCCAACAACAAAGACTATAATGTAGATGGCCATCAGGAGATCACTGCCTGGTTTGAAATTGATCCCGCAGTTTGAGGCGTTGGTGGTGGTGTTCATTGTGCCTGGCTGTTTAGAAGGGTCTATCTGAAGGTTTGCGATGTTTTATGAGATGGAAGAATCTGGGGTGAAAACAAAGGCAAAGGCTTGTTTGTATTATGTGAAAGTGGACTGGACATAGCTTGTATACATTATCCAGTTCGTTGTTTAAGATGTAATCATTCATTTATTTATTTGTTAACCAGACTTTGACACAAGTGAAGCCTGTTTTATTATTCTATAACCCCAGAAGTTAATTTATCAATTTAGTAAAAATATAGTTTTAGATTAACTGCCCCAAAAAAAAAAAAAAAAAAAAAAAAAAAAAAAAAAATCAAAAACTCCCCTGATGCCTGGAAAAGGCAAAACAACAAAATAATAGAAGAGAACTAAACTATGTCAAAACTGAATCTAAATCTTGCAATCACCTTCAACGCTGTACCGAAAAACCACAGACAAAACGGAAATCGTTTGGGGCATAGAAAATGAACCAGGGAAATAATAAGCGTACAATGTTCTGTTAACCATATCATGGAAGAAGGGGTGAGAGGCTGACCACAATGCAGAAGTGCCAATGTGCTCAACTGAACTGTCAAATTCAGGGTTTTCCTGGCTTAAAATATACATTCACTCAAACCATTTCTTTAATTTAGCATTAGGGTGTATATACTGTTGTTTGTAAGCAATTGGAATTTTATTAAAATCAACAGGTTTGGGCTTTTTTTGTGTATTTCTGTGCCAACATCATTTAGGTGAAAAACATATGAATGCATTTATTGTATCAAGAAAAAACTAAGCAAGTTATTTAAAAAAAAAAAAAAAAAAAAAAAAAAAAAAAAAAAAAAAAAACAGAAAAACAAAAAACAGTTCAAAACAACATCCCTCGTACCGAATCATTTTGTGGTCCTTGAGGTAGGCTGTCAGACGCATAGACAGATAAGACAGCAAGATTAAGATTACAACGTGTGCAGGTTTAATCATAAACTGTAAAAGCAGTTGTTTTATGAGAAATGTAAATATATATATATATATATATATATATATATATATATATATATATATATATATATATATATATTATATAATATATAATATAGAACAAAACAATTAGATAATGTATGAAAATAAAGGAAAACAAATGGATACATAGAATCAGTACTGGTACCATGATGCCTAAAGGTTTAAAGAGAAAGGAATAGAAGATTGTTACATCATTAACTATGTAGCAAATTATCACACACACACATTAATAGATGTAAATAAAAATTAAGTGAGTGGAGCTCCCAGAGCATCAACAGAAGTTGGCTTCTTCAAGCAGAAACTATATCTATACATATCTATGTAATAATAAGCAAAATTAAAATCATACCAAACATAAGATGTCAGTATTTGCAGTGTACCCTCTTATGATGAAAACTCTTTTAAAAATAAAGAAATACAAACTTGAAACAAAACATAGTAGTGGTATGTACTGCTTACCAAGCTAAGCTCAACACAGTATTTCCAAGAAAATGTGCAACTTCTTAATCGTTGTGCATCAAAAGCCAGATTATGTCCAAAAAGTGGGGGCTAATGCTATGCAGCATAAAAACAAAGCATGCATGAAAAAATTCATGAAACTCCTGCAGGTCATGCAGATGTATCTTGCTAGAAGCGCATGGAAGGTCTGACCTGACCTGTGTTCAGGACTAGTTAACTATGAGTGGCATTGCTGGTAAGTAAAATCCGTTTGCTTCATGTGAGTGGGTGGAGTCATTTTAAAAAAAAACCCAAATACACACACTGGGAGGGAAAGTTGCATCAGTAAGCACGTGTTCCGTCTAGAGAAAGTCCATCTCTGACATCATCTTAGCTCTGTGTGTTTGTGGTTAAGCTGAGTCCTCACTCTGCTACTTTTTCCTGTGTTACAGTTTCTGCCAGCGCCACTGCTTTAGATTGGTTGGCAGAGCAGAGCACCAATACATATCTGTATTGTAAAAAAAAAAATGATTACCCAATATGGGCATTTTGCATTGCGCTAAATATATTTTTATTTTGACATTTAGCAGACACTTTTATCCAAAGCAACTTACAGAGACTAGGAGGTGAATTATGCATCACAGCTGCTGCTGTAGAGTCACTTCCAATTGGACCTCAGTTTCACATCTCATCCAAAGGACAGAGCACAAGGAGCTTAGGATCACACACAGAGAGTCAGAGGCTGAGCCAGGATTTGAACCCAGACCCTTGTGTTAACACGCCTCTTTCTTTAACCACCACACCACCAAGCTTCCCAGTACATCAGCACTATTCTGTCTGGTCATGTACAGCGAGCATGTGCCATGCAAACACATGGTGGTGTACCGCTAGCAATGAAAACCAGACAGGAAATAGCACAGTAAAGATGACGAAGGCACGATGCCAAAATGCCTATGAGGGATTTCATACTGAACTGAGTTTGCTTGATTATGGAGTCACAAAATGTACCTGTGAAAAAGTGTTGACCAGATAAAGGCCATCAGTTATACAAGAGAACCTTACATAAAAGAAAATCAAAAACAGTATTTAATCTACAGACCACTTCCACTTGATTATTATGGTACAGTGATCAGGAACAATATTGTTTGAAATGCATGCAGGGTCTCTGACATTAGGTCTTGTCATTTTACCTTTGAAAGGCAATTTTGTTGTCACAGGATGCAATTTGCATTTGATGCCTGTCAAACTGCTCAAAGCTACAGGTCTGCAAACACAAAATGGTAACAGGAATATGAAACGTAATTCAACTGGCTTAAGACGAAATCTTGATGACAGCCAGAATTCAGCTGATTTAAAACCAAAGTTGTTTAATACATCTTGATAGTAACCAGGATTTGATCTCGGTTTCAATGTATTTTAGTAACCCCAGAAAACCCCAGAAACTGTTCTTGAGCAAGAACCCAAACCACATGCACAGGAGCATGGTTAGGTTTACGAGAGCAAGGCACTCATGTTATATCCTGTTATTGAGAAACAAAAAAACTACATAAAACCAGAACTGCATGATGTCTGGGTGGTTGTGTATGTGCAAAATCAAGACCTAACTTACTAGAAAAACAAACACAATAAAATCTACAACCACTTGTAGTTACTGTACACCGTTGTCTCCATTTACAGCACAGATATTTCACAAAGTTATTTTCCCAAAGCATAAAACTTTGTTGTAAATACATTAAATACTGTAACAAAAGTGTAAGTACAGTCTAACTGCAATGCCGTTAATATATTTCTACTTTGATGTGTATTCCACATACAGTCGGATATATTTCCACCCCAGCTGCCTGAACTGTCACCTCAAGCCTGTCTTGGACTGGAGGGAGCACTCTTTCTCTTAGGGGGTGAGGGAGCAGTTCAGTCTCCATGCTTTAAGCCTGCCCTGGACTGGAGAGAGCACTCTTTCTCTTAGGGGGTGAGGGAGCAGTTCAGTCTCCATGCTTTAAGCCTGCCCTGGACTGGAGAGAGCACTCTTTCTCTTAGGGGGTGAGGGAGCAGTTCAGTCTCCATGCCTCAAGCCTGCCCTGGACTGGAGGGAGCACCCTTTCTCTTAGGGGGTGAGGGAGCAGTTCAGTCTCCATGCTTTAAGCCTGCCCTGGACTGGAGAGAGCACTCTTTCTCTTAGGGGGTGAGGGAGCAGTTCAGTCTCCATGCTTTAAGCCTGCCCTGGACTGGAGGAAGCATTCATATTATTTGACAGTGGGACAACACATTAATATAATCTTGGTTTCATTATATTTTTGCAAGTGGAACAATCAATACAGTTACTGATATACTGACAGCATTACAAAAAATACAACAGTGGTCAATTATTATCCCAAATCTAACTACAGATCAGATAGTCTGGCTCACAATGCCACTTTTTTAATTGGTTGGTCCAGCCTGGCACTGAGAACGCAGCATGAACAGTGTAGTCATGATCTATTTTGTTGCTTGTTGGCAATTTTCCATCAGGGCAAGCCATCTATGTTTACTTTTGATCCCCTCCTAGGCCTGGACCAAATCAAAACTTTGACCCACCTGCTAATCGCAAATTACAAAACCCAGTATTAATAGTGGGGTAGAAGGAATAACCTTCTGACAAGCAAAAAAAACATGCCATCACTACCAGGTTTGTAATTTACAATTAGCGGGTGTGTCAAAGTTTTGATCTGGTCCAGGCTCTAGTCTCGCTGTGGGGAATGGAATGTGTTGCATACATAATATTTGAAAAGGGGCTGTTTTCATGTGGCGCTGCTAGTCTTCGCTAGTTGATCACCCAATGAGCATCGACACAATGCAAAATGGGCGGAAATGCGCGACACAGGATAAAATTTAATCCAATCAGAATGAAAGCTCAGCCATTCAACATGCAGTTATTATACTGGCAGTAATGCTGTCCAATAGCAGCTGACAGAACCAGAAGCAGTATGAGGAATCAGAATGCAGGCAGCATGGTACTGTAGTGATTGAAAGCAGGATAGATAAGGTTGATGAGGAGTTGAAAAACAGATTTCACCCTTCGGTAAATGTAATATAAAGCATGCCCTAACACAAACACAGACATTTTTCAAGAACATTTTAACCAGTCAAAAAACCCCACCAATAATGACTCAAATGTGACTAATCTCCAAACCTTCTAAACCTTTTCAGTTATGCGTTGCAAATCGCAGTAATCAAACCTCTTTAAGATTAGATAGATAGCTAGAGATAGATAGATATTCACAGTATTTGTTTCTGAATTGACGACAAAAGCTACCGTGAAAACTGCTCAAGCAGATTGAAGATGCTGACGGATACACCTCAGATTTTTTTGCACGCCTACATTCGCTGCTATTTTGTATGCGTGTTGTTAAAATGTATTTAGGCCATTTCTCTGTGGAGTTTGAAAAACAACCCCAAATGAGGCTTAATCCACTTCTTAGAATTATCAAACGGTAGAAGATATGATAATTTAATCCTAAACCAAGCACAAATAGTACATCGTATTAAACTATAGCATTCAAATTCAACTCCTGTCCAGTGCATGGGGGGGCCGGGGGGCAGAGGGAATGAAAACCTTGGAAAATTGTCCAAAGACAAATTAGTGATTGTCTAATTTAATTGATGACTTTAAAAGGCCACACATGCAATTCATTTAAAATAGCAAAGGGAAAAGGAACACACAGCCACACATGGTAAAATTCATGAGACTTTTCAGAAGTTGTTTAAAATGCTTGATTAAAGCACAAAGTGGTCTAACATTTTCACACGAGTGCCTATTGTTTCTATATCACTGATTACCGACGGTAAATGGAAATTCTCACAGCCAGAGGTTTTCATGCACTTAGGTATATACAGGATATAGCATAACTCTCGAGGTGTTCCAATAAATGTGCACATTGCTATATAATCAGCAGCGGATATACAAGGTTGGTTTCTCAAACCATTTGATTCGCTGATCACTACATTTGCTATGCAGATGTGCAGACAGGCACAATCGTGTTTTGGTAAAGCCTGAAATCCCTAGTTAACATGGAGTCATATGGCAACCCTAGATGCGCATGGGGAGTCCCATTTATGGAATTGATTTGTTAAGTACAATCAATTTAAAAATACTGCATTTTAATTCCTTTAGATTGGGTGGGCTAAATTAGTTTGTTGTGAACCTTCTATAAAATACCCATCTCCCAAAATAAACACCAAAAAAATAGAGAGAATAAAATCTACTTTTATTGTGTGCGTTCTGTTCGATCCTTTCTTCATTGACCATTATTTGTAAGGTTTACCAACTACTCCAGCAAAAACATACTAAGAGTGATTTTCTGAAGGGAGTGGGGAAGTATATTAGTGTTGCACAGTGAAGCACTGGGACCTTCCTGTGCAACACTAAAATGCTTCCCAACCTCACTTTAGAAAACAAAAAATCGTTGAGGAGTCTTTTCAGAAGCTTAAAGAGCCAGTAAGCCTGGTGAATAATGAAAACAACATTAGAGAATGATAGAGAATACTCACAATATTAATCAGATACATTATAAAATATTAAACACAATGTTATCCCTTTAAGTTTAAGCTTGGTGTGGTTGAATGTGGTGCCAGGCTTAGCTGTAACAGAACCGTGTATGTGGTGGTAAAATATAGAGCAAATCTTTCAGTCATACTGCATTGGTAGTGAATGAATCATGTTTGGATTTGCAATTATACTTAAAATGTGTTTTATAGACAGAATGGGTACTTTTTGACTATATTTGGGTTTTCAAATTAAAATCTATAAATAATAATCAAATTTAAGACAAACAGACCATGTACAAAGTAAGAGATTAAACTGGATATGGACATCATGTTGTCGTGCTGCTTTCAGGTACTGGTTAGGGTGCTTCATGACTTCATTTTAATATCTGCGCTATGTTTAAATATATATACTGCATATATAAATGGTAACTGGTGAGACAGATTGGCACTAAACGCTGTGGATTGCTGTCCCTTAATAAAAAGGAAATACTACTAAATTCAATGGATCTCAAGATATAGCTAAGCAAGGGGTCTGCTGAGTGGGGTAAAGACAGGCAACAAAGCACCCAACCCCAGCCATTCTGCATGCAGTGTGGAGGAAGGGGTAAACAGGTCTGAGCCTAAACTTGAAAGCCAATGGTATTTGCTGAGAAAAAACTAAAATCCTTTATAGGACAGAATGCAATTACAATGATACGACAGCTAGAGCCTTAGCAACCCAATACAATATCATAAATAACAGGTTTCTATTGCACTAGTATAAATTTGATCCAGCTCCGATTGCCAGACTACTGTTAAAAGTCTGTTGCCAGGTAGGTTGTATTGCGGGTTTAATAGGATGCGGACTGTCATTTTCCAGGCAATGCTTGAGAATGCTTTTACTGTAGTGAATGGAGTTTTAAGACATGAAATAAAGGCGGCAGTATTTTCTGGGATCATCACTTTTTAAGGCTTCCAATTTGAATTGCATACCAGCCTGTGGAAGCATGTGTTAATAGTGAACTTTAGACTTGCTGTGCAGCAGGCTGGGTGCAACACTCTTTTACTGTACACTGCCACAATACAAATCAACTGCAATCTCTTGCCAGCACAGCTGATTCCCAGACTAAAGGAGTTCGACTGCATATCTATCAAAATAGCTTGTGCAACAACTGCAGTCCCAGATACAGCCCGAAACAGTTTTCGGAGTGCCTGTGTGTCTCTCCTGCCTGAGGCACGAGGTCTACAGAAGAGCAGGGAAAGGGCGACTGTTTTTCCATTTGCAGGAGCTCCATTCAGGTGCCCTGTGGAAGCGTGGCATTCAGAGAATGCTGACTCTCTCTGTAAGGCCGTGCAGGTCGCTGTCGTCTGAGTCCTCGCTGGAAGCTGGCTGAGCTACGATGAGGTGCGCTGGGTAGGGGAGAGTGTGGTCCTGGGCAAACTGTTGCCAGCGGTTGTCGTCGCTCTCATGGGTGATGTAGCGCCCACCCATCTTGCTCTCCAGTTCCCGTAGGTCTAGCCATGTCTGGTAGTCCTAGCAGAGAAAGACAAACACAGGAAACATTCATATTACTCTGTATTGGAGTATATGTCATACTCAGGGCACTGAAGGTCACTGGCTATCTTCCTATCCCACTGGTCAATTGTCTTTACACCCAGGAACTCGAGAGCAGGTATCACCCCTGGATGATAGAGACCAGCCTTGCAGGTGTCTGCATGAACTCTACAGGCTCCTGGATCCTCTGTAGTGCAATGAAGAGAAACAGACCCTGAGTGGACACACTGGAGTGCCAGAGACAACGCATCGCTCCGTCTGGCACCCCCAGCGGAGACCAGTGACTTCCGACAGCCAAGACGTGAACCTGAACTCCCTTGACTGGAGGACTCTACATTACCTGGCCATGCATTTAACCAGGTGAGCCACTCAGGGACCCCACATTTAACATTCACCTGCATAAAGTGGTGACAGTGACCCTCTTTTCCACGACATGAATTTCTCTGTGTGTAAACATGTGCAATCTGTGTAGGGCTTTGCATGCAGGTGACAAACTTAGCTAGGTATTTATTTATATGACGAAGGAAATGAAAAGGACACCCAATTGCATGGTGGTTTTGTGAAATGACACTTCAAATTCAAATTAACTGTTCTTTTTTTCTCTCTCTCACACCTTTGTGTGTGTATATAGACAAACATACGCACAAGTGTCACGAGGTGGAGCAGAGGACCGGTTTGTGGTTAAGGCCTGAGAACTGTACAGAATATGTAGTTTTGATATGAACCTCTAAACACACCAATACATGTCTTTAAACTGTGCTCATAGCATGCATGCATGGCATCGCAGATCTAGACTTATACACATGTAGTTAGAATAACAATTACTGCCATACGCAAAGTAAAAAAAAACCTTTTAAGAGGCTTCGGGCCTCTCCTGTTTTAAGGAATGTTTTTAGGGACTGTTTAGTTCAGGACCCTTTTTTTAAAGATCATTTTGATTATTCAGTTGTTGAAAATGTCACAGGATTTAAATGCGACGAGGAAGCGGTGTCTAGCCCCAGCACTTTGGATATAAAGCCAGGTGTTTAATTCAAAGCATTTAAAAAGATCAGCACTCATTTAAACCAATGTCACACGCTCTTTATCCAACTTGGTACCACTAAGACAGAACATATAGTGCTGTGTCTACATTTTAAACCAGTTGCAACAACATAGATTTACATAGTACTTACTTAGTAAACACATGTGTACTTACACAGTTACAATGTACTTAAAGTGTAAATCTTTTTCCATGATACAACCCTAACACTTTTCCTGATACAACTGTGTACTTACATTTATAGGCAAAAAGACTAACACATAAAGTACAGTGTATAGCTATGCATAATAATTAGGGGTTCACACCAATAAAAAACACATGGGAACTTCCAGATTGTTTTTAAGACCATCAGTACATTTTTAACAGGAAAGCGTTTTTCATCCAGGCAGTGATGGTGCATATTATCTGGATGTGACCCAAACCTGCCTAATCTCCAGATTTTGTAATGAGTTTCATGGTCTCTGGGATCTGTCATTGATCTCCGGGTAACTGAGGTTAAAGTTATATACCAGGACCTACCTACCTATATATATAGCGCTATCACTGGCTGCTTCAAAGCGATGGGTGGAATCATCAGGTTCATAACAATCATTTTCTTGAAACAGCCAATGAGAACAGGGATCTTGGTTTAGCTGTCCATTCAGAGAAGAGGGATGTAGTTGCTTAGTTTGGCCCTCTCACAACGACACAAACCTTCTCTCCTGTGTATGTGGATGAGTGTGTGTGGGTCATGTGCCTGGCGCTGGAATCTAGCTCCTAGCTCCAAATTTGCACCCTGATCCTTGACTTCCCAATTGTTTGAACTGTCGAAGGCGGAGCTAGACAGCGACTTGGATGATGCCCCCCAATTTTTGTTGGGTACCAAACCATTTCTGCAGGTACTCAAGCGAGTTATAGAAGTTATCTGAACCCCTGATAATAACATTGTAATTATGTGTAAGGACACATGCATTTACTGACTAACTACTGTGTAAATACAACGGAATTACAGACACAATATAAAGTGTTGCCCCAGTGGCTAGAAAAAAAAAAAACGATGTGCTTGATGCAGTTCAGTTACAGCTGTCAGTTAACTCGCATTTCTACCTGCTAGAAGCTCAATGTCACCTCCTGATGGTAGCAGCAGTTAGTGCAAGTCTATATACAACTCGAGAGTAGGCTTGCCATTGATTTATAGTAACTGCAACCAGATTTGTCACCAAGTATTAACACTTTTAGTGAATCTATAAACTTTGCTACATATCTCTCCCTTGCTTTACACAATGACAATACCATCTGTTATACAGAGAGATGACTGGAAGAAAATGGGCAGCTCTGTTTCCAAAAAAGCAGACAAGAACTTGGAAACCTGCGCTGTACAAAAGTTGAACTGTTTACCCTAAAACCAGCAGGAAAATAAGGTTAAGGCTAATGCAGTGACTGGTAATCAGGACAACCAGGTTAGCACCAGAGGTGTGTGTTCTTACCTGCAGCCAGGTGTGACTGAGGGACTTGTCTACGCTGTAGCGCTTTCTCATCTTCACCTGAAGCAGGTTGTTGATCAGGTCGATAGCTGTGGGAGGAAACACAAAGCAAATCAGAAACAACAACAAATGAGAGAATAGAAATCAATAAATAGCAGAATACTGAACAGGTAAAAGCAGCTCTCCTGATAAAGTTTTGAGTGATCAACTCTCCAATTTAGACGCCATGCGAGTAAAATGTATTTAAAATACAAGGTTACCTTGAAGGCATGAGTACTTTCAATCTTTTGTCTCTCTTTACTTTCCACCTCTCTCAGCTGTTTAGTCCCACTTAATAATATCATAGTCCAGGAAGTTTCTCCTCTCTGCTGCATTCACTGAGGTCCCTCCCACCAGTACTGGACTCTTCTAGACTCTACAGCTAATTTCTGTAAATCTTCCTTTTATCAGCCTCTTGTGCAAGCGAGTGGATTCAGACCTACTTTTTATTTAATTATCTATCTATCTATCTATCTATCTATCTATCTATCTATCTATCTAGCTAGCTAGCTAGCTATGTGACCAGTAAGTCTGGGTTTTCAATAGCTAGCTAGCTATTGAAAACCCAGGCTTATTGGTCACATGTTTCTGACAATTCCCAGTCAGGCTACAGTTAGCTGTCCTGGCATTCTAGGATCCACAGCAACCACATGCAGAGCATTTTACCCAAACGACAACTGTGATGCCCGCAGGAACCAACAAAAGTACAAGAAGCCTGATAACATGCAAACCTCAAGCGGACAAGCAAAACTGCTCTGCGAATTCTTTACGCGGTCAATTGAAATGTCATTCGGAATTCAGGTTTTTTCAATGCGTCAAACAGCCAGCGCGCAGCTGGCGCTGGGCACTTGTGAAGCAGCTGGTTGACAGTGCAGTACCTTCAGGGGAGATGGTTTTCCATGGGTTGGGAGGATACATGAAGGCTGCGTTGTGGATCTGGTCATTGATGTCCTCGTCCTCATTGAAAGGGAAGGTGCCGCTCAAGCTCACATACATGATCACCCCCACAGACCACATGTCCAGGGAGCGGTTGTACCCCTGGTTCAGGAGGACCTCTGGGGCGAGGTACGCAGGTGTGCCCACCACAGAGCGCCGAAACGACTTCTCACCGATGATCCGGGCGAAGCCGAAATCACACAGCTTCACCTGAGCACGGGGGGGGGGGGACAGATGGCTTAAACAACAAGCACACTCATGTTCTAGGGTCAGCATTAAAAAAAATAGGGACTCTTAGGCATGGATTGTGTCCACCAGCCTGGTAGACTCGATTTTGCAACAATCTGTACTAAAAAAACTTCATACTGTACACTCAAACCTCACTGATGTTTTGGATTGCATTTTGCTACATTCCAATAAACTCTCAATGTTATATGATTTGTCTGTGTGTACGTTTTACCCAAATGCCTTTTTTTATGATGTTGGTATTAATTCTTTATTGCTTTCATGCTTTTATTTAATGAAGGTATTTTTTGTGGCTATTCAGGGTTGAGTTTCGTTATACCTGAGGAAAGGGGTCAGCCGAGGCCAGCAGGACATTTTCTGGCTTGAGGTCGCAGTGCACAATGTTCTTGAAGTGGAGGTTTCTCAGCGCTGCTAGAATCTGTCCGGAGGAGAAAACAACAGTGAGAAGAAAAGTTACCCCCAACAAGCCTAAAAAAAAAAAAAAAAAAAGCAATTTGGCTTAAATGTGGTTGTTTTTTTTTTTTTTCACAAAACCAGCTCTGCAGCAAAGTCTTAGTGTTTATATGTGCACATTGTCATATTCAATATATTTTCGAAAATATATGTCCACTGTATAGCATTGTCTTTAAAATAGACAGTAACACTTTACATTAAGTGTTTCTAATTACACTGTATTTACATTGTAGTTACTTAGTAAATGCATGTGTGCTTGCACATAATTACAATGTTACTATGCATAGTTACAATGTACTTAATGTATTTACTAAGTCACTGCTACGTACCTGTGTAATGAGGAACTTGGTGAGTCTCTCAGGAAGACGTCCTCTCTCACTGGACAAGATCATCTCCAGCATGTCGCCATGTAGCCTCTCCATGACAACGAAGACCTTCTCCGGAGTCTCGAACATGCACTCCAGGTTCACAATGCCAGAGTGACGCAGGCTCTGTGCGGGAGGGAGAGAAGGGGGAACTGTGATGGACACAGTAGTGACTCCAGCCAAACACACACACCGGAGACTGGAGAATCACTGCAGAGTCTCCACAAGACTGTAAGAGTAATTGTAGCCAACAAACGCTGACCTTACACTGAGCACTTCCATTGGCTACGTATGTCTCAAAATGTGTAGTTTCGAAAGAAACACACATAGAAAACATGCATTTGCATTTTAAGAAACAGACATCTGGTACTACATTACATCAAAGAAAGTTCTCAGTTTGCTTGCCTTGCCTTCCAGGAAATCTGTTACTGCTTTACTTCCTGGATTATTTCACCCCAGCAGTGTCTTCTAGGTTAAGGCATATTATTGGCTGTAACTCATGTCAGTCAGTAGGGGAGGCGGGTGTTTGGTTCATGACTGGAAAGAAGCCACTGAAGGGGTGGGAACAATTTCACACGGCAAGAGAATTGACCAAGCAAATGCGGCAGTGACTCAAAGCATGGCTTGCTGATAGAGATTTCATTAACCAAGCGTGATACCCTTTTCAAAGGAAAATACAAGTTTACTAGAACATGTTTTTCATTTATAACGAATGGAAGTCCACAACCTGCAAGAACTATTTTGTTTACATTATTGCCACAACACTGTGTGTAAGAGGCTGGAGACCCCCACCTCCTGCTTCTCTCTTTCCAGCCCTCTTCCTGTCTCGTTACCTGTAAGATGGCCACTTCGTTCCTAAGCTGGCTCTCCTGTTTGGTCGGGAATCTCAGTTTGTCGATAACCTTCACCGCCACGTCCCTCCCAGTTTTCCGATGTTTCCCTTCAGAAAATATAAAAAAAAAAACGGTTCATTTTCAAAAGTCTTGAATACTGTACAAAGTGTAGAAATGTATTCTAAAGCTGGGTAACGCTTGATCCATACCCTTAGAATAACAGTTTTGATCAACCCACTACAAAAAAAAATACATTACCGCACTTGAGAAGGTACAACTAGGCTGATCCCAGGACTTAATGGCATGAGAGAAAGAGGCAATTTAGCTGAAGGTTTTAAAATCCTAAATGAGATAACGTTAACCAAAGTCACTACTTCAAACATAGCCTGAGAATATAAACGAGTAAAAGCAAGTTTGGAACGGAAGAGTTATAAATACATGGAGTAGCCTATCAGTGCCTTGTAAAGCAGTAGGAACATTAACTGGCTTACCTCCGTACACCACTCCAAACTGGCCTGAGCCCAGCACATCATCAGCAAATATCTGGTAGACCGTTCCAATATCCTACAGGAGGCAACAGCAGAATCATCACCGATTTACAGCCGCTGCTGTGCACCCAATTAAACATGGGCTCTCGAGGTTTGAACTCGCATCCTTCCCATGGAAAAGCTCTAAACCAGGGCTATTACAAAAGGGCGCACTGAGATGCACAATATGATTCATAAACAAATTCACATACAAAAAAAAAATGATTCTACAGAATCTACTGTACTGTGTTCTATAGTATGTTTGCGGAATCCATGAAATTCTATGGTACCTGCTGTAGACCCAGTGTTGTAGTGTACTACAGGGTTGCAATACAGTACTGTACTCTAGTATATAAAGTATGTACAGGAATCAAAAGTTGTGCATTTTTATTTTGAAATAAGAAATGCGAATCAGCTGAACTTTAAAACAATCCCAACTCTCTTAAATGATTCATACAGGTAATAATATTCACATACCTCACAGGTCTCAAAGTTATTAACAACATATTTTTTATTTTAAATGAAGTACGATAACTCGGCTGCATTCAGACCTGGCCACCCTTCCTTCACTCACCACGTTCTCCTGAATCTGGCTGTTGGACACAGATATACTGACTGAGGCTTGTCCTGCAAAATGAAAACCGTGCCGTTAATGTACACAAAGAGAGTGCAGACAGAGAGACATGCAAACACATAGACTGAAAAAAAATGCGACAGTATATTTCATGCTACCATTCAATTTAAAAGGGATATCCTTAAATTAAAAGTGTTACATTTAATACTGAAGTGGCAATCTTTGCATTTACTGCAAATCTATTGTGTGACAATATATTCTTTATTGCTGATATGAATTCCACCTAACTACCATAGAGGGGTGGGGCCGAACATGAATAATGTATGTAGGAGTGGGGCTTATCAATACACCTGCTGGATACTCACTGTGAGGGGCGTGTCCTTGTGGAGTGGGTGCATCCTGGAAGATGACTGGCATGAGGGCCTCGCGAATGACATTCTCCCAGACTTTGGCTACCTCCCTGCCCACTCCGCTGTTAGGCACGATGCTATTGGGGGAGCCCGGGCTGATGACGTGCTCTTCCCCGACGAAGTAGCGCATGCTGCCGGTGACGATCTCGAAGCAGTGGGGACTGGTTCCTGCGGGGACCAGACTGAAATTCTGCGCAGCCTCAACAGACAGAATCTCTGATAGTGGGATTTCCTGTGGGGAACAACACCTGTTACTGAAAACATTTGAACATACATGTACATTATACAGCAACACCACAATGCCAGTACAGTAAACTGAGCACAAGTTAGATCAATCCGGATACAATGTTACTGCAACCAGACACACGATATGAATTGGTTGTCAATACTATAATAGTAATAGCAAGTGTTTAAACTTCTAATGACCGCCCTTCTGTTCAGATGTCCGGGTTTTTTGTACCTGACAAGTCACTCACAAGTACACACATTAATCCACACTGAAATTGGTTTATTTCCTAATTCTCAGCAATACATTCCAATTCTGGAATGTTTCTATACTGGTTAAGGATGAGATGTACTGTATTTTCACTGCATTAGGATGTCAAGAGTTCCACCAGCTAAAATGAATGGAATTATTTCATTAGTTCACCAGTCGGGGAGTAAGGGAAGTTCGTACCTTGTAATACTTGCTGGTCGTGTCATTCTGAAACAGGATGAGGCATTTGCAGTCGAGCCTCCAGTAGTGATGCTTCCGCTGGTGTGGTGGGGACAGAGGTCAGAGGTCAGGAGGGATCAGGGGGGGTTGAGCAAGAGCCAAACTAGCCAGGAAGGAAGGAAGGAAGGAAGGAAGGAAGGAAGGAAGGAAAGAAATGAGGGGAGTGACAGGAAAGTAGCTGGAAGAAAAAAAAGAAAAAAAGTCAGAGCAAGGAAAAGAGAGAAATGAAAGAACAAAAGAAATTCGTACTGAATTGTACAGAATGTATTTAAAAGGTATATAAACAGTAAAAAAAATTAAAACACCACTAAAAACTAAAATTAAATTGATGTTTTCTTTTTTTTTTTTTTTTACTGTCTATCTTTTCACTTAATCTTGCAATGATTCTGAGTGGTTCTTATTGCGATCTCTCAAATATATATTTTGGTATTATTATTTATTTTATAGGTCTGTGTTAAGTAGCTGGCCTGGGTTCAACAGCAGCTCTTCATTTCAGCGTCAAACATGTTCTCCACGACTTCATCGCGTGGGAGACGCCCTGGTGAGTCTCTGGGCCGAGGAATGGGGAATCTGTTATACATCGAGCTTGTTTTTGGCAGAGGTTTTTACCAGTGTGTCCTTGCTGTTGTAATGCACCATCCAGCCTTCTTTGATGGTGGCGCTGGACTTGCGTGTGGTCTGCCGTATCGACTGCACCACCCTCATCAGAGGAATGTAACCAATGGGACTGAGGAGACACAGAGATACACAGAGAGACACAGCTAACCCTCGGCTTTCAAATACAAGCACTAGACTCACTGCTGTTCATCTGCTCACCAGCAGGGGAAGAAAAAAAAAAAAAAAAAAAAAGAGAAAACCTTCACAGAACTCCTGAATTAAAATAATCCAACACCCTTAACAAATAGTCCTTCGTTAATGGTAGTTAGGGTTTTTTTTTCTGTAGCTGCTTAGTATTGAAAGTTGTAACAAAATCTGTTGAAATGCCCCATCTTGTGTGGAGTTCTATTTCCTAGACAGGTTTCTGCTGGTACATTTCCCAGATCTTTATACAGGCCTGCAGAATCAAAAGTTCTTGCTCTTTATGCAAAGTTGACAATCAGGCCCTTAATAAGAGCTGTGATTCACGCAGCGATCTGCATGACATGAATTGTCAGAATGTGATTATAGGAATTTTGGTCACACTTTATTTTAAGGTCCACCTGTTAACCACACATGTTAACACATATTGTTTTTTTTTATCTGTTAACTATTAGTTAATATATAACAGGCCAGCTAGAACTGCAAACACCAGAGCCCTGTGGATGATCAATAAAAAGAACCCTAATCTGTGTTTAAATTCCCATCTGTCTGTGTGGTAAAGAGCTCCCCACTATCCCACTCCCACACCTCTCCACTCCACCGGCTCCGTTGGGATTGTCCTCTGGGAAGTGAGATCCCGGGATGATTCCGGAATCATCCGAGTCGTCCATGAAAGAGGCCTTGTCTCCGTCACTGTACTCGCTGGAAAACTCCATCGGCATCTCAGCATCCACACTGGGGCTCAGCAGATCTGAGGAGAGAGGAGACGATCAAACCCTAAACAGAGGGCAAGCCACAGCCCACAAACCCTGAATAGATGCACAGCTTTGCCAAGCACTACAATCAAATCATCTTCATTTATGCAATTATCTGCAGCCCCTGTATATTTACGTATTAGTGATACATGGGTGCACAGAATTACAATGTTATTCTTCATGGTTTCAATGTACTTGATGTGCACATGCCGGACAGGTGCAAGTACAGAACTGTATCAGAAGAGGGCTAAATTGAGTTTAGTCCTTTACAGATGAACTACATTGTAACTGTGCATAATAACATTGTAATTATGTGTAAGTACACATGCATTTACTAAGTAACTACCCAATTGTTTGAGACACAATGTAAAGTGTTACCACACAGCCAAACTCAAAAGGAAGGTGGGAAACTTGACTTCTTAGTCAAAGTCACAAAGTAACTTTTATGCTTCAGGATTAAACAAGTTTAAAATCGTTCAACCTCCGACACAGCGGGAATGTTATTAACCAATTGGAGAAGCAATCTTAAGAAGCCACCCTGTTATAATGGCAACATGTATTTGTGTATGCGACTGTATGCTGGCAGCATCTGTGCATGTAAAAGACTGTGAGAAATACTGAACATGAATTAAAATTGGCCTGAACACACTTTTAATATTTAGCCTGCATATACAAATCATGGTCGGTAAAATTCTCAACTTTTAACACTTGGCTAACATATCAAATTCTAAACTATTAACTCTTAATCCCTCTATAATATTATTATTTTAAATAAATCCATCATTTTTCAAATGCAGTACATATTTTGTACATGAAACATAATCTAGTTACACAATGAAAGTAGCTTTTGTCATTTGAAAAATGTTTGGGTTCAGTTAAAAGTTGAACCTGTCCTAGCTAGTCCCCTTAAACAGAAGCAGCCTATAGTAAGTGTGGAGGGTAAACAACCCAGTGACTCAACATACCCCCGTTTATTAAAGGCTCCCCCAAGCAGTCATTTGGAACCTTCAAAGCACAGCGCTTGTGACAGTTGAACTTGCAGTCTGGAAGGAAAGAAGAAAATGAAACAAAGCCATGCACTGACATACCCATCCACTACCAGCATCTAACAGAGTGGCAATCACATACACAGCAATGTACCAATGATGTGAGGGTTTCACACAAACATACCGGTTTCAAGTGAAGCAAACTGAAGGAAGTTTTTACCGGATTTGCAACCCTGGTCAAATTTTAAAACAAAAGCACATATCAGATCTTAGTTTAGGGATTTTCAAAGCAGGCTCATCTTAGTACGTAGGTAGTTAAGTGTCTCTTACAGAGATGTAAGGTCAGTTGCAGCATTTCCAGCGTACGCCTTATAAACTAAACACAGGAAATGACAGAGCAGCCATCTGTTCAGACTGAGACCCTCAGCGGTGCTGCTTGTGTGCTCTTACCCTTGCACTGCAAGCCTTGTCTGAACAGGCCCTTGAGAAGCTTCTTGCAGAACTGACAGACAGTGGGGCGCGTGTAAGAGTGTGTGACAAAGGTGTGCGGGACCTTCACTTTGGACAGGAGCATTTTATCCAGCTGGATGGGACGTCCGGAGTAGAACCGGCGGGCCTGATTGCTCACCTCACTGGGGGTCCGAGGCTGGGGCCGGGAGGGGCAGGAGGAGAGAGAAGTTCAGTTAAATCTCGGTTACTTTATCATCCTTAAAAGGAATTTGTCAGCAGTCATTCTTGTTATTAATGAAATACCTACAGCAGTGTTGTTTAAGATGCCTGATTAAATCACAACGTGGTCTAACATTTTCACACACGAGTGCCTATTGTTTCTATATCACCGATTACTGACTCATAATTGAAATTCTCCCGCTCATGCATGTAAGCATATAAAGGAAATCAATGACAAATCTTGAGGTGTTTTAATTCATTTGCACACTACTGCATTTTCGGCGTGATCCTTACGACGGTTGACCTTGGGGTTGCTGGTTGTGCCAGTGTTTAAAACAGCTTGCACAGTCTGCAATACCTGCTTCTGCCATTAGGTGGGGGTATTGCAACACTAACAGCTGGAAAAACAAAGACGATTAACTTCATCAGCACACAACCCAACTTGCTCTGAAAAAGTTGAAGGACATAAAGCTACATTTTAATAATATTTTAATCCTATTTTATCCTCCCGTCTCCTTATTTTTATGATATTTGCCATCAGAGTTTTGTAATATTGAAATCTTTGTCAATTTCCTCTATTGCTTTATAGCTGGTTGCCATCTGGCTTGTAGACCGGAGACACACGGTGATATTGTAACCTTTGGGGTATAGAAACAGTAGGCACAATATCTATCTGCACACAGTAGGGAGACAAAGACTTGAGAGCTACTGCCAATACTGTATTGTCTATAATAAAAGCTCAAGTCCGTATATTACACCAATATAGCAGAAGCATAAAAAAACCACCATAATGCATCTGTGTAAGGATGAAAGTACATGCATCCACCTGTGAACAAAAAAATATATATTACATATATAGCTCAGGGGAAGGCTCAGTGGTCATCCTCTGATCCCACGACCGAGCCTCTTCTACACCCAGAAACTCGAGAGCGGGTGTCGGCGAAATACCGGCTTCTGGAGGACAAAGGCCAGCCCTGCATTTGTCCGCCTGAGCACACAGGGGACCTGGCCAGCAGCGTCCACTGTAGCGCGAGGAGGAGAAACAGTCCCTAACCCACGGGAGCGCCAGAGCCACGGCGACAGGTCCTTTCAGAGTCTCCGGCAAAGACCTTCTATTTCCCATAACCAGGAACCTGCGCTCCCCTGACTATGACTCACCCTGCATACCACGCGGCCGTGCTTTTACTGGAGACCCAGCAGAGGGAATATTAAGCATAGCTTTTGACTCTCACCATGGTGTCCTCTATAGCGATAATGGGAGTGATGGACTCAGTAGTGGACAGACGCAGGGATGGAGTGCTGGTCAGGGACGTGCTGGACAGACGTCTCTTGCGTGCTCCACTACAGTTGTTGGGAATGCTGAAAGCACAGCGCTTGTGGTAGTTCAGCCCACAGCCTGCAGGGGGAGACAGAGAGCCAGTGAAGGGTTCATTCAGTTGAATGTGCACAGAAACCGTAAACATGGCCTATACCACGTGCCTGTGCTAAAGAACACCTATATTATGAACCTTTGCCATTCAATGAAATCAATGGGCATAGAAGGTAAACTAGAAGAGATTAAACATTGAACATGGAATTATATTGCAGTTTAAAAATCGAGCAGGATTGGGCAACCCTGCATTACAGCCACCTGGCATTGGCGCTACAGCACTGCCCTCTAGTGGACACAAGGGTACTCACCGTCACACTTGAGCCCCTGCCGCACCAGTCCGAATAGCATCTCCCCGCAGTGATCGCAGAACGCCGGCGCGCGGTACGAGTGCACATTGAGCGCGTGCGGGCGAATCTGGAAGTCCTCAAACGTGGCAGCAGCTGCAAGGGAAAGACGTCAAACAGACTGCATTCTCAACACTGCAGCGCTCAGATTCATACGCAACTCAGCCACAGCACAAATCCAATCCAAACAACGCAAATATACCCTAAACCTTGCAGTTAGCGGTAACACTTTATATCAAGTGTCTCTAATTGCTGTGTATATGCATGTGTACTCCTTAATCATAATTACAGTGTTATTACGCATAGTTACAATGTACTTAATGGAAAAATCTTCTTGCACAAAGCCTTCAAATACAACAGAAAACAAATAATAAAATAAAATTTAAAAAAAGCAGGTGCCCGAATAGTCCAAGAAATACATTTTATTTGAAAGGTAAACTGTCTATAAATAAATAAATAAATAAATAGGTTTTAAACAAAAGACAAAACAATAAAAAGGTGTTTTTTTTAAAAGTCTTAAAGTCTTCAGTTACAAGCAGACTAGACCCTTCTCACGGAAGTTGACAAAAAAAAAAAAAACATTTTTTGTAAAGCCCCTTGTGCAGATGGCTGGTGATAGTCGTGGGAGGTGAATGGGGGGGGGGGGGGGGGGGGGGTGGGGGTCTTTATCAGAGTCCCCTGGGTTCTCTCATGGTCCAATATAGAAGGGGACTCCCCCCAGATTTCATAAACAACAATATAACCCTTCCTCTTTTATAATGTTGAGGAAAGCACAGCACCAACTGCTGCACTGGCAGAAAACGGAAACAAAAATGCTGTAATCTTTCTGGTCCAGATTTAATTTAAAGATTTGCAGGCGAGGCTGTGATTTAAAGCAAAGTAAATCGTAAAATACTGTCAGATGTTATGCAGATTTGAAAGAAAGACCCTGCAAACCTGCACTTCCAGACAAGACATCCGCTACTGCGCAAACCTGCACTTCCAGACAAGAAATCCGCTACTGCGCAAACCTGCACTTCCAGACAAGACATCCGCTACTGCGCAAACCTGCACTTCCAGACAAGACTCCGCTACTGCGCAAACCTGCACTTCCAGACAAGACATCCGCTACTGCGCAAACCTGCACTTCCAGACAAGACATCCGCTACTGCGCAAACCTGCACTTCCAGACAAGACATCCGCTACTGCGCAAACCTGCACTTCCAGACAAGACATCCGCTACTGCGCAAACCTGCACTTCCAGACAAGACATCCGCTACTGCGCAAACCTGCACTTCCAGACAAGACATCCGCTACTGCGCAAACCTGCACTTCCAGACAAGACATCCGCTACTGCGCAAACCTGCACTTCCAGACAAGACATCCGCTACTGCGCAAACCTGCACTTCCAGACAAGACATCCGCTACTGCGCAAACCTGCACTTCCAGACAAGACATCCGCTACTGCGCAAACCTGCACTTCCAGACAAGACATCCGCTACTGCGCAAACCTGCACTTCCAGACAAGACATCCGCTACTGCGCAAACCTGCACTTCCAGACAAGACATCCGCTACTGCGCAAACCTGCACTTCCAGACAAGACCGCTACTGCGCAAACCTGCACTTCCAGACAAGACATCCGCTACTGCGCAAACCTGCACTTCCAGACAAGACATCCGCTACTGCGCAAACCTGCACTTCCAGACAAGACATCCGCTACTGCGCAAACCTGCACTTCCAGACAAGACATCCGCACTGCGCAAACCTGCACTTCCAGACAAGACATCCGCTACTGCGCAAACCTGCACTTCCAGACAAGACATCCGCTACTGCGCAAACCTGCACTTCCAGACAAGACAAGACATCCGCTACTGCGCAAACCTGCACTTCCAGACAAGACATCCGCTACTGCGCAAACCTGCACTTCCAGACAAGACATCCGCTACTGCAAACCTGCACTTCCAGACAAGACATCCGCTACTGCGCAAACCTCACTTCCAGACAAGACATCCGCTACTGCGCAAACCTGCACTTCCAGACAAGACACTGCGCAAACCTACTTCCAGCAAGACAACTGCGCAAACCTGCACTTCCAGACAAGACATCCGCTACTGCGCAAACCTGCACTTCCAGACAAGACATCCGCTACTGCGCAAAACCTGCACTTCCAGACAAGACATCCGCTACTTGCCAGACAAGACATCCGCTACTGCGCAAACCTGCACTTCCAGACAAGACATCCGCTACTGCGCAAACCTGCACTTCCAGACAAGACATCCGCTACTGCGCAAACCTGCACTTCCAGACAAGACATCCGCTACTGCGCAAACCTGCACTTCCAGACAAGACATCCGCTACTGCGCAAACCTGCAAGACAAGACCTGCACTTCCAGACAAGACATCCGCTACTGCGCAAACACTGACACTTCCGCAGACAAGACATCCGCTACTGCGCAAACCTGCACTTCCAGACAAGACATCCGCTACTGCGCAAACCTGCACTTCCAGACAAGACATCCGCTACTGCGCAAACCTGCACTTCCAGACAAGACATCCGCTACTGCGCAAACCTGCACTTCCAGACAAGACATCCGCTACTGCGCAAACCTGCACTTCCAGACAAGACATCCGCTACTGCGCAAACCTGCACTTCCAGACAAGACATCCGCTACTGCGCAAACCTGCACTTCCAGACAAGACATCCGCTACTGCGCTAGGTTAAAGAAAGTACTCATTTTGCTTGCCTTGTCCACCAGGAAGTCTGGTACTGCTTTACCTCATTTCAAACCAGCAGTGTCTAAGGGGTCAAAGCATGTTACTGGGGACGGAGGATGTCAGTCCTTAGCAGACAAAGCATGCATGTCCCTCCCCCAGGTTTTGCAAAAAGCTTTACAGCAACGTGGCCCAGTTCAGTCTGACACAGGAGAACTGTACTGTTTTCAGTTGTTTTGAGTGTTCAAATGCATCGACTATCGTCCAGAACCCTTGCCAACCCAGAGTCGCAGCTGTGGTGAAGCTCATTCAGGGTTAGACGTGCTTAGGGAATAGATGGGAAGCAGACGTACCAGACAGCACCACCTCAACGAGGTCTCCTTCGTGGATGTCCGACACAGTTTTGACCAGCTGGAGAATGTTATTTGTTCCGGGGTCATGTTTGAACAGCAGGATCTTATCGTAAATCCCATAGAAGCCGCATTCAGGAAACTGCGGAAAAGAAAACACATTATTATACTCATGGGCTTGACAGCCTCCGTTACCTGTTTTATAACGAGTCAGACTGTCTATAGCGGCCGCTCTGAAGAACATTCATTTTAAAAGGGTTTATAGAAGATGGGAATTTGAAAGCGACTGGCAAGCATGAAATATTTCCAATGAAGGCTGTTGCACCTTTGATGCAACTACCAGTAATGTATCTGCAAAAACGAGTCGATTGCAGCACTTAGAGATTTTATGACTAAAAAATGTAAACAATTGCACACCCACGCTTATACATAGAAACAATAAAAATGTGACAGTAGACAAGTTCATTTGTGTAACTATACCTCTATGGAAATGTTACAGTTGTCTTAGCTAATGTATGTGTGTTGCTTTTAAATTCATGGTTTCATTTTCAGTTTCAGTCATCATATCCTGGTGACTTTTTAAAACTTAGAAGCGCCACTGTGGCCTGATGAGTTTTCTGAATCATGTCAAGCCTTCAAGTATGCCTGCAAGCACACAGTGTAACCATTAACCTCGTTGTCTTTTTAATACCTTTTTCAAATCAATTTCCCATTCCATTTTAATCCATTCCAACTCGTCACTGACAGTCCTGCGTATCTCCCAAGTTAGAGAGTCTATCCTTTTCATAGAACTGTTATAATAGGGGCTGGTGCGCGCTCCCATTCTCTGTCCCCAGTTCTGTCACATGCGCAAAGAATAACTGCGTGAACCATCTGCAACTGAATTCTTTGTACCAAATTGCCTGACTATTTCTCTAATTAATTCTGTCTCTTTGTTAAGTCATTTATTGATAATTTGCTAGTGGATGTATAAAACACAGAAGCCTAACACAAAAACAGAAATACTTTTTATTTTCTTTTTTTTTTTTAAATAAAAGTATTCTACAACTTAGCATTTAATGTTTTGCAGGTAAGCATTTAAATATTTCGGAGCATTTGTTGTATAACAGCTAGAGAAAATGAGCAGTTTTGAATGTGACAAAACAGAAATATATTTTCAGGTAAAAAGCAGAACACCTAGTTTAGGTTAAAAAAAGAAATAAAAAAAACAGAAATGAAATACGCAAACAACAAGGTAACACACAGTCAGATTGGGTGTTCCCAGTTTCTCTGCGAAAATAAGGGAACCTATGCCAAAATCAGACCGGCTGACGTCAGCCCTCGGCCAGGTGTGGAAACCAAAACTAAAACTTCCTCTCACACACAACCAGGATAATGAACTTGGAGGTGTATTGTTGGAGGTTGGAGAAGTACAGTAGCATTGCGCTGTGCACTCAATCCCACAACATGATACCCTTCCCCACAATCAGCCCTTGCTGGAAGAGTTAGTAAGCAGGGCAAATAACAAAGCCAAAACAATAGGTCATTTTACACAAGTCACATAATAGAACATTAAAACAGGCAAGTAGGGTTTCTGTTTTATTTGGGAATTTTCCATTCCCTAATTTTCCATTAAGGAAAGTTTCTAGAGAGCTCCCTGGGTTACCGTGGTTACCTAGGAGTGAAGTCAGGCCTGGCCTCCCTGTTGCCTGATGTGGTGTGTTACATCTCCAAATAAACAAACCGCGTTCAACAGATAGGCCACAGCCTGAAGAGAACTATTCTTGACTTTGTTCTTGAAAGTAATTCTTTGACAAAACCGTCCCGGCTTTTTAAAGGAAGAGGGTGTTGCTGATATTGGCTCATTCCGAGGGAAGTGACTCTCCCAGACAATTTACTAGAAGCAACTCTCAAGCATGTCACTGTTCCATGGTTTGACTGGCTTGATACCAAGTATCACTTCATTAAACTAAAACTACAAAAAATAATTAAAAAAAAAAAGAAAAGAAAATCTATTGTATTAGCCAGCATGTTTGCCTGCTTGGGTTATTTTATTTCTCAGAAATAGTCTTGGTAAAATACTTTGAATCGTCCATAAAGGTGTTTTTGGCTTGAAAAATAAAGATTGTGGAGCACAGTGTCATGTAGACAGCATGCCCTGGATTGAAAGTCATAATCTGATGAGAGTCTTTTGTGGTTTTCTGTACTTTAAACTTGACAAGTCAAGGTGTTCTATGGCAAAACCGAAATACCTTTGAGCAGAGATCTGAAGACTCCCTTAATAGACAACAGACAATATTTGTTAGTTTGTCTTGTTCGAACAGACACTGGACCGCTGCGTTAATTCAGGAGAACATCTTAAAATCTCGAACAAGACAGTTATTTACCATTGAATCAAAAGCTAAAGACAGGCTGCCTAGTTTTATTATATTTTGACAAGATGAAGATTGTATCACTTTGGTCATTATCATTCTCATTACCAACCCACCACTGCAAAAAAAGAAAGAAAGAAAAATAAACGTTGTAATAATAATAGTCTTTATTTTTTACATAGAGCCTTTCATAGCGGAGCCCCATCACACAGCGCTTTACAAGAGACTAGGGTGTGTGAACTATGCATCAGCTGCAGAGTCACTTACAACAACGTCTCACCCCAAAGACGCAGGACAAGGAGGTGAAGTGACTCGCTCAGGGTCACACAGAGACCTGTTTCTTTAAAGACTGGACCACACTGTCTTATAGAAAAGTATTCTGATGTTTAAAGTAGCACACAATAACACAAACGACGTGTTTGTTTACCGGATTTTGACGTATAAATAAATAAACCACTGAATTATAACGGGTATTGTAATAAACACAGCAAGCCTATTTGTTCTATTAAGCTTCCATTCTCCTTACTCCCTGCTTGTTGTGGACATTTGATCTCAGTTCCTTTGAAAGGATTTTCCAAAGGTTTTAGTGCTATAATAAAAAAATAAAAGTGTTTACTTTTTGATATTTTGTTTTTGCAGGATGTCTCTTTAAAATAAAAAAAGGGCAGGGAGCCTGAGACAACACAGCCAGCAAACCTGATCTCCTGACAGCGAGGAAGTACAGTAGCTGTTACAGTTCTTCCTGTTTTTAGATACACAGTCAGTGTGATGCAGGCAGTCCCTCACATTTACTATCTTCAAAATAACACCAGTGAACCGGGGCAAGGGCTCCACCTCCTAGGTACAGAAAACCTGAACGGAAGGCAGTTGATAAAAGTTTAGGCTCTCCAGAATTCCTATAGTCATCCAATGGGTAACACTGATAATATTACTATTATAGTGCAGACGACCAACTGTTGCAGTGCGCCCCCTTCAGTAATATTACCTTGATTGTTCTAACCTGGGTTCAGTGGACAGCGCTGGCATTGCAGTGTTGCTGTATAATCTACATGGACGTGGAAGCATAATCTGTGATCCCATTAAAAAGCGGGATCTTTTAGTGTCCCGGGAGGGTATATTGAAATCCCGGGACACCTTCCTCAAAACCGGGCTGATCCAGGGAAACCAGGGTCAGATGGCAACCCTAAGGGGGGAAGGGGGGGGGCAGTAGAGTGAGTACAGCACAGTACAGTGGGCTAATTCGTAAGTCTTTCCCTGGACCTACAATGAGGTTTGAGGGACGAATTTAGTGGTTCATTTGTCAGCACTGAAATCGTCAGTCTGCTCTGCCCAGGACTGAATGGCGAGTAGGTCAGGATTGAGGTGCGGTTTGAAGCTTGAATAGAGGTCAGGAAACCCACCTGCCGGTTCTTGCAGACCATGGCTTGAAACTCACATACTCCCACTAGCCCTGCACCCAGTCCTGAGCTTCAGAACTTCAATTATATTATTTAGCCAGGAGTTTGATGCTATATAAATAGTTCCTCCCTTCTTATGCACTTTTATATTAATTTATACAGAAGATTTACCCATTGAGATGAAGCCTCATTTACAAAGGGGGGTCCTGTTAGACAATAAAACAATTACAATACAAGCAACACAATAAATACATGTGTGCTTCAAACTTAGTCAGCAGCCTACACACAAGAACAACACAGATTAAACATGTGATCTATATGTTAACAAGGACTACAGGACACACAACAGCAAGAGGCTCTAAGCAGTTCTCAAATACGGCAAAGGAGAGCACGTCAACTTCTTTCTTCAACCTATAAAGTAAAAACAGAGTTCCACATTTTTGAGAGCCAATAGGCGAAAGACATTTTTCCCCAAATGTGTGCGAAGCCTTGGGCCTGCCAGGAGTTCCAGTTCTATTGTATTTATTTAAACTGCATGGCTAGCCAACATTCTCTATGCAAGTATAAA
Source organism: Polyodon spathula (assembly GCF_017654505.1). Taxonomy (NCBI): domain Eukaryota; kingdom Metazoa; phylum Chordata; class Actinopteri; order Acipenseriformes; family Polyodontidae; genus Polyodon; species Polyodon spathula. The sequence continues at coordinate 463,515 of NC_054573.1, read as the reverse complement.
CAAGTTTAATCTTAAAAGTTTAAAATGTTTATGAAATTAAACAGAATCCAGCACCCCTAAAGTGGAACAAATAGGAATTTGGTCCGGACACCGAGTTCAAATTTATTTTCAAAGTTGTTCAAATACCCGGGGGGGGGGGGGGGGGGGGGGGGCGGTTTCCTGAAAGTAAAGAAAGTTGAACTCAGTAATTAATAAAGCTTTCTCCATTCCCAAGTTCAACGGCCTTGAGAGATTCTACTGTCCTTGTTTATATACCCAAGAGTCTTTTCAAATCCATTAAAAACCTTCCATAGGACACAACAAGAGCCACAGTGTGAAACTGAAAGACTTGTGTATGAATTCAGAGCAATACCTTTGCCAGACTGGGTGCTCACTGTTTAAAATAAAGGATTGAAGGAGGCTTCCTGGAAAAGACCGTGTCGGGTTTCCTCAAACAGAAACCCCGTTTGGAATAAAGAAAGCCTCTCATTTAGCTTTTTAGCCTATATTTGAACATTAAATGAGGTGCATTTAAAATAATTAGAAACTTTAAACCACATTTATAGAATGAATGTGAAATGGAAAAGTGCTTGGAAGTAAAACGTTAAGCATTTGCTTTAGAGTACTGGAATTCCAGTATGAACGGACGCATTGTGATTTCTCCCTTGACCCAGTGACTGGCTTAGTATGCACAAGAACCACTCCACACATCCCCTCTCTTGAGAGGCTGGAACCCAGACTGCAGCCCCTGGCTCAAGCACTGCGGCAAGGCCCACAGAGACCTCCATTCAGACTGGCATCCACCCAAGACGAGGTCATCTGTTTATTTTACAGAGAGAGGGCCCCGGCTCTTTCTCAAACTCAGAGTTCTCTTTGAAAAATCCCTGTTGGTGCATCATTTATAACACTCCAGCAAGGTTAACTATTAAACACTTCATTTGAAACACTAAAGACATATAAATTCAAGGGGGGAAAAAAAAAAATGTTTTCAATGTTTTCAGTGTTCTGAAGTGTTTGTCTGTTTTTTCCAAGTCATTTTTTAAACACATAAACACTTATGGAGTTTTGCTCATTTTGCTTCATAACGTCAAATGAAACCTGCTGATTAATGTTACATATACTTGACGAAAAACTGACAAAATTGAAAAATGTGACATTTGAAAACGTAACATGAAATACTACTGTACTATGATCATGGCTTCCCGTAGACTTTTTGCAACATAATTTTGTAGTTTCTTTCATGACATGTTAAATAAATTATGTCTAAAAAGTTATTATTAATTATTATTATTATTATTATTATTATTATTATTATTATTATTATTATTATTATTATTATGTCTCAGTCCTAAAATTCGAGGCGATGCAAAACTTTTGGCAATAGCTGTACACACACACACTTACATAACATGCTCAGCAGGTGTTATTTGGCTATAGTGAAACACAGAATTTGTGCCAGAGCAGTGATGCTTGTTGTTTGCACGCAACAGAGCACCGTTTGAGTGCAATGGATTTGAATAAGCCACTGGATGGAACGTTACTGTTAGTTCAAACCATAACCAAATCAATGCGCAAATAGAGGCAACTGCAGTGTGATATGCAAACACACACACACACTTAGTTATCTGCTAGCATGCTTTGAGGGGGGACAGATCCCATATAAGCTTGTGTGCAAGTCAAGTAGACAAATGGCTTGGCTAGTGCTTCAGTGTACTCAGAGTACTGAGTTGGCCTGACTTAGTTTTTGTTTTTTTATATATATAAGCTTTACTATACCCTGCATTTTCATATTGCGTTTTGAAGTAAAGTATTAAGAACAGTAGAGATCTAAGATGCATATAAAACCCCTGACAGGGTTTACAGAAGCTAGATTCATTTAAAATTGTAGACAACACGCTGTTGACTAAAACATTACAGAAGATTTTTAAAAATCGACTTATTTTTTCTTGGACTAGTTTATCCAGATCCTACACCAGTCTACTGAACCAGTACGACCAGCTGGAAACCAGCAACCCATCAGCACACACCAGTCTGAGCCGCTGTGTAAAGCTGGCAACATTAACCTGCATCAGTACCACACAAGATTAAACTGACAGCTTTTAATTAAGCTGCAAATCATTTGTTCACATGTTTCCTTATAACAAACACGTTTGCCGTCTGGTAACTTTTACTTGCTCGCTTATTAATACAAATTTCATCTGACAAGTTTGCTTACTATACCAGAATCTAAGTCATTAATGTAGACTAGGAAGAGCAGTACTCCACTGGTTACCTTTGTCTATTTTGAGGTTTCTTCTCTAATCAGTACTTTCTGTTTTCTACATGTTAACCCTTCATTTTTAATAAATAAATATGACTCCACTGTACCTTCCACTGTGTCTTTTCTCTGGTATTTACTGTGTCAAATTAATAGTAAAAAATAGGTTTACAGTTTGTTGCTTTAAGCTCAGCACTAGATAACTCTGCAGTTGCTCTATTCAATAGGTGCAGTGTTTTATGTGGAAACTAGTTACAAGACTGCCATACTGAAAGAGTGATGTCAAGCTGTATAGGCATGTCACTTACTGGTGGATAGAAAAGAACAACTCTTCCATTGCTAGATGGGAGAAATAAAGACCCATTCACACTGTATCTGCACTATACTGAGCGATGTAAAAACAACAGGCTTATTAAAGCAGAAGGATCGAATTGCATTGCTCTGTGTTAATCACTAGAAAGCACAGAAGGAAAGCGCACTGCCAATCTCTATTTCACATGTACTTCTAATTAATACAGTGGGCACCTCAGACGGTTCTCACGCAGTGCGACCACTAATGGACACAAATGACATATATTGAGCTGCACATGTGAATACAGTATAATTGTAAATCTCGAAAAACAACTCACTTCTAAATCTTTTGTAGTCATCTTTGTATTACTTTAGTATAAATACATGTCAATTTGGATTCATATGTTGTTTTTTTCTGACTTTATGTGAACGAAAAGACACACATTTGCCCATTTTCCCATTGGAAATAGTGATATTTCAAAATATCACTGTCCTGGTCACAAAAGCAAAGTTTGTGGGGAATAATAGCTATTTTCTATACTTTTGAGGCATAAGCAATTAGGAAATAACACTTACTACCCAGGAACAAAAATTATGTTACACAGTGTAGTTACATCATAAAAAGTGTAACTTTAAAGCATGTGTTACATTGAGACCAAGCTTTGAAAGATCAAATGCAGGAAGACACACGTTTGCATGAACTGAATCTGAAGAACTTCTTTCTAGTGTTGCATTTGGAGTACAATAATTCCCTCAAATGCATTACAGTTTCTGAAATCTTCCTCATTTATGGGATTGTGGTTTTAGTAGAAACACTTAAACAAGTTTAAAACCTACATAGCCAAGTCCAGTTAACAAACATTACTGCCATTGCCTTCAACAGTGTAATCAAATAAAAGCCTAATTATTATTTTAAAATGAAATAAATAAAAAATGGTACACAACTGAGGATATAATAATTAATCTCCTCTTAAAAAAAAAAAAAAACATCAAAAAATGTTTTACAGGAATTTCATTGTACAAAGAGAAGGAAATGTAATGCCTTTTATTGGACTAGCTACACAATAATTAACCACAAGCTTTCAAGACCTCACAGGTCTCTTCTTCAGGTGAAAGTAGGAAGAGATTTCATTTTTTTGTGTTGTAAAGTGTTTATACTAATTATACTGCTGTCAAAATAATTACCCTTTTTGTTGTATAACGTATCCCCTACAGTCACAATTTCATTTAAAATAGTTTGTGTGAATGCTATAGGGTTTATCTTGTCAAATTAAAAAAAAAAAAAGCCAGCCAGGAAACAAGAAGTATGCATACAGTGATCAAAGGGGATATATAAAACACATTTAAAAAGGTTCCTGCTACCAAAACTAGTGAAACAAAACACTAAACAGTTTGTAAACATCACAGCTCAAAACACAACAACCAAAATGCAAATATTACCTTACCTTCTGGTCCACGATAGAACAGGCGAGTTGCTTGACATGAGCCAGGTCAGCGGATAATGGCAGCAGTACAGACTCCCTTGTAAGTCCGATTTGAATGATGAAAGACACCCCAGCAGGAGTGGCGATAGAGGGGGACATGAGCCCACCTGCTCCTGCCCCAAATTCAGCACCCAAACACCCGGGACCAACACACACCCCAGGTGGCTCCATCACAGAGCCAGCCAGGGAGGGTCCAGCCGAGAAGTAGATAGGGCTAGGTAAGGAAGAGGCTGCAGAGAGGCTGAGACTGGCTGACACATTCATCCCTAAACCCTGGGCAGGAGTTCAGGGGGTGTGGGAGAGCCAGGGGCCAACCTGGGCTTCACGCAGGAATACCAAGAGAAAAGCAGCTTTAAAAAACAAACAAAAAAATGAAACACATGAAGTCTTTAGTTTGTTCAAAACAAAACAAAACAAAATAAATAAATAAAGCACCAGTTCTTGGTCTCAGAGAAGTCCAGAAATAAAGTTAGTTGCACTCTAATACTACTTCAGAAAAAAAAATATATATATATATACATAAAAGTAACAAAATGGCCTCCTGATTGTTAAGCAGGAAACTGAAGAGTGAGCCTGGTTTAGCTTGCTTTGCAGGCAGCCTTTAATTTCTCTTTGTGTGTGTGTGTGTGTGTCTGACAGACAACCGGAGAACCTCCCTCCCTCTCTCTCTTTCTTTCAGTCGCCTCTACTTTCTGAACTTTGTTTCAATGAGAAGGAAGTGTTCCAATTGACAGGCCTCTCAGCCAATCAGATGGCGGCAGTGGTTCTGTCATGTGCCAGCCCCTTTTATTTTTTTTCTTTTCTCTCCTCTCCTGGTGAAAACAGACCCCCTTCCTTTCTTCCTTCTTCCTCTCTCTCTCTCTCTCTCTCTCTCTCTCTCTCTCTCTCTCTCTCTCTCTCTCTCTCTCTCTCTCTCAGACAAGTCATGCTTCAATCTGTTTTCAAGAATATGCCTCTGTCTCAGCCTTATTCCCTCCCCTTGTTCAACTGCCTTACAATGTAAACTTTCAACACCCTGCATTCCACACCTGTGTCACTAAATGAACCAGGCCTTTAGGGAAGTTTATAATTAATGAAATCAACGGGCACACAAAAACATTTACTAGGCAAATACATGGAACGTCATGGTGTACGTACGTTACTGTGAGTTACTGTCAAGGCATAGTTTCCAATTATTATTTAATAAGAAGATTGTTGCCTATATACCCATTTCAGAAAAAACAGCTCATGTAAATAACAATAATGCGAATATCAATTACTGAATAAAAATGTTGTTTGCGAATAGGGTTAGCAGATTTCCAGGGTGAAAAACCAAAGACAATATGTTAAGTCAGTTTTTAAAAACGTCCAATCTGGCTCACGGTGGGTCTCAATCAACATAAATATGGCTAAGCAGAATGAACAGAAACGTTCTTTGCAGAAGTGAAACCTTCATGCAGGCGTGGCTGTTTGTTATTGCAAACGGTCGTCATGCATTTTGTCTTGCTCGACCCACATCCTGAGGTGGGTCACTGGGAATCGGGTCAACCTGGGTATGGCAGATGGGCACAGCATTGGAGCTCTTTATACAGTGAGGTACAGAGGGGCACGGATTGAGGGAGAGTTGAGGGCTCCATTATTGTGTTGACTGTATCAAAGAGGAGATATACTGCAGGATAAAATCCCGTTCGGTTAAAAGTCTCGCACACATTTGTCAGGTCACGGCTCATGAAATCCTGCACCAGGAATGTTTTTTATTCCAAACCAGGTTGAATTTCTTTTAACATTTATAGTCGTCACTATGGCAATGTGGCCCTGAATGGCTAACTAGATTACATTGCTTCAAGAACACAAATCAGCTTGCATGGAGCCTATCACCACTGTGACAGAAAGAGGCATCAAAAAACCCCAGTGCTCTACACGTTAACATTAACAAAGTAATTGAGTTAACTGTGAAATGTGCCAGTGCTTAACAGAATCTGTAGTTAATACCTTTTCTTATTTAATTGTAACATTTACACAGTTGTAGCACCAGTAACAGCTCCAGTATTATTTATATATCTAGGAAGACCATCTGTAACAAGATTGGGACTGGACTGGGATTTGCATGCTGGCAAAGAAAATAGTCTTTGTGTCACTTGAAAGAAACAATATAAACCAATTCTCTTTGTATGACCAGAATTTCAATTCAATTAACTTTATACACACACACATATATATATATATATATATATATATATACACCAAACACCAAATGTATGACTTCAGAACTCCGAGGAAACGTAGAAGAAGGAGTCGTGTTTCAGCCGGGAGGGAGAGCAATCTCACCAGCACGTTTGCACGTTTCAAGAGGTTTTCTTTGTCCTTCATTGACCATATTTATATTGTGATCAATTAAATTGCTTGGAGGGAGCGATGCGTGGCGTTTGTGAATTGTTGAATAGCCTGAGCACTGAGTGAACACAAGGGACTGGGAGAGGGAGGACCTATACTGTTCTACAATAATGGCCAAAAGTTTTGCATCACCTAGAATTTTAGGCTTGAGACGATCATATAAATGTTTTTCTCTCCTCACATTTTCTTCCCAGCAGCCAGTAATTGAAACCTGTTTGGTGGCATTCCCATGAATCAGGCAACACACAAACGAGTAAGAGAGTCTGTGTGGGTGCAGCACAGAGCTGTATTGGCTTGTGTGTTTACAGCTTCCTCTGTCTTTGCTGGAGAGCTGAGAATTCAGTGTATAGACTAGTGCTCATTAATATTAATGTGCTGGTAATGACAGTGGGAGTGGAGAATGGATTGTTTAGACTCGTTCTCATTATTAACCCATTAAGTGCCATTGTCCTCATTTGACTTTTACTTTGTAATTTTTCTTTTGAAGCATTGGAGCAGTGGCATCTACCTGCTATTTTAATAATGATGTTGTTATGACAACTTACTCTAATTGTGGAAGTAAAGTCTGTTTGATGGTAAACATGTAAACAACAAAGTAAAGCCATGTACAAAATGTTTTTATTTCTTTTTTCTTTCCTTTTTTAATAACATCCAGTACAGGACAAAAAAAAATATACAAGCTAGAACAAAAAAGTGAGGGTCTTAATTCAAATGAAACGATTACAGTAAATTACAATGCACAAAATATCACACAGTGATTAAAAAAAAGAAACTAGAGCCCTTTTATTATCTTGGCATTGACTTATTTTTTACATAATTTACAAGCATCTACAAGTACAGAAAAAAGCACTTCTAAAACTATTGTAATCAGATATTCTTTTAAGAGACAGTATAAAACAATTTGACAGCTACAAAACACTGGCTATATTTTACAGCTCGTATTTTGAATGTGACATGATTGCTTGTGTAGTGTGTGGAAGCCATACAGTTAAAAAATCTTTTGACATTTTAAGCTCATGTCAAAATGATCTGTGGGTGTTACCAGAAAAACAGTATCCATAAAGCTCACCAAATCCTTTTTTTAAATTTCTGCTTCACCTAGCTTCAGCATATCATTTATAACAACCTGCCACTGCATGTAGCCAGAGAAATAGCACCTGCTTGGCTAATGATGCAGTGGGGCGCAGATTTCAAGGGAGTGCCTCTCCAGCTAAAACTAACGGAACGTAAACAAACTGGACTGTCAACTTTTTTTTTTTTTTTTTTACCTGATAAGGAGCACACTGAAGGCTAAACTGCAGAATAATGTAGTAATGGCAGAGTATGTTTTTTATGTGCAAAACTAAACTTAATTGAGGGATATTACAGATTTAAATATGTTACAATATACTTGAGGCTGCTTTTGGTTGCAATAGAGAAATATGACCACTAGAGGGGGCCAATACAAGGTCTGAGTGAAATCTGAATACTTTTACTAAAGCACCATAATTTGCCACAGGAGCACACAATGCAGTCCCAAGTATAAAGTGTACAGAACAGTGTTTGTGTTTTTTTTTTTGTTTGTTTGTTTTACATTAACCATAAAAGAGTACAATTGAAAGTTTTAAAATCAATTTTCTTACGTCAACAATATTATCACTTGCTCCTCTTCTTGTAACAGTTTTGGTCTCCGCCTGTTTTTTTTTTTTTTGTTGAGATATTTCAAGACAGCGACAGCGCTAGAGGTGAAAGGTAGCAGCTGCTTCCTGACAGCTAGTCACTTGTACCACAGCTCAAACTCACGTCAGTGGTCTAGCAGCAATCAGACCATGTGACCTACAGCAAAGGATGTAGCAGTTGCCAATCTTGTTTCATTTGAAGTATTTGCCAAATTAACATAAAAAACATCCAAAATATTAAATCAGCACCATTATTATTATTATTATTATTATTATTATTATTATTATTATTATTATTATTAGCTTAGGCTAATAATGTTAATCAGGCTGAGAAAGTGGATTTTACAACATTGATTAACCCTTTCAGCTCAGCACATTATCAAAGAACACACAGCTCCAACGTTCTGCAAAAGGAGGGTTATTACTGCATTGAGAGGTACAGCGGTGTGATGAGATGTTATACAAAACCTGGCTGCATACAGATCTATCGAATTTAACAGCTTTTCTGCACACCACATCATCCTGCATAGTCGCCTGATCACTGAGTGCCATGCTTACAGAATTATCCAAAGCCAAAATGTTTCCACAAACATAATTCTCGTTTTTCTTTTTTTTTTTTTTTTACTTTGGGAAACATTACTCCCTTGTTCCAGCAGATTCAAAATAAGTAACTCATTTGTGGGAGGAGTGTTTTAAAGGACGCTTAATGAAGCAAAAACAAAATGTAGAAACTGGTGCATCGGTGTGCCTAATACTCTCTGTAATGTGTTGCACTATAAAGAGTTTTCCTAATCCACCTGGTCTTATGTGAGAACCTGTTTCTCGTCTAATAATAGCACTTTTCTAATTCTAGCAGTGCTTGGTTACTGTTAGTTATTTATTTCCCGGAGGTAATGGCTCTGGGTGTGTGCAGTTTAATTTTCAGCGTGTAGATTACAACAAATGTGTTTTCCATAGCCTTTGGGTACGTTTTTTCCATCCCCTGCTCTATCGCTGTGGAAACAGTGGAATAAAAGGCCCTTCCTGCACGCACCCTCCCCTCAAAGCTTCCTGTTACCCAGTTTCCCTTGGAAACCAAGGTCAGGGGTCATGAATAGAGGTTAGGGATTTTGTATTTTATTTATTTATTTTTGCATGTTATATGTACAAATGATAAGATGTACAGGAGTTCTGAGAAATCCATAATTGTTATTGGGTGATTAGCGCTGTCACATACAAAACTGCACTTATTATACCCCAAATGTTCCTACAGATTGAAACGCTCACCTGAAAAACAATAAATGCTAAATTGTAGAAAAATGTTCAGATTTTTAATGTCCACCTTTTAAAAAGATCTATTTTCACTATCAGTGAATTTCTCAATCAAAAAGTGAAACATAAATATGAGAAGAGAGATCTTTAGCACAAATATTAACTCAGATCTTTGATGCAGCTGGGGTCTTTCTCGTTGAAGGCATTTTAAAGAAATCGTGCAGCTCTATGCAGTGTGTGTTCAATCATTTACCGGAAGGAAGCAAACTGTCAGGTTCCTAAATGCAGTATAACAGGCAAACGTTTGCTGTATTATAGTTTTTTTTTTTAAGTGATAAATATGTATATTTACACTACTCTTTCTGAAATGGGAATTTTCACAGGGAACTACATATTACACGGTAACGGGTACATATCACTGAAATCGTGAAATCTGCGATAACCCTGAAACAAACACACCCTAAAGCATGATCCGCTTTTTCACAACGTAATCCACAAACAGTTATAACTATGGCATGGAAAGATGCATCTAGCATCAAGGATCAATAATGTAAACCTGATCATGATTGTGGAACACTAAATATTGATCATGACTTTCACTGACCAGACAATAGCAGAATTGCACAATGGCGCCAGTACTCAACAGAACTAACTCATTGCCCTATTTGAGCCATTTTACAGAATGCCTTTTCCAAATTAACTAAAATAACTACATTGTGTACAATAACTATAAATTATTTCTTTATTATTTTTTTTATTATTTTTAAATTATTATTGATTATTTTGGACTGAATCTTTTCCATATCGGAAGTGGGACTTTATAGCCACTCTACACACATACAAACAGCACACATGTAAAATGATCAAAGTCACATTTATTATATTATGATCCACCTGATCTTAATAGCGCCACCCTAATCCACCATATGTTTATTACATGTATTAGGACACATTGTACGTGGGCTTGATAGCAACCAAGACACGAATGGACAGGCTGGAATTAACAAATTGAGCCTCAACCCCAAACAATGCAAATACTAGCTGTGTGTCTGACTTGATCATCCAAGCCTTTTAAAAGGAAGTTGGATGTTTAAACATACAGCTATTGCCAAAAGTTTTGCACCACCCTGTAGAATTAACTTATTTTCTAATGAAACCTGCAGAAATTTGTTACATTACCATATTGAGTTATACAACCTTTGTATTCTTTCCAAAATTGATAAATGTGACATTTTGAAATGAAATACTGTACTACAATTATGGCTGCAGGTCAGCTTTTGTGATGTCATTGTGTAGTTTTTTTTTGATTACATGATGTTAGAAAACCCATGTCTATATAGTTTTTTTCTTCTCAATCCTAAATTTCCAGGTGATGCAACACCTTTGGCCACACATGTAATTCAAACAGACGAGTGACTTTGATCACTTCACATGGTTTATCATATGGAAGAGGTCCATATCGACGTTGGTCCCTTATCAATAGCCTCTCGCAGAGACTGTGGTGTGCAGCTCTCAGTCAATACCGGGAGGTTTAGTTTAGTGTGAAAGGCAGCAGATGAGAGATTTAACACTGCAGTGCTGCTCTGAAGTGGATGCTAGAGCCAAAGCTTGATTTGCTTTATTCATACAATTGAAATGCAGCGCTGTGATGTTGGTTTGGTAGACCAACCTGCCCTGATGTGGTTCGTTCTGCTTGTGAGCCGAGTGCTACACTGTGCACGCAAGAGCCTGGGTTCAAGTCCTGAAGAGGAGAGGACATCAGCCTGAAAGCACAATGAAATGGGGGTACAACATATAAAACGGGCTGATGCAACAGCCATGGGAACATGCTTGAAACTAACATATCACACATACACTGGGACAAGCTGCTTAACCATGCCGAAATGTTGAAAATAGCTGAACAAAAGCAGTTCTGGACAATACATTTTATAAAATAAAAATTCCCCATTGCTTTATAATGGAGAGGAAAATTGCACTGTCATATGAGGCAATATTGAAAAGACTGGAAGACTTTTCTGCATCCGTCTCCAACTGAGTTCCAAGCCACAAAGCAGCTTCATGTTCACTCAGCTTCAGCTCCGCCTCTCAGTGGCTGCGTGTGCGAGTGCCAAGAGGCACGCGGCTCTCATCCGGGCTAGGGTCTGGGCGAGAATGTCAGACGAAGATCTTGGCGAGCGCGTCGGCACCCCCGCTGGCGATGTAGGGCTGGCTCGGGTGGAATGCCACGTCGTGGATCGCCTCGTCGTGTTTCTTGCGGTGAGCCGTGATCTCCTGGACACAAGTCCAGCTGTCCAGCATCCACAGCCGGACCGAGCAGTCATGACCTGCAAAAATAAACAAAAACAAAAAAGAATGTCAGACAGCTGGTTGGTTAATGACAGGAAAGAAGCCACTCGAGGGGTGGGGCTAATCTCATCCTCCAGCAGAGGCAGGAAGTAGTGGATTGGTTCCACAAATCATTATAGCAAAAGGTAAAGGCTATGCACTTACTGCCAGAGACGAGGTAAGCACCTTTGGGGTCAGCGGCCAGACAGGTGACAGCATCCAGGTGAGCCACCATAGAATGGATTACTTTACCTGGAGAAACAACCGTACAGAAAAAAGAAAACAACAGAACAGCCCTTTTCAGAGTCTACACTGCATCCTGATGTGTTAACAGCTTCACATACCAGATTTCTGTGCTTTTTATTGTAAATTGCTAAAAAACAGTTAATGCCCCCAGAAATTTAACCCAACCTTGGATGGAAAAGAAAAAGAAAAGTGAGATTTAAACAGGTGATGGTGGGTTCCACACTAGCCTCAGTGTAAAGCAAGCACACCCAGTGTGAGGAAGGGCCGTACCGCTTTTATTGTCCAGGAATCGAATGTGGCGGTTCTCATGAGCAGTGATGGAGACGGGCAGGGAAGGGTGACTCAGCACCTGGTTAATGAGAGCGCTGCCTGCAAGGAGAGAGAGAGAGAGAGAGACAATCCACCTAGATATTAGGCTGGCTAAATATCAAGGTGATACGCACAAGCAATTCTTATTGTCAATTCTAGTGGATAACGAAACTGACAACTGAAGAGCTGTTGCTAAATGTGCCACACGCGGGCTGGAGATTATTTTAAGTCATTTTAAGATGCAACCAGTTTGCCTGCTGAGAAAGTCCAGTACTTCAAAATACTTCTACTGTGCTTTTGGAAAATCAGTTAGTAACACAGGCAAATTTAACTTGCAATTTGAGTTGCCAAGAAAACATTGTTTGTGCATCTCTCTGGTGTGTTGTCGGCCTGTTAACACGCTATCTTGTTGAAACACCACCCTGTGCGAGTCTCACCCTCCTTGCTCTTGGTCTCCAGTTCCAGGATGCTCTGCTCAGTGTTGAAGTCATACAGCAACGTCTCACCCCCTCTGTAAGACACCACGCCCTGTGTGGGGTCAGAGTTCACAAAGGCCACTGAGGTAGGGATCCCATGCTCTGAAACAGACACACACACACAGTGAGTACACAGGCAGGCACTGGAATGGATTTGCAACATCTCACTTAATATCCAGAAGAATAGAAGCAGCAGACAAAGTAATGTCACACTTTACAATACAAATCAGCAGGGACCATGCACCCCAGCGTTGTTAATCCGCCCTAGCTGGTTCTCACCCTTGTCCTTGTTGAAGACACTGAGGCAGGCGGGGGTCTTGGAGGTATCCCAAATGCGGATGGTCCCGTCAGCGGAGCAGGACGCCAGGCGGCGCTGAGCCGGGGAGAAGGCCAGGCCCCACACTGCGTCCATGTGACCAGCCAGCACGCTGCTCTCAATGCTGGGGTCTGAAACACACAGCAGTCACGCATCACACAACCGGAACACAGAGAAGCTGAATGAGCGACAACGGCCAAATCTTTCGTGAACAGGGTACACACCATAGTTATCGTAAGGGTCAGTGTTGAAGTCAGGGATCTTCCAGCAGCGCACACTCCCATCCAGACCCCCACTGTAGCAGCAATCTCCACTGTCTCCCATCACCAGGGACAGCACGGCACCACTAGACACACAGCAAAAAAAAACTATTGCACGTTGCAGGAGAGCATCTCAACACAATGTGCAGTCAGCAGGGGAATGACATTGCTGAGAATGGTCTAGACTGGTGCTCATTGTTAAGGTGCAGGGTAATGACAGTGCTGGAGAGCTGAGAATGGAGTGTTTAGACTAGTACTGGTAATGACAGTGCTCACAGTGTTTGTGAAGCTTCTCTCCTCACCTGTGCGCTCTGAAGGTATAGATGGGTTCCACATCCACAGCTGTGTTCCTGAAAGAGTCACAGAGAAGGCTTCAGCCACCATGCACAAATAGTGGAGTTCTTTACTCCTTGACTCTTAAAACCTCTTATGGGAATTGGAGCCCCACAGTGGAAGTTGCAAGGCACTTCCCAACAAGATGTCCCACACTGAAAAGCACCGCTCCTGACCCAGCCCTGCTGCTCACTTCTTGGAGGAGATTGCCTTGTTCAGGTTCCACAGTTTGAGGGTCCCGTCCTCAGCTGCAGAGAGCAGCACAGCCTGGCTGGGGTGGAAGGCTAGACCCCTGATCCCATCGAAGTGGCTGCGCAGCGTGAATCGCGCATTCCATGTCTTTTTGAACTCCTCCCGGCTGTCCTGCAGCTGCCAGACCAAAGACAAACACAGGCATCTCGTTAAGTGGAGGGAAAACAAAGCCATTTTTTGTGGCTTGGAACTTCAGGAGACTAGGTTTCAGGTCACTACATGGCTCATCAGGGGAGACTTGTATAGGTTTCTTCACCAGGGGAAAATTCTTGGTTGTTTTCAATGCTCAGAATTCATTGATATGTTTAATCTTAAAGGGTATGCCGTTTTATTTTTTCTGTGATCTTTCTTTTTAACATATACAATCTTCCTTGTGGTTCTGTGTCTCCAATGACTGCACTGGAATCTCAGAATCCAAAACCAGCTGGCGTTATCTGTCAGGCATTAGAAGTCAGCTATCTGCTATTTTGTCCTACAGCTACCAGATGTCGCTTTTGAGAGATTTAAGGTCTTCAATTAAACTAATTAAAATATACAGTTTAATTAGGGTGTGAGCAGAGAAGCCCCGTCTGTGCCTGTTGAATCCTAGTGGCCGGTTCCAATGCAGAACACGCAGGATTTAGTTCAATAGAAGGAAGGCTTTCAGGGTAAAAACCTTTGTCACACTCCCTTCATACTTACATCAATGGTGAGGTCGTTGTCATTGGCGACAGTGAGGTCAGCAAGCTCCCCCAGATTCATGTCTCCGCCCCCCACAGTGTCCAGGATGAAGACATCTGTGGAGAAGCCCAGAGCGCCCCCTAAAGCAGAAGAGTGCAAGAACAGGTAAAAGACAGGACACGAACTTAACCCTTTCAGTCTTGTTAACACATGCCATTGAAATTAGCACAATTATTTGAGACAAAACCATTTGACAAAGTATAAAAGACATCTAGTCAACAGGTTTGCATTACAGCAAAGTAAAGTTTAACAAGGCTTAGTTTCTCTGAATAGCCATCTTTTAAAACCTGCACTTCCTTCCTGCAAAGTTCCCATTGATTAACTGAAAATGAGATCAAACAATATTGTAACGTGAAATATACAGTGGAAACCTGCTGTTTGTATATGGTTGACTGTTAATAGCAACAGGAATTATAACATGGGGTTGATTCAAATTAGCCAGCCATTCTAATAGCTATTTTTTGGGGGCATAAAATTCTAAAGGTAAAATTTTAAGTCACATTTCAGCTAGTGCCTGCCATCCCTTACAGTTTTACCAAACAGAATTCAAACCATGCCCAGTTTATTCACATGTATTGCAAGCACAGTGTACCTTCGTTCGCGCGAGACTGGCCAGGCCCTGTTGAAGGAATGGGAGACAGCCCGTCCACATCTCTGTAATCAGACAGCATGCCCTGCAGTTTATTCCATCGCTTTTCTGATGAACAGGAAATTAACAACGTGAACGGAGTTATGAATAGTCCTCTGTTTACAAAACCAAGCAGGGACAGCCCAAGCTTTGGCAATGTGAGCTTCCAGCCTGGCCTGGACTGCAGGGAGCACCCTTTCACTGAGGGGGGGTTGGGGGGGTGGTGAAGAAGCAGTTCAGTGTCAGCCAGTTCCTGCTTTGACATTTCAAAAATTAGGAAAACTTATTAGAAAAATCTGAACTAAAACAATAATGTGGGGTGATGAAAGGCAAAGCTAATGGATTGGAATAGGAGGTTGTACCGAGCTCTCTGCCATCTCCGGAGATGCGAGCCTCAGCGGCCCCTTCTCCGTCCTCCCCCGACCCCAGGAAGTCAAACTCGCTCAGGGCATCTTCGGAGTCGTCTTCATCCTCCTCGTCATCCTCCAGCTCCACCTCCGCTCCCTGGGGCTCTGCTCCAATCTGCCATGAGAGAAACGCTGTGTTCTCAAACACCTGCGCTGTGCCGATGCTCAATCCTCCTTGTACACCCATCACAAATCATTAGTGTCGACTCAAGAAGAACGTATCTTATTAATACAGAGCTGAGTGCCACATGCTTTCAGCGATGCTACGTCCTTATTTAGGCCAGCTAGACTGAAAAGGCGCAGTACCTGGTACATGGAGAATATAACGCATCTCTAGCAAACTAGGTCAAAAACACCATGGCATCTCCCACTCAGCTGAAATCACAAAAGGCCACATTGCTTCCTTAACTTAATCCCTCATTCCAAACCACACTGCTTCCCTCAACCGTGTGTATATATATATATATATATATATATATATATATATATATATATATATATATATATATATATATATATGTATATGTATCTTAATCTATATATATTAACTTGCAGCAAATCTTACTGCTTCCACCTCCTGGCATGTCAAAGTTTCTAGATGGTGCTGTGCATCTGACCAATACCTTTTTTAAGCTTGCAAATTATTGGACTAAGTTGTGCAAATTTACTATGCATTGGATGCAATCAGTAAACTATTCTTTGCAGGGTTAAGTTTGCTCTTATTTTATGATAGATCAGTAGCTGGTTTGTGCAACAGAACAAGAAACACAACAGCAGCGACATACAGAGAAGCCAGTGGAATGTTGGATTTTTTTTTTTTTTTTTTTTACTGTTTCTGTACATGTTTCTTTTTTTTGAGAACCACTTTTTCTACACCATTTCCCTCACTCACAGTCTCTCGGTTCTAACGACTCTGCCACATCGCCTCCCCTCCTTCCCGGTCCATCAACTGTAACCACTAGGCCACATTACATCCTTCCCTTCCCAGTCCCTAAACTCCATACACCCCCCCAGTGCCTCATCTCTTCTCCCAGCCCTGAGGGAGCTACCTTGGCTCTGGATTTCTTGTGCTGCCGGGACCTGTCGAGGCAGTCTGTGGAGATGCCCTGGAAGACTTCTTCTTCATCGCTGTCATCCTCCTCCTGACAGTCCTGCAGGAAGGGGATCTTGTCCATGACAGAGCTGGTGATCCGGTCCTTTGACTCCTTCCCAGCATTCCTAACAAACAACATCAAGGAATGAGACACACAGCTCTCCCCATTTGTTTCAATACTGTTCCACTGAGTTGCATGCAGTATATAGCCTTAGCTGTAAACTAGACAATCAAGCATTGCTGGATCACGCTAAAGATGTCGGTGAAAAGATGTTAATGAGAATAGCATAAGTTAATGAGCGTAGCAGACGATCTCCCTCAGATCTGTACAAAAGGCTTAGAAATCAAGCTCTGTTTTAGCTTCTCTAAGTCTGTTAATTAGTCAACATCTAGACCTTGCGCCACTGATATAAATACATTCTGATTGCTGGACCAACTGATTTCTAAACTAACTTGGCGTTCAGACAGCATTACTTCAAGAGATGGAGAAATTAACTTGACTACGTATGATATGCATGTCCTTCCACCTGACACACCCACCTCTTAATCTGCTCCTCGATTTGCTTGACCAGGAGAGACTCTCCGCCCACGACCCCGCCCCCTGCCTGGGGCTCCTCTTCTGACTGGCCAGGTCGCAGAGCCGAGCCATTCACCTCTGGGCTGCTCCGCCCCAGAAGGGAGCGCACTCTCTTGGAGCGCATGTCTAGGATAGTGTCAGAGTATCCCACTTCCTCTAGGTACCTGTAACAAGAAGCACAGGAAATGGCGACATGCTGAATGTCTCTAAAAAGGACTCACTTATTGTACTTACTTGCGTAAAAGCTGCCGTCCTTCCTTCCAGGTCATCTGATTTCCCTGCTCGGACTGCGACTCTGCCGGCCCATTGGGCACTAAGAAAACACAGGAGTCAAATCAGGAAAGGATCACTAGCGCCACACACAAATCTGACCTGAAGGTACAGAGAAGGGCTAATCCCAGAACTTCATGGGCTGTGAGGCCAGGTTCAAAGAATGTTCCTTAAATGGAAAAAGGGGGACTTAACTGAAGTTTGTAAAATCCTACATGGTAGAAAGTTAACCCAAGTCACTACTTCAAAGAAAGTTGAATTAAAGTTGAATAAAACAAGTTTAGAACAGGGGGTTCTTTCTTTTACAAGCTGTAACAGTTAACTAGGTGATTTAGCAGCATTCAAATAATTGTATTCCATCAGATGGGTCCAATTGTTGCATCTTTTGTAGGTCAAACTGCCTATATTGTCTTATATGGTGTTCTTGCACAGCCTGATGCAGACACAAAGGGGTATAGTCTTGCCCTACAAAGCTAGACCTATTTAAAAAGTACAGTCCCAATAGTTTTAAAGCCTTGTTTCTACCTATTCTTAGCAGGAGACCCATTTTCACTGCTACCTTATTGTACTGTTCTCATTGTCCTCTGCTGTGCAGCACTTACATAAAATTATTATATAAAATGATAATGCAAGTGTCTACCTGAAGCTATAATAGTGGTACAGTTACAGTTTCAGGTTAGACTTTGAAATGTCGCAGCATTCAATTTGTCAGTTGTCCATTAAGCACACAGGAAAACTACAAAGCAGTTTGTAATTCAATATGTTAACGTAAAATTATTCAGCAGGTTTCATTCGACTTTATGAAACAAAATGTGTTCATTCTATAAGGTGACGCTAATCTTTTAGCAACTTCTATACATTAAAATGTAACTCACTTCCACTATGCCAAGACAGCAGTTTAAGAAAAAGGGTCAACAATCTGCTAATTTCAGCAGCAAAGCTAGTCTTTTCTGAATAGTTTGCATCCCTGAATCCTGTATTTCCCCAAAGCCTGACACCAAAAAGTCAGTATTAGAATTTAAAAAGGATACGTACATACGCTATGACCTGTGCAAGTATTTGGTATATTTGCATCCATGCACATCTTTAGTTAACACATGCACTGGATATTCTAAACATGGGCGACGCTCTTTTAAAAGTAGACTTTTGTAGTTACTGCTGTAAAGACAAAACGAAAGAGTATCGTGCACAAAAGCCAGCAATCATATGGCAATGTAAAAAATGATGGACTAAATGTGGATACAAATAAAGACAATAATGTGTAAAAGTAAGTGATTAACCATGCCAAGAATGAATGTTAGAATTAATTTCTAATACCGACAATGGGTAGCGCTTACGTTTTAAGTCAGTCATTTCTGCAGCAAATGACTGACAGGTACAGAAAAGGCATGCGTTAGTGAAATTTGAAGCAGATTTTATTTACAAAAAAAAGGTCAATACGAAATCAAGAAATACAAAATGCAATTTTATTATCTTATCTTATCTTAAGTCCCAAGTGGCTTGGGGAAAGGGGGGGGATAATACAGTCATGAAACTTAGAGGCTAAGGGTAATAATGCCGCATTTTTATGTTTGAAATATCCCGTGTCCTGACGAAAAGATTTATCAAGGTTCCTTCTGTGTGGGGACTTGTTTGACCTAGCAAGATTTATTAAATAAGCACAAACACAAGCTCTATAAAATAAGCACACACACACACACACACACACACACGATTAGGGGACGGGAGACAAACACCTCTCTGTTCACCCAACACTCCCTCTACTGCTCTTTGTTGGGAGCGGTCCGGATCGCTCCAGTACCTTGTTCTAGTTCTGGTCCCGCCTCCGGTGTCTTCTCGCCCTGGTCCGGTTCGTTCCTCGATTTCAGTTTCTGCTGCTTCGTTCTGTTCAAGTTAATAAACAGCATGTCAGGGAGATCCATCACAGGTGAGGTGACATAAATCAGCGCCGTCTGCCACGTGAAATGGCAGACCACCTTGACCTATATCACGTACACACTTTTAACAAGGTTATAAACAGGCGTCTGCATACACCCCCAGATTCTGATACTCATTATAATCTTGAAAGTGAATCTAAAGCCATTTCAAAATTGTAACAAAATCCAAACTTAATAATGCATATGCAGTATCCCTGACAAGGACAATGCCTTATACTGGCAATTACTGAACACTTCACTTGTAATCCAGAACATCCCTGTATCATCAATGACTAACTGGTTAAAAAAACGCACACACACACGCATGCATTACAGCCAGCACAGGCTGTGCTACAGTTCTGAGATCTGGTCCTACTTGAGGTTAAGGAAAGCTCTCCGTTTCTATGCTACACTTGCTGGGTCATTTCAAGTAGAGACAGTCTAAAACCACAGCTTGTCAACAGAATTATTTTTAAACTTAGTGTAGTACCACATAACTGTTTTTTGTTTTTGTTTTTTTCTAATACATGCTTTTCTTTCAAAACTACACATCCGAGACATATATAATGAATGGGGCGCATGTGGCAGAGAAGTATTATAGAACTGTTTTGTCAGGTTCAATTGCTTGAAGGGTGGTCTAACAGTAAACGCAGCTCAGCACGGTTCCTCACCTCTCCTGTTTGAGTGCATACTCCAGCATCTTGATCCTGCCCACCAGGTCTTGCTTCACATTCTCCTGCCCCGTCCTCTCGCCTTGCAAGAAAGCCACCTGGGCCTGCAAACACACACACACACACACACACACACACACACACACACAGGTGGTCACGGCCAGCACTGCATTGCATATTAATAATATTAAAAGAGTTCTTTTCCATCCTGCTTGGATTTCTGAGGACCATTTATGTTCCGTTACTAAGAGACACAAATGGATTTACTTTGTCATCCCCACACCCAAGACAATCACAGGATGAAGTCCTTGAAAACAAGCAGGTTTGAAGAAAGGTTTGCAAGTAAATGACAATGAGACTGGCATAGCTGAGCCCCGTGCTTTGTGTCTTAACTGCATTCAGTAAGTATCAGTATCAGTATTCAGTAATCTATTTTATATCTACTAGCATCCCAGTAGCGGCGCTATTGTCTACTTGTACACACACACACACACACAGACACAAAACACAAAAACACACACCTCCGAATTAAAGACTACGAGTAACTTCAACATATACACCCGGTTCTAGTTTTTTGTTTGTTTGTTTGTTTGTTTTTTGCAGAACGTTTTATTATAAAAGTAAACGCTGCAGGTACCCTCAGCTCGTCTCTCTCGGCCTCCCATCGGTATTTTTCAGACTGAAAACGGCTCCACTCGAACTGGATGAAGTGCAAAATCCCTTGCAGAGACGGGCCCGGTTCGCCCTCCTGGATCTCTGGAGTCTGAGCAGACGCGGCCATCGCTCCTAATCCCACTGGCGAAGTCTTGGGACCGTTCGGGTTCCGAGCAGAACCATTGGCGCTGCGGTTCGGGTTCAACCCGCCCGCTCCTCCTGCGGACCGATCCGCCTCCATAACGGAGCCAGTGGTGTCGCTGCCACTACACTACACTACACTACACTACACAAACACACACAGCCACATAGTGAACTCCTCGTTAACGCTGAGGCTTTCCAACAGCAACTTCCAGGGCGGTCAGTTCCTGCCACATTGTGAGGCAGCTCCTTCCTTTCAAGTCGCTTCCTAAACAAAGCGGGATACAATTTGCATCGTCTTGATTACTGTACACCTGGAAAAGGGGAGTAGGTTTGTTGTGCAGGGAACATATCCATCTTCCTGAAGGCTATTCACCTGCGTGTATGAGCCTCTCATGTATTGCATGCAGAATATGTATTTGGGGTTGTTTACGTTGACAGTAGATACTGTTTGGTTTATTTAGATAAACAAACCCATAAAATTACCTGTTTTCAGATAGAAGTCGGATGCGGACGTTTACGAAGCAAGCAAAAAAATACGTTGTGGTGTTTGGTAAAATGTATTGAATGCATTGTAATATTGGACTGCACGATTAAACACGTATGTAAACAGGAGGGCTCGATTCCCACATTATGTTTTAACGGTACAGGCCATGCTTTTTAAATGAAATAAATAAGAGCCTGCAACTATAGCATATTTAAACATACATTATTACTGTATATCAATAAATAAACCGCTACCGGTAGATTTACTGTTTGAATGAATGAACTGCAAAGGCAATATATTACTGATAACTAATAATGCTGTATGCTGCTGCTCTTGCAGCAGGCTCCACGGTGCAGACAGAGTACACTTGTTGCTAGACAAAATGTGCTTTGCGGTAAGGAATGCTCTTTGGAGTCATACATTAACTGCGCATGGAAATGGGTTTGGCCATTGTCATTTCCGTTCTACTATTTACTATTCCACTTCTTGTCAAATGAGAACGGCTCTTTGCACAATAAAAAAATCGAAAGACTTGCGTCATTTATAGTTCTGTTTTGAGCCTCGAAATCCGGCTCCGGCATATGCAAACAATATTCTGATGTCACCGGTAGCGTTCGTTGTCGTTAGGGTTGCCTGCATGTCAGGTCACAGAGATCCTTTAGTAGTATTGTAGTATCTTTGCACAGAGCGACGTTATTGGAACAATCCTGTGGAAACATGTAACTAGGTGGCATTTTGAGCCATTCTGGAATTGTTCTCATGCATTCTAGAATTATTCAAGTTTAAAATCCATTCCAGAATGGTTTGACCCATTTTGTGTTTCTCATTTGGCTGAGGGAACTACACTGTTTTTTGCCTCCAAATGACTCCAACCCTGTATATGGGTATCTAAAACACAGGGTGTTGCCTCATTTGTAAATTATTTTATTTGGTGTAAATACTGACTGGTGCTCTTTGCCTTCCTGTTTCAGGTCAGACAGGGGGTTCTGCAGTTGGACTGGCAACAGGCAGGTGACAGGGAGGCCCCATTGGCTCTTTCAGGATCTTGAGTCTTGACGGAGGCAGGTGGCGGCTCCTGCAGTCCACGCGTAGCATGAGTGGGGCAGTGATGACAGCAGCAGAAATCGAAAATCCATGCCTACAAAAAAAGCGATAGTTCTGAGAACATGGAATGCAAAGGTTTCCATCACCTCTGTGGAGTAAAGATCTGAGGACCAAAAGCATACTTGGAGTTGTTGCAACACCCAAAACAAAACAAAAAGTTTCAAATGGGATCAAATCCACAAACCCCCAAATTTCTGAAATCATTTTAAACTAAGGGCAGACATCCAGCTACTCTTCAGATCTACGTAGGGCAAACCCAAGAGCCATTCCAAAATGAGAATCAGTTTCTGCCAAGGCCTGTTAACAGGCGCCATAGCCCTTAACCTGCTGATTCTTTACTACGTCTCAAGGGCGCAGCAGCAGATGATGGAGAAACGTCGTGAACCAGGCAAGGGGGCACCTAAGAGGGCTTCCCTACCCCTCCCTGGCATCGGCATTGGCAGCAGCAGAGGTCCAGGCCTCACCATACTGGTACGGGAGTTCGAGGATTTTGAAAACTACGTTGCAGATGTGGCTCACTCCTTCTTGAAGATCAGGCCCGAGCTGCCGTTTGTGGTGGTGGCAGACACGCTCCCCTACCCGCCGCTTGCCTTGCCAGATGGGGTCCGATTGGTGGTTCTGAAGCCCGCTCCAGATCAGCCTCCGCAAGTTTCCCGGCCAGAGCTCTACATCCAGACGGAATATGTCCTTGTGGTCCCAGACGGGGTGGAGCTGGATCTGGGACGACAGCTGGACAGGCTGCTGAAGGAGTTGGAAGGAGAGGGGGGGGGTCCAGTTCGCTTAGTAGCCGCCCCCGTGTTAACACGCTCTGCGGTCCAGTGCCTTCACCTGAGGGTCAGCCTCCGAGAGTGGACGGCTACCTACACTCCAGCGGCTTCCGGGAGCAGCGGCAGCGTCTGCACCGCTTTACGAGGGGATGCGGTCATCCTAATCCGGACCGAGGACCTCTTTAATCTCTCGACCCCGCTTTCCAAGCCTCTGATGACCTCCCTCTTTATTCAGACCTCCTTGAGGGGATGGAAAGTCAAACTCCTGGAAGGGCCGGCCTTTGGCTCCAACCGACGGCCCTTGTTCGGCTCAGCCCACAACCAGTGGAAGGCGGACAGCCGCCTGAAGGAATCGACTGCTCGGCTGTTCAAGGAATTCGGGATCAAGCGCGTCATTCAAGCAGAAGGGAAAGACCAGTGGTACGGATGCAGGAAAGAGACGGCAAGGTGTTTCGGAACGGTTCTAGACGACACTCCGGATTATCTCTACCTAGATCGCTGGACTCCTCCTTGCTGTCTTCGTGCTCTTCGAGAAACTACCAAATACGTGATCAATATCCTAGAGACTTCCGGCGTCCGGTACTGGCTGGAAGGGGGCACCCTTTTGGGAGCAGCCCGCCACCAAGACATCATTCCTTGGGACTACGATGTAGATTTGGGGATCTATATGGAAGATGTTCCCAACTGTGACTACCTAAAGAGCCTGGATTCCGGTTCCTTGACGGACGCCAATGGCTACGTGTGGGAGAGAGCCGTTGAAGGCAATTTCTACCGTGTCCAGTACAGCGAGGCCAATCACCTTCATGTGGACCTTTGGCCCTTCTACTCCCGCAACGGCGTGATGACCAAGGACAGCTGGATGGATCACAAGCAGGACGTGGAGTTTCCAGAGCACTTTCTACACCCGCTCGTGCCCATGCAGTTTGCAGGAATCACCGCATATGCCCCCAACAATCACAAAAGCTTCCTGGAGCTCAAATTCGGAGAGGGGGTCGTGGAGAACCCCCAGTACCCCAACCCAGCCAAGAAGAGACTGGAGAAATCCAAGCTGTGAGCCTCCAAGACCTCCGAGACGCATTAGAACTGCTGAGGACGGGCAGGCAGTCAAATGTCACAGCTTTTGATTATGATTTAATTCATTTTGTTTCCGCTACAGTTTACTCCATTATCCAGAGCAGCTGAAACCAGGGTGTGTTCGGATAACTCAGATTACTGTGCCATTCGAGGTGTTACTGTAGTCATGTGTCCTGAACCCACCTATGTGGCTAGAATGTGAACAGTGTTAGCTAGGAAAAAAAGTATTTTAACTAAGAAAAAAAGGATTTAGATCATCAGTGAACAACTGTTGCAAACTGAGCAACAATTATTTTTACTGTTTCAATTAGTTATATATTATTAAGGCGGTATTTTGTTCACCGTTATCACGATTTCTGTTAAACGTACCCATTGCCGTGTAATATGTAGTTCCCCTGTGAAAATTCCCATTTCTGAAAGAATAGTGTAAATATTCATAAAATAAATACAGCAAGAGTTTCATGTGTCTATTATTTTTGCATGTTATTTATGTTTTTATTTTTGTTTGAAAACTCACTTCAGGTGAAAATAGAATGTCTTTAGCATTTCAGGTACGCATTTCAATCTGTAGAAGCATTTGTTGTACAATAACCTCGAGAAAACAATCAGTTTTGAATGTGACAGCGCATTTTTTTTCTGCGTTAATACATTTTAATGTTTAAAATCCTGAAATATCTTTTTAGACAGCGAAATAAGCCATTTTTCACCATGAAAAAAATACAGCTGTGTTTATATTACTTGAAAAGTTTATAAAACGGGGCAGCGAGACATTTGTTTCAAGGTTCAACCTCAAACACGAAGAAGTATTTTAATATAGTGTAGAACCTGTAGTGTAGGATTAAAAACACTGCAAGTCAGAGCAGGTGAAATGGTAGCCAACTTTTCTATAAACCTGTAGACAGAATTTGCATTCATACTGAACTAGGACCCGTTCATGCCACCACTATAAATTATTTCCCTGTAATTATGCTCTTGGTCTTTCTAAATACGAGGTCTCATTTCTGTAATCAATCTGCTTTGTTTTTGCTTCCTTAGCGATTTCTTTAAAAGCATGTTTTAAATTCGCTTGGATTGGATTTAATGTCAGTTTCATATTGTTCTTTTCCCTTGACCCTAAAAAACACCAAGGAGAGGCTCGGCATTGCTTCAGTGGGGGATGAATGGTAAAAACTCCTACAAGTCGCTTGAAAAGTTGTCTGAAAGTTCCCTTGTGTTTCTGGGGCTTCGCTTACTGTAGCTGGACATGCATACCGATAACAAACAGCCTGTAACATATAGACATCTGCAAAGCAATTATCAGTGTTTTGGGGGTCGAAGCATGCTATTGGCTGAAACTGGCCAATAGGGGAAGCAACCAGCCTGTTAATGACAGGAAAGAAGCTGTTGAATGGTGCAATTTAAAGGAATGGGAGAAGGGATCATTGAGAAATGATTATGTATCCCTCTAGAATAATTTAAAACACCTTACTCAGACTCACTACGTTCTAAGCTTGCTCTCCACAGAGGATCTACACTTTTTCAAGAGCGCTACGGCAGGAATTGCAAATTTTGTCCAAACCTTTGCACGCTGTTAACTCCGATTGGTGACGTACAATAAGAACTCAACTGTTTATTATTTATTTGTCGTCTTCCCCTGATGCACGAATAAAAATACCATTAAAAAAAAAAGAAATGTCATTTATTTTATATTATTGTTTCGTAGCGGTACCAGCTACATTTGTTTTATTTGCAACTTTAAAATGCGGTGTAATCAGCAACCGACTCACAGAGAATTGTGAGGGTCTGGAATCAACTCCCCAGTAATGTTGTTGAAGCTGACACCCTGGGATCCTTCAAGAAGCTGCTTGATGAGATTTTGGGATCATTAAGCTACTAACAACCAAACGAGCAAGATGGGCCGAATGGCCTCCTCTCGTTTGTAAACTTTCTTATGTTCTTATGTTCTTAATCAAATAGCAGAAAGGTAGTAATCTACACACTAAGAAAAATGCTTCAGTATGCAAAAGCAAGATAAATTGTGCAGGTGACTTTACAAAACACAACTGTTCACATGTTTGTAAACGTTATTATACATTAGTAATATAATACTTAGATTAAGACAACTTTATAAAAGCATGAAAACAGCCACATTTTTCATTGGAATCTGCTATTTTTATACAATGCAATGCTGAAGCATGTATCTGCAGTACCTTCTTTTCAACAGCAGGTGGCAGCAAAACCTTAGGAAACACGTCTGTACGTAAATGAGACTTACAAGCAGAGCGAACTGCCTTCAATCTTGAGCAGGTGTTTGCTATCAACGCTCCATTTCCTTCTGGCCGCAATATATTTTATTGGCCATTACTAATGCTGACAAAGTCGAAAGTTGTTTTATAAAAGCTGGGCAGGCTACCACAGCATTGCAATCTAGTCAAAACAGTTGGAAATTTCAAGTTAACTATAATATTTTATAACTTAATCTTAAACTTTTTTTTTTTTTTTTAGGAGCTCAAAAAAAAACCGTCTAATTCAGCAAACTATCAATTCAATTAAGGGTATCAAGTGTCATTCGAACAGCTGCTTTATATGCTTTAAATCTTGCTCACATTGGCTTAATGACTCAAGCTTGTCTGTAGAATCCTAAATGCGGGGGCTCAATATTCCATTTAAAATGACGCGACAACGATCTGGTACAAAACAACGTTTCCACGGAAAGCCTGTCATGGTTACATGATCAGATGGAGAGATATGTTTCAACTACACAGTTGAAACAAGTATAAAAACGACATTACAATAGCACGCTTTACACTGCTTTATTTGGAGAGAGCATTAAAGCAACGTACGTCCTCGACACACAATTTAAAGAAAAGCAAACAAAAATGAATAATTTTTTACACAAGTACAACAGACTGAAATGGTACACCCATGATGTGATTCACGAAGACAGCAAGTTCTAATCTAAATAGTGGCGGATCTTAACGCCGTCAGAAAAATAACTGTATATACCTCACATCACTGCATTTGTATTGTATGCTGTAATGTTGGGTCTAAATAAAAAAAATAAAAATAAATTAAAAAAAAAAAAAGACCACAATGGAAGAACTGGGAAATGGAACACCATTCTGCATTTCCAGTTTGACTTTACTGGGATTCACACCCGCGATTAACTGTGGCCTCCGTGTGGCCTTGTGTGTTCTGTCATCATGCCAAGCACTTTGTGCAACCTTTAAAGCAGTCTCACTGGTCCTTCGGCTCCAACATTGACAGTTGTTTGTAAAGCAGCATCTACAGCGCCAGGTTTTCGGGTCCCAATGCTATGTGTTTTTGCTTTTGTTCTCAATGAACGGGTGCCAATGTTCTGTAGATGGGCTGTAAGCACGAGTGAGTGAAAAACACTTTTTTATTTTTATTTTTTTAAATGTAATAAAAATGGGATAACATTTTTAAAAAGCCAAAATCCCCCCCCCCCCCCCCCCCCCCCCCCCACTCTTTACCCTTTTAAATATTTGACTCGGTACGTAGAGCTAAGGTCCGAGTCCGATGTGATCCACTCGTTCCTCTGGGTGAAAAAGCCTTTAGGAGTTACATCCTTGACTCTTGATCACATGGCGCGGCTTCTATTCCTTCCAAAGTGACACTCGTGTCTTTCTTGATCAGGGGGGTGTCCTCGTCCCCTTTGAGTGGGGCCGGCTTGGTGGGGGGGGTTTCCTCCAGCTTCACTTCGATCAGCTCTAACCCCTCCGCATTACGGTCCACGAAGTTCTGCAGAAGCCCCGCCCCGTAGGCATCGCCCTCTACATTGATAACTGTGCAGGTGCGATCCCTAAAAGAATGACAGACAGGATGACGTAACCGGACCAGCACAGGTTCTTGCAAACACAGCTCTGCAGCAATAACATCTTATTAGCACTAGCAACAGTAACACTGGGTCGCCCTTTAATTCTGAACTGCTGTGTACATTTTTGCACTTAGACCTACAGAACAGGCAGTGATTAGACAGCAGAAAGAGTTTGATTTGCAAAGAAAGTGTGTGTGTGTGAGATTTCATTGCCTTCCTCCTGGTACTCTATCACTTCCTGTGAGCTGTACCATGCGAGGGAGTGTGACACAGGAAAGTAAATAAAAGGGGACCCATCCTATACTATAGTACATTATATTACAGAATACTTTATTGAATCCTTAGATTTAAACCCGCAAGCCCTATTGTCCAATACAGGGTCACACTAGTGCTACTAGTCGAGATTTATATTCCATTGTGCCTTTCGGCCCCTCTCACAGTACCGTCCACACTTACACAAGCCAATCAACAGCTAGGATGAGGGAGATGTCGTTAGTGGGCAGGCCCACAGCCTCCAGGATGATGGCAAGTGTGAGCACACCCCCTGCTGGAATTCCTGCAGCACCTACACTGGATGCGGTGGCAGTCACCCTGCCAAGAGAAAAACAGCCCAGGTGAGACGGCCACCAATTCTCCAGGTCATATAACTCTAGAGCAGAGGAGTCAAACTCCAATCGCAGCAGGGTCTTCATTGCAACTTAACACCTCAATTAACACAACTGAGCCAATTGTTTGTTCGATTGGATCGGTCTAGTAATAGTCAAGGTATTTTACAGTTAGTGATTTAAAACAAACAAAAAAAAAAAAGAAAGCACACTACCTAGGAAACATATTGAGGCCTGGAGAGAAGTGTTAATCTTGTCCAATGAATCAAATAATTAGGCCAATTAAGCAATTGCGAGCTGGGGTGGAACGAAAGCTACAAGACACTGCGGCTCCCTCCAGGATTGAGTTTGATGCCAACATCGGACAGATTAGAAGGCTTGCTTGCTTACATACAAGGAAGCAAGCCCAGCAAATCGATTAGTTAATAAAGACAGACGATTAGAGATACTCGGTTAGAAGCAGCCCCTGGCGGACCGCACTCACAGGATGGTGATGACCTGGATGAAGTTGAGCGAGTAGTCATTGAGCTGAGCGATGAACACTGCTGCCACGCACTGGAACAGCGCGGCGCCGTCCATGTTGACCGTGGCACCGATGGGCAGGATGAAGCGACTGATGTGCTTCGAGACGCCGTTCTTCTCCTCCACACACTTCATCATCAGGGGCAGGGTGGCCGAGCTGCCCAGGACAGAGAGGCAGAGAGAGGGTCAGGACCAGGTTAGGGTGCAACGCAGGAAGGCAGTATAGGAGGGAAAACAGTTCATTGAAACAAGGATGTCAGTAACATAACATCTCCCACCACAGCTGTGAAATCAAAATGAGACCCATCAGTGTGACAAAAAAGCTGATGAAGCGCTGATTAATATTCTACTATATATATATTATATAATATATATATATATATAATATATATATGTATATATATATATATATATTATATATATATATATATATATATATTATAATATGTCACAGAATAAAAGCCCGGATTCAAGTTTTTAAATCAGTATTTGATATGCAGCAGGGTAGCTTCTCAAACCCAAAATGGAAGAAATGGAACAATAAAGCCTCTGCAGCTCAATTCAAGAACGTTGTTAACAGTCTGTTCAACCCATGGGACAGCAGTCCCGCTATGAGGCTGAACTCCAGCCAGCGTGCTGCGTTACCTGGAGGAAGTCCCAAACGCAGTGGCCAGCGCGGTGAAGATGCCCCACAGAAAGCTGTAGGGGTTCTTGCGGGTGAAGATGAAGTAGATGAGGGGCAGCACAAGCAGCCCGTGGATGGCGTGGCCCACGATGCAGCAGCAGATGTACTTCCCCAGACTGGCAAACAGCATGCCCACATCCTCCATCTCCACGATTTTCCCAGCCACCAGGAACATGATACCGAAGGGGGCGTACCTGCAGGACAGCACAGGGGGTTACCGGAACCAGGAAAATTATCGTCCCATTCACATTCCAAGCTACATTTCTCTCGCGATAAGCTTGTTTTTATCTTATTGTTATATATGAAATAATTTAATAAGTTTGTATTGGCAGGCTGGGAATCCTTGCACTCACCACATGATCCAGGAGACCAGGACCATGGTGGCCTCATTGAAGGAGTTGAAGAACTTAATGAGAATCTCCCCCTCTTCCCCCAGCTTCCTCAGAGCGATGCCGAACACAATGGCGAACACGACCAGACCCAGAATATTCATCCCATCCACTTCCTTTCCAAATGGGACCTGCCAGACAAACACAGCTCATTAACACTGAAACTACTGCAATGCAATGACCTGTCACAGAACCTCATTGGATAAAAACAGCCGGCACAAAGACTTGCCAATGAAGGATTACATTTTTCAATTTGTCGTTAAGTATGTGGAGAACTACACAACTGTGTGTAATTCAATGTGTTAAAGGTAACATTATTTCAGCAGGTTTCATCTGATACTTTCTCAAGCAAAATTAGTTCATGCTATAGGGTGATGCAAAAGCTTTGGCCAAAGTTTCAGAGTTTAACAAGACATGCCACGTGTTCCTTTGTTTTAAAAATGGAACTCGGGCAGCGACACCAGAGGGGTGTCCCAAGAGCAGCGTGGTTTCAGGTGCAGTGGTGCGCATGTACTATACTGCAAAAATGAAACCAAATTTAAAATGGTATGAAATTTCATTCCGATTCTTCTGATGTTGTATTTATTAAGAGGAAAATCAAATAAACAGATAGATAGATAGATAGATAGATAGATAGATAGATAGATAGATAGATAGATAGATAGATAGATAGATAAACCCTGTTCAGAAACCCACTTGAAGCTGTGCTGTGTAAAAAGTTATTTGAGTGCTCTGTAGATATGTAGCAAAGCTAATGCTGTCAAGGCAAGTGTGTACAGGGACTATGGGATAGTCTTGGGGAGTATTAAGTCAGTCTGGCAAAAATCTCAACAGATGTAAGCCCGCTGGGAGGAAAAAAAAAGAAAGGAAAAAAAATGTTTGAGTACATTTCTGGCAACATCCAAGGACAAGCGTTTACCTGGGACGAGAGCGCCTACTTAATCCGCATTCTTGCCACTCAGCCAAAGCTATGGTTTCTCAGATACAAAAAAAAATAACAATAATTACGATTGTGCAAAACCCTGTTCTATAATATCAGTAAAGCCCTTTTCGTGACTGTGGTTTAAACTGGAATTTGTTCACATCTGCCTTCCCAGACGCAAATCAAAGAACACTGTGTGCGTATGTGTGAGGGAGGAGGAGACCAGGAGAGGGAAAGAAAATAACACACTGTTCCCGAGCACAGCATTTAGTTACATGAACGCTGGCAAGCAGGGAACCCCCTTCAGGGAAACAAGGGTCAAATAATTACCAGCCAATGGTTCTGTACCGAGGGTTGTTTAAGGGAAGCTTGACAGCAACATGTATTTGTGAATAAGTGTACAGTATTCCACTGGATAAGGAAAAACCAAAACTAAATGGAATATGAAATAAACTGGATCCCTGCTCTGACATATTTGCTAGTTCCTTCACTGGACTGTATCTGGATTATAGTATCTTGCAAAGTGCTACTATAATCCAGATACTTGCTTTGTGATGATGGTCCACTATGAAAGGCGCTCTATAAAAATAAAGATTAGTTTTACTATAGTGATACAGCAGAGCAAAGGGGTTACGTCAAGCAGGGGCAACCATGTGACAGTCAGGAGAAGGAAATGGCAAAAAGTAAAAAAATAACAAACACTGTGCTTTTTACTTAAAAGCCAGCAAAAAGCAGACAATAAAAAGGTGCGAGAGAAAGAACTACCATAATCATTGTAGCCAGTAAAATCACTAATGGAATATTTCATTATCATCCTACCCTACAGAGAGCCAGAACAATCTTGGTCTTTAAGCCAAGGACTGGCATTCATGAACTGTGTTTGAAAAAAAAAAAAAAAAAGTTTGGGAACCTCAAACCTTAGAATGGTAATTGAAATGACTGACTCCGTTTTTCAAAAGAAAGGGACGCAGCGTTTTCTAAAGCGTCAGCCCTATAAGAACTCTGCTTTTAGGTTTGTTTCCCTGCACTTAAACTTGCATACTACAGTCCATGCATTGGGCAACTGAATTGCAACAGCACTCTACGCGTTAACAGCTGTGCAATCTTCCAGTCACGTTATTTAATGAACTGCACACAGCCTCGGATCTGAAGAAGATCGAGGCAGCTTCTTATTCTGTTAGTAAGAACACGATATGAACGTTGTTGAAGAATTTCAAACACTTTATCAATTTCTAAAACGTGAGCTAAACCCTGTGCTTCACCGCTGGCACAGAAGAACACAGACCAGATGGAAATAGAAATGTGTAGCACAATAAAGTCTGCTTTTTTCAAGAGCAGGAGTCACCCAGACCTTTGGGTTCTTTGTACATGCTTCAATTTGAAACACGCAGCTGTTTTAAAAGATTGAACCTGCCCTTTCTTCTTGGTACCTAATCACTTCATGTGTCATAGTTCAAAACGCACTCCAGTGGCCTTGCTGAAATCACACCATGTGATCTGCAGCAAGAGGTACCAAGATGCAACAGTTTCTCCAGCGTGTTGCATTTGTTGACAAACAAAAAAACAAGTGATGAACAAATAATTCTCAGTAAAAGATCGGTCATAATGTTTATAAAGCCAACAAGTAAGAAAATAGATTTAATGAATTGGCATTAGTGAAAACAGTGCTTGTGATTTGCATGCAGCATTAGTAATAATAAAATAATTAGAAAGGGTGGGTCTTACCTTTTCCACTTCGTAGTTAGATTTATCAGTGAGGTTTTTCTGTATCAATTTGTAGCTTGTGGCATACTACAACAGAAAACATGTTTTATAATTCAGCATCTCAAAAGGTTAAAGGCAGGTTTGACAGAGTAAGGAATACACTGTATATGCTGTGCTTGTTTGTAAATAAGCACAACTAAATTTTACAATTCAAGTGCAAAGCATACAAGTTACTTTTGTTTTTTTATCTTGTATTTCAGACTGACTCAGGAGAGCGCATTCGGGAGAATATTGAATGTCATTATGTTGAAAGAGGCTTTTGCAAATTTCCCATGGGACACTAAACACCTTCCACCTTGATAGTTCTTCATTCTTACAAAAAAAAGACTTACCGATTGAAATGCAGCAGAGACCAGGTTCGAGGGGAAGAGGTTCCTATGCACAGAGAGAGAGAAAGAGAAAGAAAGAGAGAGAGACACAGTTCAGTTTTGGAAAATGTACTTGTATAAGACTATACCAACATGACTACTTTGAAACGTACTGGTAGATGATTCAATACAGTTTGATTTCTTTCTTTTTTTTTTTTTTTGATGTGGCTTCAGTTTTTCCAGCGTGGCTTAAATGTTAAGTTGCTTTAGCCACAATGGCTAACTAAATGAAAGTCTTTAAAAGGTAACACGGGTATCCCCGGAAAAGTATTTAACATGCCTTGAATTGCAAAAAGAATCGACTATACAAAAGTCTACTGTGGTACAGTGTGGCAAAGGAGGATAATAGAAGCAGGTTTAAGAATATGTAACACTGTACCAAAAAGGTTAGCTACTATATTGCGTTGCCATTTACAAAGTCCTGTTTGACAGTACTGAAACACAAAGTTTTGATTAGTGTACTTCAAAATCGTATGGTCCTATTTTCAGCTGACAAACCATTTAGAAACGAATCCTGCCCTAGCTGTCACACATCCCATTAAAAACTACTCTATGCAAATCGCAATCACATGCTGGTAGCTTTCATACAATAGAAAAACCAGTTTGTGCCAGTCCTGGATTTGAAATGGATTCTAAAGAAAGGAGTGCTTATAAACTTTAACCCCGCACACGACATCATTAAAAGAGAAGGAGCATGGGAGTGAGAGATTACATAGGCAGATCTTTACTTGAAACTCTCACCAGCCCTTCACCCAGAGCTTCAGAACCGTCTTTACTTAGGTATATTATTTAAAATGACCAGGACCCAGGTGTTAAGCAGTGTTCTGAAACCCTGGACCAGGTGCAGAGATAATGCAGGTTTCAAGCCCTGTTACTGTCTCTGTGCTTCACTGGGAACAAATGGAATTAAAACACTATTGGGCAAAACCCCCAAGTTACTAATGGTCTTCACCCATAAAGTGCCACAATCTAGTCAGAGAATTAAAATAACGGGTAAATTAATGGCAGTTAAAAAATGGTCCAAAGTGGCCAGTCTTCAAATGATAGAAAAAAAACAGGAGGGCTCTAGACCTTGACAGTATTGGAAGGACACAGTCTGCTTTACATGAAAACAGCAGGGAAGCGTGGAAGATAAGGGCAGACAAAGACAGACAGGGTTACATTAACACAATCAGAGGTGTGCTGTGCGTAAACAAACAGGCATAGCTCCTAGACAGCCGCTCCACAGGGAAGATTATATATTGTAGCTACCAATGGCAGCTGGTCTTTGCCATGTGTCCTAACCGTCACCTAAACACACAAACACACACAATTAGATCAATTGTTCTTTTGAGGTGGATGGCCTTACCCAAAAGCCCAAGTTTGCATAAATGTGTTAGCAAACAAAACACGCAAAAAAAAAAGTGCTTCGCTTAAACAAACAATTCCGAACTTCAGACAAGCCCCGATTTCAGTTTCCCCGTGTCTCCTAAATCCATGAATTCTTACCGTCTTTATTCAGAATACCAGTGTGTGGAAGATTATAGAATGAAGAGCGGGCATTAATTACGCGTGGGATAAATGCAGCACACAGGTGAGGGTGTTACATTCTTTTAGTAAAAAATAAATAAAAAAAATTAAAATGCAAAAATAAAATAAAAACGTCATGACGAAAATATATCAAACATAACATAAGTCTGACTGCTGCATCATATAAGCAATATACCTGGAATCACAAAACCCGCCGAAACCGCAAGCAAGCCGTCTTGCGCGGCACATCACAGCTGTGTGCTGTCGTTTCACCTAATTACATTATAGGCCGTTTACAAATGGCTGACTTGGATATTTAAGTTTACGAGGACCTAGTTCTGAAATACTGTAGTTTTCATATACAAAAAATAAATAAATTGCTGTACTGCATTTTGCCATTACCCACGCATACGACTTGAGTCTTACTTTTAAAAGTTTTAGGCGCAAAGATGCAATGTGGCAGATAACGCATTCTACACCTACACTTACCGACAGTGGGCTGTATTCATAAAGCACTAAACACACAATCATTAGAAAGCACACAATGAGCTCCGTAAACACAGCTTCCATTACTCTAGGTAAGCTTTTCCCCTTAAATAGAAGCTAGACCACTGCCAGCCGTTCTTGCACAACCCCGTATCACGCGCTTTACCTTCGCGTTCCATTCCCGAATAATTCCTGCTGACTTACCTCACGAGGTCCAAGAACGAATCCACCACTTCTTTTGATTGTGGCACCGCATCTTCCATCCCAAATAACACCGGTTTGGCTCCCGCGCCGACCCCTGGCCGGATAGCAAAAGCCATGCATACCCCAATGGCAGATGCGATTAAAGTGGTGACTAAGAAAAACAGCATCGCCCAGCCACCTAACTTGCCCAGGGCTTTGGGGTCGATACTGGCGGCACCGGACACCAAACTGCACACCACCAGAGGAATGATGATCATTTTCAGAAGCCTGATCAACAGCTCTCCCGGGAAGCCGAAGTACAGTATGTGGGTTTTCGATAGTTCCACATTCCTCACCCCGAGTCCGATAGCCACCCCGATAATGACCCCGGAGACCGTCAGTATCACCAACAAGTTAGCCAAGACAACCTTCTTCACCCGGGCCATGGTGGAGCCGGCAGCCTCTGTTTTGTGTGCGGGGAGGACGTTAACTACAGAAGAATTGTTGGTATTGCCAGAAGCAGACTTGTCCACGTGGGCTTCTCCATTTGATGTGTCCTTGTCTCCCTCAAACATCTCCACTTACTTTTTTTTTGCTTTGTTTTTAAATAACAACCCAATGAAATAAGTTAAACTTGGCAACACGGCCCGCACTACGGCTGCCCTCGCTGCTAACCTCTTCGTTCGCTACCCAAACCTATCAGATAAGACGGAGAAAAACTGAACTCTACATACACCGAGAAGAAAGGGGCTGTGTTGCATCAGCACTGTGACGTGTTAAGGGGGTGTGGCGGTTCGACAGATCCTTGATGGAAAGGAAGAAACAATGTTTCAATGTTGAAGATAAAATAGACACATGCAAAACAGGCTGCTGTTTGCAATGGGGAGCGTTTTAATTATACTTAGAAAATTAAATATGAGGAAACAAAACCAAGGAAGCAGACGCAGTCCACTTGCCAGCTGTTTGAATTTTGATTCAAATTGGGGTTTGGAAAGTAGTCTGGCCTAGTCTCACCGAGTAAAATTTAAAGATGTATTTGTTTGTTTGTTTGTTGTTGCAGCAGCACAGCGCGGGTGCCTCAACTTTGTTTTGACTACCTAACTACACAACTTGACAATGTAGCACAGACTAAGCATGCCTGTGCAGTCCAGTATTTTGCCAACAGTAAAAATATCGTAGATAGTTTATAGCAAGTTGCGCCTTGGGAGTGGCACGCTGCGTCAGTTTAATTTATCGCTGATTGTGGGCAGCGGCAGCAGCACTCAGCGAGGGCTCTATCTGATACAGATTGCATGTTGCTTGTCACGTCTTCCTGTTCCAGGTAGAAAATAATGACCCAGGCAGCCTTGGCTTCAATCAATAATTCAGTTTATTTAAATCAATCTTCTGCTAACCTCCATCACGTGTAGCTTATTGCTACCTCGAAACCAAAGCAACGAGGCAGGGTTGCTATAGCGACGCAGCCGAGACATTTCTCACGACAGGGATGCTAAATACGGATCAGAGAAGCACAATGTTTACACGGGCAGGCCCGGTGATTGTCTTATAAAAACCAACGCGTGTTTTAAACATAGGAAGCACACAAATACATTAGGTTCATACGTACAGTGCATTTGTCACGGCAGTATGCAAGTACCAACGATCCAGACGTATGTTTAATTTAGTATTAGTAGACACTATAAGGGAAGTATATTTACCATCCATATTATTATTTTTTAGAGGCTCTTACAATCTCTTACCAGCCCCCCTTGTGCTGGTGAAGAAGAAGAGAGGCTCTTACAATCTCTTAACAGCCTCCCCCTGCTCCCTCCTCACAGCTTAGAGTCAGCTGGTATCAACCAGAGCTACCTGTTACCACGGCAATGACACCATGACCACAGACTCTGTTGCCATGACAACATGCGGCGGCGGCTGTTGTTTTAGGATTGACTCATCCCGACCCCAGACCAGCAGAGTGCTTTAAAAGAAACCCACACAAAGAACGTACATTTTGCAGGCACGCTGTAACGATGGACCCGCTGTTATCGATTGTGTGCTGCTCTGCCATCTCCAAGGACCCCCGTTACAAACAAGACTCTTCTATTCTTTAAACAACGAAGAATTCATCAGACCGAACAGCAGCGATCAAACAGCTCTTTCCACCGGGGGAGAATGACAAAGCTTTGCCTATGCACCCGAAATACGCCGATATCAGGCTCTTACACTCTCTAAACAGCCTCCCTCTGCTCTGTAGGGTAGAGCAGAGCAAGAGAAGGGGAGGCTCTTACACTCTCTAACAGCCTCCCTCTGCTCTGTAGGGTAGAGCAGAGCAAGGGGAGGCTCTTACACTCTCTAACAGCCTCCCTCTGCTCTGTAGGGTAGAGCAGAGCAAGAGAAAGGGAGGCTCTTACACTCTCTAACAGCCTCCCTCTGCTCTGTAGGGTAGAGCAGAGCAAGAGAAAGGGAGGCTCTTACACTCTCTAACAGCCTCCCTCTGCTCTGTAGGGTAGAGCAGAGCAAGAGAAAGGGAGGCTCTTACACTCTCTAACAGCCTCCCTCTGCTCTGTAGGGTAGAGCAGAGCAAGAGAAAGGGAGGCTCTTATACTCTCTAAACAGCCTCCCTTGTGCTGGTGAAGAAGAAGAGAGGCCCTTACAATCTTTTAGCAGCCTCCCTAATCTCTCCATAATCTGGGAGAGATTAAGCTTGTCTATAATTTGTTGCTGAAGGATGTGGGCTCTTATCCATATTCTGTACGCAGCAAAATTAAAATGACAGAGGGCCGTTGCCATGACGACCTGCATAAATAATTTCTACAGCGTGACCTTTTTTTTTTTTAAAGTGCTTTTTAATTCCGCTACCCACGTCAACAGATAAATTTATTCCCCAAGAAACTCAGTTTAACTATTATTATCTGCAGTAGGAGGAGGAGATGATATTAAAGCAGTACATTCATGTTCTATTTTAAAAAGTAAACATCACTACTTTGAAGTGTATCCCACAGTCGGATATATTTCCACCCAGCAATGTCCCACAGCTTCCTGCCCTGCCCTAGACTGGAGGGAGCACCCTTTCTCTTAGGGGGTGAGGGAGCAGCTCAATCTCTATGCCTCAGGCCAGTCCTTGTTTGGAGGGACCACCCTTCTATTCTTTTTTACAATACCAATATAGGCGGTAATGGTACGCCAGCGTGCACTGTTATTTATTTTGCAGCGTTCAACTGCCCTCTGGCACTTGCTGAGGCCTGGAAGGTAAAGGGTTAAGGAGCAACTTCCTGTTCTGTGTGGAAACTGGACGACCCCTCGTAACCTCCTCGCCTTTCCTCACGCGAAAGATACATCAGACAGGATGAAGAAAGCAGACACGCTGGAGAGCCCCAGAACACCATGTTTACACTGCAGTGCTAAATATAACAGAGCACCAGCTAATACACTGCCTGTGTGTGTTTGTGTGAGAAGTAAAAGGGTATTACAACACAGAGCTGTAATACCAAAGGTAGGAAACACCTCTATACACAGTGGTTAGCAATGAATTGGTTACCTAGTCATCTTGTTGATGCTGAATCAATGGGTTTGACAAAGTTTTGGAATCACTCAAGTGCTAGGAACCAGGCGAGAACAGATGGGTCGAATAATAGCCTCTTCTCGTTCATGCATTTCCTTATGTTCTTAATACAGTGTTGTAAAAACTATACCGAATCACATTAGAGTAGGCAGAGGCAGATGCTATATTCTTACTGTGATTTACTGTCCCTGAGTCTTTTGTAGGAGGGATTTGAGCTTGGAGTTCAGGAGTGTCAGATCACTTCAGGCAAGTGTGATAAAACTCGGTATTAGAATGATTTAGCCCCATTATTGAGAATAAAATGGGGGGGGGGGTCCATCTGCATACATCTTGAGAACATAAGTAGCTATTCCACATATTATAAATCATTCATTTCGATAGGCTTTGCCATGATGCTAACGCCCTATTTGCTTACCTAGTAACATCTAGGCCTTAAATAAAAACTTATCCAGGCTTCATCATATGCATCGTGAACATTTTTGTCAGCCTCACATGAGGATGCCCCACCCCCTCCCCTATAAAGTAGTGCACATTGTTTTTAATTCAATATATTTATTATGTGTTCAAAAGACTTTATTAAGTGTTCAAAAATACTTTAATTCAGCTATATATAATATATAGATCTATATATATAATGAATATATATATATATATATATATATATATATATATATATATATATATATATATATGCATGAAAAGGTGAAATAGTTTCTCAAACATAAACTGTAAATCGCCTCTTTTTTTTTTTTGCCGACAGCTGCAAGAAACACAGTTAGTATTCATGTAGGTTGATACATGTGCAAAATGCCCTGAAGCAGACAGAGGGAAGTGTGTAACGGGTAGTGCTGCGTGATGCGTTGCCTTTACGGATACTGAACCCTGACAGCAAAGATGTTTACTTGCCGTGTGCACGCTGGTTCGCTCCCAGCCTCCTTCCTGTCACATCAGCAACTCCGCTGCAAGGAGGCGGGAATGTCGGCATGGGGCATTTAAATCTGTTTCTCCTATCAGTGGTAAGTTTCGTTATAGCTCAGAAAAAAAAGAACAGAAGACAATGAATGAACGAGGACTTCGGCCCGTTCTGGCGTTGGGTTTAAAATTAAAGCAACGTAGGTCCTTCGGATGAGACATAATGCCGAGGTCCTACTGTAAGTGACTGCAGCCGACGTTGTGATGCATAGTTCACACCCTAGTCTCTGTAAGTCGGTTTGGATAAAATCGTCTGCTGAATGACTAAAAAATAATAATAATAATAATAATAATAATAATAATAATAATAATAATAATAATAATAATACATGTTTGCAAGGATACAGAAGTCAGACCAGCCAGTCTATATAAAAAATCAGTTATGAACAGATAATTGCAGAATGGCACACAGGATCTTGCTTTCTCAAGACCGTGATGGTAGATACTCTATAAATAATGTCACAATAGCCGATCAGAGAAAAACTTTTACTCAAGATAAGTTGATTTCTAGTTTGTTATGAAAAAAAGGGTTTATGTCTATAAAAAATAACCATGTGTTGTATTTCCCTAGTGTATATCACTGGGGCTACAAAACTTTCTAGGCTCAAGCCCCTCGTGATATTAGGAATCCTGCCTGAGGACCCTCACCAGAAACGTGAATTCCTTTAGTGAGGGAGAATATTCGGCTGCCCCGGTCGCACTACTGCATTCATTGTGTTCAGTGCCATTTCTCAAACCATAGAGAAACTGCTGCATAATTACACTGTCTGACAGCACATGCAGCATAAACCTGCCTGCAAAGCGATATATATATATATATATATATATATATATATATATATATATATATATATATATATATATATATATATATATAGAGAGAGAGAGAGAGAGAGAGAGAGAGAGAGAGAGAGAGAGAGAGAGAGAGAGAGAGAGAGAGAGAGAGAGAGAACGAACGAACGAACTAATTTTGCTTCATAAATTCGAAATCTAACATGAAATACTTTACTACCATTACGGCTTCAGGTAGACTTTTCGCGATATCGTTTTGTAGTTTCTTTGATTACATGATGTTAAATAAAATATCTAAAATTATGTTAATATAGTTTTTGTTTGTTTTATTCTAGGTTGATGCAAACATTTGGGCCTTACCTGAACACACGCCACTGCGTTCTATTTGTTATATTAAGTAATACGCCACAGGAAAAAGTTGTAACGTGAAACTAGAATAAAAGAACCCCTAACTTTATAAATTGTAGAAATGAGAGGAGAATGTCGCCCTCTATGGGACACGGGTGGAAGTGCACACAGCGCTTTATTTAGTGTTTGCATTGCCGAGATCATGTGAGGCAGTGTCCTGCGCACGTGTAACTGACACAGGCTCTTATGGAGAGCGCTGAAGCGAGAGCCGGGGCTGAGGCGAGCTAACGCGTTTCATTGCAATTAACAGCGCATCGACAGGCAAAAGAGCTAAAAACGCACAGCCAATTGCGATAAAATTAGAAAATAAGGGGTATGCTTGCTTAATGCTGAAAACAAAAAAAAAACTGACTTGATTTAAACGAAACTTACACAAACTGAATACATTTTTTTTTGTATAGTACTGCATGATATAATAATAATAATAATAATAATATAAATAATAATAATAATAATAATAATAATAATAATAATAATAATTGGATTTGTTTTGGAAGATTGACGTACCCTTACGTTGGCTTTAGGTTCTAAATATCGTAACTTTATCTTCAGTAATATTTAAACGTTGTTTGTCATTTGTGGAGAATAAGGTCTCTGACTTGTAATACTAAATACACCTGCAGCTTTAACAAAAAAAAGTACGAGTAAACACTATTTGACTTTTCTTTTTTTACGTTTCCCCGTAAATACAGTTTCTAACTGCAAGTTAGTTAATGTGCCGAGAGAAGTATGGTTTAAAGGCTTGTCCGGATATTGTAGGAGAAGGGAGATTGTTCAGAAGTGGCGCTGCCGGCTGGCTACACTGAAGGTATAGTTGTATTTTTCTTATTTAAAAAAAAACAAAAAACAAAAACGAATGTGTCATTTTCCTATTTTGGATTATGGTAACCAAATGTATTTGATGTGTTTCCTTGACTTTCGTTAACTGTAATTACAACAAAGCTCGTGTAGTCTAGAATTATATCGCCACTGTTTGTGTGTGTGTTTTTATTATTATTTTTTTAAATAAATTGTTCATAATTGGGGATTGAAAATAATATTTCAACATTTCGCAACCAGTCGTACGCATGAAGTTTAATTATTTTAAAAAATGCAGCAATGTTAGAAAATTAATTTCATTATTAAATATACCTTAAGTAGAAGAACTAGAAGAAAAATTCTACCGACAAGAAGCCTTTTAGGGTTTATTATTATCAATGCAAATTCAGCTACCGCCAAGAAACCTTAACACAAAGTCTAAAAAAGTTAAGTCTATAATAATAATAATAATAATAATAATAATAATAATAATAATAATAATAATAATAAAAACCATGATAAAACACACATCTTATATCCATAACCCTTTTTTCTCACATGTCTTTTTCAGACCATCCTCTAAAAATGAAAAGGGGAAAAGGAAATTATGCAGCAAGTTTGGAAATAGAATGAAACTGTCCCCCCCAGGCCGCCCTTCAATCCGTCTCAGC
The DNA here is from genome assembly GCF_017654505.1 of Polyodon spathula. Taxonomy (NCBI): domain Eukaryota; kingdom Metazoa; phylum Chordata; class Actinopteri; order Acipenseriformes; family Polyodontidae; genus Polyodon; species Polyodon spathula. The sequence goes on along the minus strand of NC_054573.1, from coordinate 420,764 downwards.
TTCACCTCTGATGTCTGCAGCGTGAGGCCATTGCTCTGCTCACAGCATTACAAACTGCAAAGACTTGCAAAATGGGCAAGGGATGTGAGCTGTGTGCGATACTACTAGTCGAGATGAGCATGCTGAAATGGAAAATTTGGAGCAGAGGGACCTTGTGAATAACCGCACACCTGCAGAGCCCGATCGGTCATTCCAAAAGGAGACACAGCTCAGCCAGCCGCAGCTTCATCACCTTGATGCTGGCGCTGCCATGGGGGTTGAAGGCCATGGCAGCTCACCTGTCAGAACCAGACAACTGCCCTCGTGTTCCGCAGAGCTGTTATCTAGTATTGGATCCCGAGAGCCTGTTTCTGAGACCCCAGTTTTAAAGCCGCGGCTGGAAGCGGGGGTCCCCCTATTATTAAACAGGACGTCGGCAACGTGCAGTGAAACTCTGAGTGGGTGCAGACAGGGGAGTGCAGGAGCGGCGCGCTACCCCAGTCACCCAGCCTCGGTTGAACCAGTTAGAAGAACACGGCTCTTAGAAAATAACAAGGCTCCTCGTGGAGTTGCATTATTAAAAAGAGACAAAAATGATTGGCTGCTACAACGGGGTCGGCCACTGGATAATGGGGGTGCAAATTATTCCCTAACGGTGAATGGGTCTGGGGAGCCTGTTTGCCCCAACAGCAAAAGAAGACACGTGGAAGGCGGAGACGGTGAGCAAAGCTTGGAGAACAAGGACGTAGTACCGAACAGCCAAAACTCTATCAATAAAAACAATGTCAGTACAATTAAAGAGGGCCAAGCATCGAACTCTGCAGCCCGGCGCTTGTCGGCGTCCGATGCCCTGGTCCAGACCTCCCCAGAACGCACTGCCCTGGACTACATCGTCCCCTGCATGAAGCGTTATGGTATATACATCAAAGATGGCTTTCTGGGAGACGAGCTGGGCAGCCAAGTGCTCCAGGAGGTCCAAGCCTTGAACCAGAGTGGGAAATTCCGGAATGGCCAGTTAGTGAGCCAGCGGACTATCCCCTCCCGAAATATCAGGGGTGACCAGATCGCGTGGGTGGAGGGGAGAGAGCCGGGCTGCGAGAGTATCTGCTCGCTGATGGGGCGCATCGACGAGGTGGTCATGCACAGCACTGTGAATGGCCGGCTTGGGGACTGCATGATCAACGGCAGGACCAAGGTAAGAAGAACTGGTGCCACTGTATAAGGAGAAGATATATTGCACACTAAATGAGTTGCTGTAGTACAGTCAGTCTTAAAACCAACACTATCCTGTCTCAAATTGTCCGTGGAAGAAACGGATTTCATATGAAAATTAAAAGGCTGGATAAAACGTTTGTCTTGCAGAGGGAGGTTACAATTTAAAGGGTACACAAGGACCTTTTTATTTGATTGTGTTACATGTTCCCATGTGTTGCTACGACTGTTTTACATAAGGTTTTATTTATTCACATTTTGACCACTTTTTTTAAAAATGTCATTCCCTGCCTCAAGATGGCTCCCCATGTGTCCGCGTGGACCTCTCAGAACTACATTTCCCATCATCCTCTTGCTCACATATGTAACTGAGATGGATTTACCAATGAGCAGGAGGATGAAGGGATTGTAAACATCATGGGAAAAGTGAAAAGGGTCCTAAAAATGACAGCCCAATGTTTTACTTTCCCCTCTCCTGCCTGAGTGACTGCCTAGCGACAGTTGACACATTGACACATATACAAAGTTAATGTTTAATACATTAGGAGAGGTGGAGGAGACCATGTTACACATTACTCATGTCCCAGGGATACATTTGGCATTTAGTGTGAAAGAAAAATCTACAAAATATGTCAGATTTAAAACACACACACAAAAAAATAAAACCAGGGTATTCCCCGTGGCTGTAAACATTTTAACTTCCCAGCATACCCTTCAAGGAGGTCATGTGTTCTCAGCACTCCTGCTGATGCGTAGTGTGAATGTTTTGAGGACGCTTGAAAAGATAGAAGTGACCTCAGTACACATCCAGTGTGAAAGAGAGATGATCTGAGTGCGTTTCCAGTGCTCAGAGCTGAGTACACTTCGACAGTGTACTGTACTCCACATATACAAACATACCCAGTGTGAAAGAGAGATGATCTGAGTGCATTTCCAGTGCTCAGAGCCGAGTACACTTGGACAGTGTACTGTACTCCACATATACAAACATACCCAGTGTGAAAGAGAGATGATCTGAGTGCGTTTCCAGTGCTCAGAGCTGAGTACACTTGGACAGTGTACTGTACTCCACATATACAAACATACCCAGTGTGAAAGAGAGATGATCTGAGTGCGTTTCCAGTGCTCAGAGCCGAGTACACTTGGACAGTGTACTGTACTCTACATATACAAACATACCCAGTGTGAAAGAGAGATGATCTGAGTGCGTTTCCAGTGCTCAGAGCCGAGTACACTTGGACAGTGTACTGTACTCTACATATACAAACATACCCAGTGTGAAAGGGCCCTACGTGAACATTGAGAAATATTTACTGCTCAAGTGGACCGCATTCTGAGGTAGTGTTTCCTGTTTTTCTGTTTAGTGACACTTAACCCATTTGTACTGGAGGGAAGGTTTCCAGGTGTGTGCAGGCAAACAAACCACTACCCACATGGTCACATTTGCCCATTTAGACGGCCTTTGGCAACATTTTTCTCCCTGTGACCTAGACAAATAGCATTGGTATCATTTGTTTCAAGGGCTTGCCAATGCTTTCCTGTACTTTCACTTTAGTGTGTTTTTACTTTGGGGAAACTTCAGGGTATGCATGGTTTCCTGTAGGAAAAACTGGTGCCTGTCACAGTGACACTGTCACTAAATGTTTAGCCGGTCATAACTCAAAACGTCATCGTCATTCGTGTGTCCATTCTTAAAGCGATACACATACATGTAGTTATGGAGAATAAATAGGCCTATGTGAAATGTATTTATTTTTATTTTTTTTAAAGTCAGATTCTACCGGTAGGATGTCTAAAGTCTGTACAATTAGAGCTGATGTCTTCTAGAGCAAGTCTTTTCCAAAGTCGTGTATCCACATTCCGCACAAGTAATCTGTTGGTAGCTTGTCATAAACACAGTGAAGTTCACAATAACAGAGAAAGCCTCGACATTTAAAAACAACACAGATGAAAATCTCCAAATAAAACTCAGCTAACGGTGAGAGAGAACAAACAAAATACTAATCAATATCTTTAAACACAGTTTCGAACCTCCTGTCAAGGAGCAACGCCCCCCTCACTTCTATCTTTGTCCTCAAGCCATTTTCACAGGTGCATTTAAATACCAGTATCACAACCTTACTCAATCATCAACCAATCAATCAATCCATCCATCCATTTAGCAACCCTCAAATGAAGGCAACAAGGACTGACTTGGACGAGTCAAAAACTGAACCCATTTAAATATCAGTCGACTAACTTATTTGTATCCGTGGTTGCATTGCCAAGTCATTTTAACGCATGCATGCAGGAGGAGTCGGTATTAGCGTCATGCTGAAATGGAGACAACTAGTGAGAAGGAACTCTAAAAATAAAAACAATACAAGCAACTGTTACAGCAGTCTTGAGAAGGACTAACACGTGTTTGGAGAAAACAGCAAAAAAGTCTCAAAATAATGAGTTCCTCCTAGGAGGTGAACTGCACACACACGCAGACTTCTCTTCTAGCAGGTGTTTGTCCGAAATAAATGGCGTGCGCTGTTTTGAAAAGGTAGCGCCCTGCACAGAGCAGTAATGTGTGAAGTGTTCACATTGAACAGGGATATTTATCAGCCGTTAAATTGCCTTCTCTTGTTCAGTCAGCCTGTCTTACCCTTAACGGGCTGTAAAAAATGGACTTGCCCAAGGGTGGCCAAAGCTGGCCCTTCCACTCCTGGCCTTTGTGCCAAACCTGTTCTGAATTGTTCAACCAATTATGCCCCCATCCGGACCCTAAAGCAGTTAACTGTTCCCTTCAGTTAAACCCGAAGTGGAATGACCCTCCAGGACTGTGATTGGACTCCCCTGGTTTAGAATGTGTCGTTCTTCCATTAGACCCCACCTGGAATACAGCTTTGGTCACCTCACTACAAAGAAGACATTATTGTATTTAACAGGGTACTGCAGTAGGCTGGCTCCAGGAACGAACGAAGAGGTACAAATAATGACATCTCCTCAGGCTACAATAAAGGTAGGAAGCGCCACACAGTGAGTTATAAATGCAGGAGAAATATCTAAAACATCAGGAAAGTTAAAAACAAACAATCAGATCCCTTCCAAACGTGCTTGGAAGGGATGGGTCTTGATGGGCCGAACAGCCTCTTCTCATTCTCAAACAAATGTTCTTATGATCCTGCCACTTAACCTCTCCACAAAACAACCTAAGAACCTTTATTGTGGCTGACAGGGCTTGTGTGGCACTTAAAGGGTTTATACACCCTTTAACCAAACCTAATAACTTCACTTTCTTATGTGTAATCTTGGAACCCAAATTGTTTTGAATATTGAAAGCAAATATTATAACATACTGTAAAATACACAGAGAAATACTGGTAGTTAACTTGTCTGAACAAACTACAAAAAGACTGAGCGCAAGACAAGATAAGATGCTGTTGATGCTGCTGATTCTTCTTTATCTGATGCAGACCGATTGTGCCCCACTGCATTTTAATTAGGGTGAAAGTGCTCCGAGTGTAGTAATAACCTGACTAATCCACAAGTCATCTATTTTTAATAAATCATGAGTCATTTTTCCTAACCGGTCAAGTCTTTTTTGTAAGTTTTCCTGTTTAACTTCACTTTCATCTGAGCCAAACTCTGATACAAAGACATTTCAGATGGCTGTATCACATCGATGTCAAGGTCTGCTATGTATAATATTTAAAGCATTTAACATTGACAATGAAAGGTATATCAGGGTCCAGTTTCATTCACAGCAATCACTTTACAACAGGGGTGAGATGACAGCTAAAGAAACAAGTTCTATGAAATTACATTTGGAGTAACTGCATAACTGTAGTGTTACTGTATGTTGTAAGTGCGCAGCCGGCTGTGTGCTGTGGCATTGAAGTGGTTAATTCCGAGACAGGGAGAGGTGAGGACTCTGCTTCTACATGCTCGGCACTGGTTCCACCATGGTGCGTGCTAAACCCCTCCCACACATGATGCAGCACTTTCAACTGTGATAAGGAGGCGAACGCCATGCTCTGGTAGCATTTAAAGAGACAGTAGCACTTTTTTTTTGTTTGTTTTTTTCAAGACCATAGTACAAATTAGCATCCAACACATGTTACAGCTAAACCATTTAGTGTCTTTTTAATTTAGTGTTTTCAAAAATCTTAATAGGTATTGTTAATTATGAATAACCAATGTGAAAGCATCTAAGATTATGGATATAAAAAAGCTACTAGCTCATTTGGAATTCGTATCGGGCCAGGGCAGGCATGAGGCATGGTGACTGCTTCCTCACCCCCTAATTAGAAAGGGTAGTCCCTCCAGTCCAGGGCAGGCTTGAGGCTTGGAGACTGAACCGCTCACTCACCCCCTGAGAGTCCTTATATGGAGCGGACTGCAGACCTAGGGAAAGATGCAGCTCGAAATAAATTTTAAAATGTGGATAGAGTGGAGCTATTCTTTACCACCCCCACCTCAGCATGTAGTCTGTGCTTTTACCAGGAAAGGAGACTGTTTCTGCAGGCAGGGACGTGAGATCCTGCACGTCCAACAGGAAGATTCTTATCAAATTACATGAGCACCCTGTCCTGGATTTACATCACTCAGCATTAAAGAGAGTCCTGTGAGCGCTGGAGGAACAACTGTAAATATTTGGCTTAGTGGTTGGCAGTGAGAGACTAGGAGGGAGGCAGTGTGGCCCAGTGGTTCAAGCTGATGGACTGTGAGTGAGCGATTTAGTGCTGAGGGGCAGGAAAACAATGTGACCACTATCCCTAAAAAAAGGGTGTTTCCACTGCTGGCCATATTGGCTGCTTTTCTAGCCTGGTCTGCTATATCACACCCAATGTGGTCAGATGAGGCGTGTGCTGGATAAGAAGCCGACAGGGAAACTGAGCTATACATTTCAATCTTTTTTTTTCACTTCCACAATGTCAAAAATAAACTTGAGCATCGCACAAATCTAGTCTCGCACAAAAGGTCTAGTGGTTAGAAATGACTATTTTTTTGCTGTGATACGTTTCCTCTGTCTGTCTGCAGGCGATGGTGGCGTGTTACCCTGGTAACGGGACAGGGTACGTGCGTCATGTGGATAACCCCAGTGGAGATGGCCGCCTCATCACCTGCATTTACTATCTCAACAAGAACTGGGACGTCAAGGTACGCCAAAAAAAAAATGGATGAGCAGAAACACTGAAACTCATTTTAAATCCACAAAAAAAAAGGTTGAGGGTACACACTTGGTTTCCTGTTTGTGTTCGCTTCCAGCTCAATAAATATTAAAATCCCTTCATTGAAGTATGCATACCTAACACAGTGACTCAAGTAACTCATACTTAATATGTATTAGCCTCGCCTTCTTGAATAACAGCGCAGTGAGTGGTGTAGCAGGAGTATCAATCTGGAGAATTCTCCACCTGGACTGTCTCGCCATGCTGCACCCTCTAGTTTTAACCAGATTATTTTTGAGAAAAGCTTTTGGATGCCCTTGCAGGTTCATGGCGGCCTCCTTCAGATTTTCCCAGAGAGTCGCCCCGTGGTGGCGAATATCGAGCCTATTTTCGATAGGCTCCTGATCTTCTGGTCAGACCGACGGAACCCTCACGAAGTCAAACCAGCGTACGCCACACGGTAACTATCACCCACGGTAAAAACACTGCAGTGCCATACAGCAGCAAGCCTAGGTGCAAAGTGATCCTGTCTAGTCACAAAACTAGGCCACATTGCTTCTCTCCCTTCCAGTCCCACAGTTCTAGCTACTGAATCACACTGATTTCCTCCCTCCCAGCCCCCCAGCTTTACCTCCTAGGCCTCACTGCTTCCACCCCCCTCCCAGTCCCTCACTTCTAGCCACTAAACTCCCTCCCAGTCCACACTAAAGTCCAGCCTTGAACTTTTAACGACTTGGCCAGTTTCCTCCCTTTACCCATGGGATATTTTCCTTTAAACATGTTTTATGAGTCTCTCGGGGGAGTTTGATCTGTCCTCCCAGTACATCAGGGTCTGGGTTGGGGAAGGTGTGCATTTTCTTGCCTTTCGATAGTAGCTAGACAAAAAGGAAGGTCCTGGTTTTAGCATTAGGAATATTATCACAGAGGATATTTTAGTTCTTTCTTTGCTTAGTTTTGCGATACGTAGATATTACAGCTAAGCGCTATAGATACCTAAGTAACTTCAAGTGTCATGTTCATTTGTACATTTCCCTTGATATTTAGTTTGCAAACATACCAGGTAGTTCTGGGTTCTGTTGCTCCATTACTAAGTTATACTTTTCTCTAAATCTACCTTCTACCTGGCTGTGAGATTGACTTGAGCTAGTCTGGAGAATCTGAAGTGCTTGCTCTTAATGGGTGTCTTCATTCCATTCAAATCACGTGACAGTGTGACTTTTTGACTCTGCTGGCTCTTAGGGTTCGCCTGAGCGAGCTTAAAGCCAAGTAACCCCTAAAATAAAGCAAATCTAAAAATAAAAAGTAATTTGAAGCTGTGTACTCTTTTAAAAACTGCTGCTTCCTTGTGCTGTGGGTGTCATGATTGCTAATCTCAGAAGGGCCCAGGTGTAAGAAAGTGTGGAGAAGCTCATTGTGCCAATGTGTGTTTCAGGTATGCCATTACAGTGTGGTACTTTGATGCAAAGGAGCGAGCAGAAGCAAAAGAGAAATACAGACTCGGTAGGTGCTGATGCCTCAGGTTAAATTGGCTTAACTGTTAGAAACTCTGCACAATTGAGGCATAGTAAAGAACCCTCTGCAGTGTTTGCAGTGTAAGAAACACTTTGCCTTTGCCAAGGTCAATTTCTGTTTGTTAATTCCAATTCCTTTTTAAAAATCGATTCCCAAATTTGCATTCTCTTGTAATCAATTCCATCACATCACTGATCAAAATTGCAATTTGCAGTACTCTTTGCCTTTTTAAAGCAATTTTGGCAGCACATTTTAAACTCTTTTAAAAAGACTTGCTTGGCAGAAAAAAAAAAAAAGATGTGTGTTCCAGTCCAACAAAACAGTTCAGTTCTTTCTTCAGTTTTATTTTTCTTCACATATACGCCTTGTTTAACAGGAACTGAAGTCATTTTACTACCTGTCTGCAGAGAACATTCTGCTTTTGCCTTTCTGCCTAAATATATCTCAGTCTGTTGGTGAAACCGAATAAATACATGAAATGTCGTCACAAACTCACCTCTTCTGTTTGGACGTCTTCTATCAAACTATTTACAAAGCTTTGCTTGGCGTTGTAGATGTTCAGTCTTTGGTTTTGTCTTGACAGCTGCTGGACAGAAGGGGCTCCAATTGCCTCTAATACAAAGTGGCATGACCTAACAAAACCAGAGTGCCGGGGAGCCAGAGGGTGCTTGCTGCTGTGCTGCTATTGGACGGATTGGAGAGAGGCCCCTCCCAGCACCACCAAGAAGCCCCGCCCACCTCCACCCATGAGTCTGTTCAGTGGGGTTGTGTGCTTTGGGTGATTTGATAAAGAGGTGAATTTGCTCTGGGCCTAGGTTGACCCCAAGATGGGACGTGGGCAGATGGAAAGAATTATTGTGAATCTGACACAAGGAACAGAACAAGGAGTCTTGGTCGGTCGTATTCTGTTGCCAGGCTGTCAGTTAAACCAGCAAAAAGCAATCGAGTAATTGAGTACACAAAACGCAATCGTTCAAAAAAGTATCAGTGATTGTATCACCCACAGAAATGTTTTCTTAATTTATAAAAAGTGTTTTTGAAGTTACGGATATATACATAACATTTTTAATTTGTACAATTTTTAATGTTTACAAAAGTGTTAAGTACAGTGTGTTGTACTTGTGTGCAGTTGACAGTACTAAAAATATATCAAAATGAACACTATTGTTATTAATGAGCTGTTTAGCACATTCACAATGTGTTTTAAAGCGTTCCTTTTTGGCGTAGTTTATTACTGGTAACCAGATACCCTTATTTTGCCAGGTTCTTGGTGAAATCATAATTCCCTTAGAAGCGATATTAAAAGGGTCTGGCTGTACACGTTTCTCTTACAACCACTGAGCTCTCTGCTCAGTTTAACAAAGAAACTAAGAAGAAAAGTAACAGATTATTGTTATGTTTCCTTCACCAGTAAGTAACTTTTAAATGCAATTGTAGTTTTGGCTACTGTCTCCGTACCTTTAATGACTTTCCCATCAGTCTGTGGTTCTTTTTGTAATTACTCAAAGGCTGTGTAGGAGCTGCTCTTCAGTTCTGTTTGCCTGCCACAGATATGTGTTATGGAGGCTAGATCAGCCAGTTTTTATAGAAGTGAGAGACAACGCCATCTAGTGATCAATACTGTGCGCTAGACGGTGCTGGCTAACAATAAAGACACTTTGATCTAGCCTAAAGAAAAAAAAAAGGGTTCTATTTTAACAGTGAACAGAGCGTGGAAGTGGGGAAAAACACGAAAGCCAACTTTCTCAAATTAGGAGGGAAATAATACTCTAATGTCAGAACACAATACTTCCAACTATGAGTAGGTCATGATAAAATATGTATCATGCTACAAGTGATAGCATATTGAATAATGAGATTAAACCATCATTAGTTATGGACTACTTTATTGAAAGACAAAACTAAAGTGATAAGGGATGGAAGCAATCATCCATGTCCACTCCCAGGTATTCTTTGTTTTTTGGAAGATAACATGATGCTATATATAATATTGCAAGTAAGCCCTTCAAAAAGGACTTCAGAATACTAAAATAATATAGAATTGACAAAATTCATTAAAAGCAATTTAATAATTGTGAGCAGGAGGATGGTGGGAAATGTAGTCCATGCAAGTGCATGGGAAGCCACCTTCAGGTAGAGAATATATATATATATACACACACACACACACATACACACACATTTAAAAACCCAAGGAATACAAATAAACTTTCATCTCTGACTATTTAAAAAGCATTGCATTGCATTACAAGCATGGCGAATCAATAAAAACTGTGGTAAAGCATGGCAAAGAATATCATGGTTAGCAATGGTATGATACATTAAATGTATTAAATTACCCTGATACACTTTCATAGGGCTTACAGTGCTAGAAACTGTCACCTGAACAAATGTTATGTTCCCTAATGTAAGGTAGCTACAGATTACATGTTTAGTTGTTTTACCTTTTTTATGTTACTGTCGTTCTAAGTTGTTCTTATTGCAGTTACTGTCTAATGACTATTTCAGTACGTCTGTATTAAGATGCTTCGACATGTGTAATACAGGCTAAATCAGCCAAACTCCTTTCATATGCTTTGGCAGAACTAAAGGACACGTGATCAAAGGTGGTAGATCACTAGATGGCGCTAGTGAGAACAACACAGTATGTGCATTTCAATAACTGCAATGAAACCAACTCAGAACAATGGTAAACTGGATAGTAATACAAATAAACGCGTCTTGCAGCTACTTACTCAAATAAATTGCACTTTATTCTAAGAAATGTGGATGTTACGCAGATGCAAAATAAAAGTCGAATAATATTTGTTTTCATATTCAGAATTTTACAGAATCAAATTATTAATAATAATAATAATAATAATAATAAAACAATTTCTAAATCGTCTGGTGTGTGTTGCAGTCTGATTTCATTTTGAACAAAACAAAACAAAACAAAAAAGCTAACTAAGCATAACTTGGTGCTGAACAATGTTCAAATAAAAGTACTGGGTATGAGAAAAAAACAATATGGCTTTATTATTTATTTATTTTACCTGGATGCTTATTTGTGTAAGTTTTCTGACTGGCCAATGTATTCTACCACAGTTACATACTTTAGATTATTAATACACGGTTTTAATATTTCATTTCTTATATACTTACTACTCTAGTATTTGCCTTCTTAACAATTCTCTGTTTAGTTTCTGCTTAGATCATAACATAAGCTGTTTCTGACTGTCCTGCTGTCTCTGTAAACCGTCTTAATTTTCAACAGGGCCCCCATTTCTGGAAGGCAGTGTATCTGTTTAGGTACAATTGAAATAGAAAGAATTGACTTATGATTTATGAGAATCTTTCTGGGAAAAAAAAAAAAAAAAAACATCAGTCATTTGTGAGGTCATACGGAAGCACCTGCCAACCGGGCGCTATAGGCTGCATTTAGTACTGGAGTTGTGTCTGTTGATTTTTAAAAGTGATGAGTTGGCTCCCTCTTGTGGTTACTGTTAATAACGGACATGCTGCAATGTGGTTCTTACCTGTCTTGCTGCATACAAATTATTCCTCATGAACTAAACAAGGAGCACCTAAAATGTGTTGGGAAAGGTGTTTGTTTTTTTGTTTTGTTTTTTTTAACCAATGCAAGTGTAATGTGCTTAATACGCATGTGTTACCAGCCACCTACCATATAAAATAAACCATTAGGCATATGTGGAATATCAACATTTACATTTGAAATAACGAGTGTATTATACAGATTAAAATCATTTAAAAATAAATACAGAAATATTCTTAAAACTGAAAACCTCACATACCGTATATCGTTTATTCGCCACATCGCAGTGCATGTTCTTCAAAGAGCCAGGAGATGGCTCTCTAGTTTATCGACGCTTGTTTTCAACATGGCTAAAGCAAAAAGAAGGGGCCTGCTGCGGGGCTTTTTTTTTCCCTTTCTTGTTGTCGGTTGAAAAGTGAAAGTGCAGAGTCGGAAATGGCAGCTGCGACTTGGCTTGGTTTGAGATTATTCCCTCGGCTCGCTTCTCAGCTGAGTCGCCCGTGTCCGCGAACCGGGCCTCTTCATCCCGGGGCTCCAGTGAGGCGGCTCGGTGGGACTCAGCGCGCCCGGGTCGCGGAAAAGGGCAATGAAACCGGCTGGGGTAAAAGCCGGAGCCCAGAGACGCCGAAATTCACAGAGCTCGACAAGGCTGATGCCTGGGTAACATATGCATACTATAAACCAGCTTTTATTTTTAAATGTAATTAAATACTATTCTTAGCGGTGGGATGCGTTTACTTAATATACAATTACGTTTAAATGTGTTTAGGTTATGCTTGTTTAATTTATTCAGGTTAGGGTTGCTTGTTTGCACCTGTTTCTCCTGGATCGTCCCAGGAATTCAGTGTGCCTTCCCTGGACGTTAAATTACACATTACAATGTTACTGCAATAGGGGCGCAATTGGTTGTCAATACTATAGGAGTATTATCAATGTTCCTATTGGATGAATATAGGACAGATTTAAACGTTTGAGAACCCCGTTCGAAGATCTCATTTTTTTGTAACTCAGAGACTCTGAGCAAGGCTAGACACTGTCTATTTCAGTAAGTGTTACGTGTTGCCTGCCATTAACTGTCATTAAGCGGGAGACCTGTGTCCGTGTATTTTCTCATGGTAGCTTGTTGAGAAATATCATTGGGAATCACCCTGTTTTCATTGAAATGATGTGAGTGAATCCTGACAGGCTCTGTCTTGATTTCAGATGCTGAGGAAAGCCCACGAAACAGGTGAGGGATAGTGCTTTATTTTTCCGGTGTCTTCTGTGCCTCCGTGTTCATTGGGGCAGTGCAGGCTTTTCAGCTCGCATTGCAATGCATTCTGGTACATGTTACCTGTCTCAGGTAACTGTCACAGCAGTTGTGAGTTGAAAAGCCTGGACTGTTCTAATGTACATGGAGTTATATGCTGGCCTTGCCTATCATTGACATCATGTTGATTAGAGCTGGCATGTTCTGAAAAAGACCCTCTGGGCTCATTCTGTGTCAGGTAGGGCTGGGATCCCAAGAGAAATAGAAATCTGGTGTTTTACTGTTTTACTACCAAAGGTTTCTGAGATCCAGCCCATTGTATATGGTCCAGTTTTGAGTAAGCAACACAAGGCCCTTTGAGATACTATTCTACATGCCGTGGGTGCAGGCCCATGTGTATTCCGGTACTCAAAGGGTCCCCACAATCAAATGCATTTTTGTACCTGCAGGGTCAGCACGGGTACTGTACAGCTACAGCCCAAATTTTTGCATCCCCTAGAATATTAGGATTAAGAATAACTATACAAACTACAAAATGATATCGCAAAAGTCTGCCGGAAGCCACAGTAGCAATACAGTTAATTTCATGTTGGATTTCGAAATGTCACATTTTTTTTCAATTTGTCAGGTTTTCATTAAGTATATGTGGGGAAACTACAAAGCGGTGTGCAGTTCAATATGTTAACAAGGTATTCACTGGGTTTCATTCGACTTCTGTGAAGAGAAGTGAGTTACTTCTGTAGGGTGAAGCAAAACATTCGACTTTAGCTGTGTATCTCAGTAGTGAGAGCACTGACACAGAGAGAGAGAGACCTGAAATGTTCTGTAGTTTCTAGGATGGAGATGTATTGTATCCTGAGATACCTGGAGCATGTCCTTCCTGACTGTAATGCCGATCCCAGCTGTGAATCCCCCTGGTTCTGTTCTCTTTCTTGTTAGGGTTCCTGTCGTGGTTTCGGAACGGCTTGCTGGCCACAGGGATTGGGGTGATCTCTTACGTTCAGAGCGATGTGGGGCGCGAAGCTGCCTATGGTATGTGATGCATTCTGAAACCACAACTCTTACTGCTATTTAAAATCTGCATTGAAATATAAGGCAGGATGACAGATTAATGGACATTAACCAGACCTGGTAAAATTGCCCGGTGACCTGATTCTCCAAAATAAAACTTCCTTATTCCCTGGGGCACTGTTTCTGAATCTTGCTGTAATAATAATAATATATCTATGTATCTCGATCTGTCTTTCTTTCCAAAGCCTTTGTAAAACCGATTTCCCATTCCCTTTGAATCAATTCCAACACGTCATCGTGATAAATTGCAATTAGCGGTATTCTGTTAAGATTAGCTTCTCACAGCAGCACCACATTACTTCAATTGAAGCCCCGCTGCGTTGCTTGTTCCTGATGCAGGTTTCTTCATCCTGGGCGGGGTGTGTGTGTCGTTTGGAAGTGTCTCCTACGTTGGGAACCTGTTTGCCGTGCGCCGCACCATGCTGCTGTCCCTCCCCGCTGTGCTGCTCAACGGCCTGGTGGTGAGCTCTGCTGCCCTCTTCTGGCTGTGCGCGGTAGCGCTGTATATCGGCAGGCTGGAGGTGGAGATTGTGCATGACGGAGAGGAGGGGTGTGAGGACTGCCGCAAGGATGAAGATGACAGAGACAAGAAGGACAAATAAATACAGGCTTTAATAAATAAACTACACCACCAACAACACTGCAGGCTTACTTGAATGATCTAAACAGGGTTGGGTCTTGGGTTGTAAATGGGAATGCCTAACAGGCTTTGGTAGTTAGTCGAGGAAAGAAGGTAGGGAAGTTCCTATATATATATATATACTTTTTAATTATTTTTTTTGCTCCAAGAGCCAGCTTCCCAATGTTTCGGTATGTTTAACATGCCTTTATCATGGGAAAGTGCGTTTGAAAACAAACAGTGGAGCTACTTCTAGGTTTGTGATGCCATGACAACTACACTAACTTATTTCTACTGCAACCCATTGATGTGTTTGTGATGTCATTTAATGATGCAACGATCTGCTGTTCAGCTCTATTTAAACCTTCAGGCATCGCTATTCTACTGTATTGTACATTTTATCTAAGTTGATTTCTTCTGAAACTACAAACTGGGTCATTGGTGTTCTGTTCATTTTTTGTAAAGTGTTGCACTGTTGGCGACGTTTCAACCGCAGCGTGGAACCCTCGGAAAGTGAAGAAGAAGCACTAGCTGGAACCAACTTCTTGGCTTGGGGATTAATTGAGTTAAGATTTTGCTTGAAAGTTGCTTTGTTACACGACATATTTCAACTGCCCAATAAGATGAAAACTAGACCCACGTGATCAGAAAAAGTGTGTGTGTGTGTGTGTGTGTGTGTGTGTGTATATATATATATATATATATATATATATATATATATATATATATATATATATATATATATATATATATATATATGCACAACACTGGAGTTTTCGTGACTTTTCTAGTTTGTCCAGGAATATTCAAAAAAGTTTTAAAAAACATAATTGTAACTTAACCCAATGGCCAATCTTTAACAAGACCAGTACAGTGTGTACATATTTATTTATATATTGTACAATATTGTGAGGACTGGTATTAGTAATCTGGTCTTATATATAAAAAAATATCAAAATAAAAATAAGAAACTACAATTCTAAATAGTTTATGTATACCATGTTACATATCTGCAGATCTCTGCTAGATTTTATTTTTTTCTACATCTAATAACGTGATAATGATTGCTTGAAAGGACTTTTAATATTCAAAGAAATGGATGCAACCAATGAGGTGATAATAACTGATGATTCTGCAAATGTAGCCCTTCAGATACTTTTATGACGCCTCAATACAAAATAAGAAACCAAAGCCAAAAATTGATACTTGGTGTCGTCCCCCCCCCCCCAGCGATGGTAGAGCTCCATGTGTTCAGAGCTTTGTAGCCGCTGTGAGATTTCACTGCTGTGATTACGAGAGCGTCTAAAGCAGTTACTGAAACAAAGGATTTCGTTTTTTTTTTTTTTTTCCTGTTTTGAGATATTGATTCAGAATCTATCAAATTTCATAAACACAGCTTGTGTTCACAATTTTTCAAGAGAAATGTACTAGGTGCTTAATGGGTTAATCTCACATACGAACGCTGTTGCCCTCCTATTTTTGCTTTAAACCACACGCATATCTGATGTGCATGTGGAATGCTGGTGTTTGCTGTTTCACTTGATATAAGAAAAAATAAAATAGGTGCATGTAGAGTTGATTCTTGTGCCTTCTCACTAATATGTGATGGGATCAATGTTATCACTTGCATTGTGAGGTGACAGTAGTAGAGTCACATTGTAACAAGTAAGTTTTGTTTCGTGTTGTTGCTGTATGTGTTGACTGTCTTTAATGGTATGATACTTCCTGTGTGATCTTTGGCTGGAGCAGTAAGGACATTGATCACCTATTTTTGTAACTTATTATATATGCTCGATGTACACATTGTCTAGAATTATATATAATTATATATATATATTATATATATAATATATATATATATATGCATGCATGCATGCACACACATTGTTTTGCTACAATGTTAATTTTATGTCTAGTGTGGTTACAGTTTTGAAGGTCTAAAGCTGAGGAAACTTGGAACTTGGTTTCAGGAGACTAGGTTTCAGGCCACTGCATGGCACACCAGAGTAGACGCGGGGTTTGATGCAGCAAATTTTTCTCAAACTAGGTCTCCCAGTCTCCTGGAAGCAGGTTTCAAGCCACTGTTCCTGAAAGTGGCTTAGTGTTCCTTCAGCTTTAGGTTTAAATGAAGATCAACGACTGACTGCATTATTAACCTTGTGATGCCTGTGTGTATTGAATTGATTTATTTTAAGAACAGTTCACAGCTTTGTACAGAGTTCTCTTTGCTGTGCCTTTTTGAATGTACAGTATGCACATCTGCAGTTTGTTTTCACTACTGCACTTCCAGCTTCATTAAAGAACGTTGTATATGGTAGCCTGTGTTATCTAGAATTTGGACTCTCTTGGTTTTTCTATTTAACATCTTTTTAGTTTGGGTAACACTTCCCCTCCTTCCATTCCTAATCAATTCCCGGAATATTCTTCACAAATTCATACCCTCTTACTCACCCACCAGATGGTTCCAATTGTTTATCCTGGACTCCCATACGTAATTACCCCAGGATCAACTTTCATATTCCCACCTTAAGCATGGCTGTGTCCATTACTTCGCTCCAGATCATACAATATTTCGATTTGTGCTTTTGTCGCGCAGTAGACAGCAGTGTGCACATTTATTAGAACACTGTTGTTGTAGTTTTTAATTTTGTTGTGCATATAAAATCAAACCACTGGAACTGAAAATCTTGGTCAATTATAAAAATAGACAATTTAATTGATGGCTATAAGAGGCCACGTGCAATTAGTTTAATTGACAACCCTAATATATATATATATATATATATGACACACATACACACAAACACCACTTTCCGCATAATAAAACACGGTGCATCTTTAATGGCATAGATTTTATTTTGTATTTATTCAGTGAAGGTTTTGACTGGATGCATTATTCACACGAACGTTAACACTTAGAATGCTATAGCTTGCTTGTTTTTGTTTAATGATTTTTATTTATTGATTTTTGGACCCTGTGTTAAGCTACAGCGATGGGAATGAACACATTACGGGCCCAGGTTCAGATAACTTTGTAGCTGGAAGGAAATATCATTTCCCAAAATGATTCCTTCCAGCTAAACAAGAAAGAGAACATGATGTCTTCTTTACACATTCGTATGTTTATGTATTTAACGTAACGTTTTAATACTTTGTGTATCGGTTATAAGTGATCCGAAACGATTTATAAACATGTTATTGATAATGCTAGTAACAATTATAGAATATGATTACACTTTTGCCATTATTTTCAGCTAGTGCTTATAATTGGTTACAACGTCAGCATGTTTTCATGTGTCTTTCTCACCAAAGGGATGAAATTTCTTTACTTTTACAATGCAGTTATTGTACACTTTATTACTGTTTATAAATCAGTCAACAAATAGCTTAACTAAAGTGTTATCAGAATATTTGCATACAGTTCTTATAAAGTGGCTGGGGGGGGGGCGATATCATGTTTAACTTTGATTAGTGGTTATTTCTTTATTCCAGTTCGGTAGCAATCACTGAAACAAACATTGAATAAGCTGCATCTGTCTTTGGGGTGGATGAAAGGCAGCGCACACCCTTCAATTTCAGTAAGTCACCTCAAAGTACAATTTTGGATCTGTTTTAACAAAAAAACAATGGTTGCTGAAGTTCTGAAAAAAATTCCTCCAACAAATTGACCCTCTGCCCTGGCTACTGAACCCACTGTAAAACATAAAAAATAAAAAAACACTTTAACATAAAATATCGTTTAATAAGTTACTGTGTAGTCGTTCCATCTCAAACTATGCCCACAAAGTAAACCCAGTAACTGCCTTTGCCCTCACCTGAGGACAGGCTACTTTGTCATTTTTTGAAGAGTTTTTAACGGGAATCTCTCTGCCATTTAAATGGTTTCTTTAACTATATTGTTATAACTTACTCTAATTTTGTTAACCGCAACAGTTAAGAAACTGCACCCTAAAAAGGATACATTTCTTGGGTGTTTTTTGCTCCCCACACTGATGATAAAGTTCCATGTTTTGAGCTTCATAGTGAAATCTCACTGCTCTGATTACAGGCTCGACTAATTTGACTGTCCTCAAAACAGGACACAGCCGTTTGTAGCCAAAAGGAAGGATTTACATTTTTTTTTTTCTCTATGAAGAAATCTTGATTTAGAATTACATTTATACAACCTGTATTCTGAAAGAAAATGTTATTTGGTATTTAATGGGGTAATGTAATCTGCATGTGAATACAAATCCCTAAAACTAAGCTGTCCTCTGATTGGAAGACGAACAGTGGCAGGTCTCGTCCAGTTGTGTTCTCGCTACTGTATTAAGCACAACAATATGTAGTGTAATATTTTAGAATTATACACAATTAACAACTAACAAGGAGCTACAGAGAGTTCTTTACAAGTGCCACAGGTTTCCCTTTTTCAGAAAGAATTGATCAGCATTTTCATTCATACTGCAATTACTCACACAAACATTCTGTACAAGAAGACCTCAGATAACACCCCACCACTACCCCAGTGGATCTCAATGTAGGAGCTTGCCTTCATTGTGGTCAATAATCCTATCATATGGCCTTATTTCGGAGACAAGCAAGGGGAGTTAACCCAGTTGCCCTGGCTACAATCCTAATAAAAGTCCCAATGGCAGAAGACTCAGTTTTCGTCTTTATCGGTAGAAGGACCACGGAGCCCGTTGATGGAGAAAGACAGAGCTGAGAATGGGGTGTCCAGGGCAGTGAAGCCACTGAAGGGAGGCAACCCACTGAGCCTCTGGGGGGGGGGGAACAGCGGCGGGGGCTTGGGGTCTGCCTGGAGGTCCGGGGACTGCATGGAGAGGCGCTGGTGACGAGCCCCAGCCTGAGGGAGGTGGAGCTCTGCGGGGGCATAGCGGATGGTGCTGGGGGCATATAGGCTGTGAGGAGTGGGGCCTCCCATTGATCGAGGCAAAGGGAGGACCACCCGACTGATCCCTCCCAGCCCTCTAACTCCTCCACCGAACCCCAGCCTCTGCAGGAGTTCGAAATCGGGCATGGAGGGAGCAGGGAATAGTCTTTCCTCCCGGGAGAGAGGAGAAGCAGAGAGCGGTGGGGAGACCGCTTCCACGGAGGGGGTGAACAAGGCTTTAGGAGGGGCATCTTCTCCAGGGGGGGTCAGGACAGAGTCAGGAATGCAGATACGGGGACCGTTCCCATGCGATTGCCCAGTTTCAGGCTCAGTGTCCAGTGGGGTGCAAGGGAGAGAATGGAGGCCCCAGATCTCTGAAGTGGCTACGTCACTCCCAGTCAGCTCCGTTTTGATCTCATGTTCAGAGTAGGAAGATGTTGAAGGGAATTTCCTGTGCTGGATCACTGCACACCCATTTGGGATCCTCCCTGCCGCCTCTTCCTCCTCCTCCTCCTCGGCCTCACTGCCTCCAGACTCCAGCCTCCGCTCCTCCACTTTGATGTGCTTGGACAGAGGTTCTGCCTCTCTCTCACTCTCGCTCTCGCTCTCCAGTTCCGAGGACAAAGGGCTGTGGTTCCCCTTTGCCCTTGTTTCCAGGGGCCCCTCCACAGAGACACACCGCCGGCTCCTCTTCCTCATTTCCTCGGATTGGCTCCCTCGGGAGGATACAGCTCTAATCTTTGACGCATTGCCACTGTCCAGGTTCTGGAGAGGTGTGGTGTCTTTACCTGGAAATGAGCAGAAAATGTTTTCCTGTAATTGGTAGCAGATTGGCTTGCTTGTTTGTGTTATTTTTGTTAGTATCACTGTAAATTAAACAGCAGTTAATTTCACAAATGGGCTTTAATCAGTTCATGAACTCTGCTAAATAAAAGTCAACACTTTCTAAACATGTTAAACAAGATCATTTATCCTAAAACCTTGCATCACATATTAAAAATATTTTTATTTTCTTTATCTCACAATTATCCCTAAGAGCCAGGTGGGAATATAGAAGTCTACTACAGAATATAATCGGTGTTTCGAGTTGTTTTGACTGCTGAGCTGTAGTTTTCCTAAAGCTCTTCGAGACAAACACTAGATGTCACTCTTTCTCAAATCTTCGAGATGCTGCTGTTTTTGAGTGCAGTGGAGATAGGATGTTTGCAAAATTATCAGAATATTAAGATAAAAATGAAAATAATATATATCCACTTTGAGCTGACTTGTGTACCTCTATGCGTACCCTTGTCTTCTTGTGGCCAGTCGTCTGTCGTCTGGGGCTTTCTGGACAGGCCAGGGGAGTCGCCCAGCTGCTGGAGGTCCAGGGGAATGTCCAAGAGCTCCGGCCGGCTACGAGTGACCAGAGAGAGAGAGAGAGAGAGAGAGAGAGAGAGAGAGAGAGAGAGAGATTGCACACATGAAGAACCTGCTAGTGTACTATCTTGAGAGAAAACAAAGACTTTTTTTTTTCCAATTCACTGATGCCATAGCAACCCTGAAGCCATTAAAATAACAGCATATAAACTAGAAAAAATAAAGCCACCGTTACCATTTAAACATTATATACACACAATCAGAATGATAAAACAAATAATCCATAAGCTTGTTTATTTTAGTTTTTAATGGCGCTAACACAACCTCATTTGTTACTCTGTTGTTAACATGCTGAGCTGCTACAGTTTTGTACTTTAACATTTTTTTTTTAAAACAAATAGCAACCTGGGATGATTGAACCATTTTACTGTTTCCGGCCGGGACAAAATATTAAGGCTGAAAACCCTCGTCTTGATTCATCTGAAACGGAAACGTGAAAGCTTAGCTGACTTAATAGTGTAACTGAGTAGGATCTGCCATAGCCCTGAAATCGAAGAGAGAGTCTGCAAAGTATTTAAATTGTCCTGGAGTGAAATGTGCCTCAATTAGCACAGCCTCTAAACACTTTCGGAAGGGTGAGGGAGTCTTCAGTCAACACTTTTTAAATTAAGGGATGTCGTGGAAGATTTGATTACATGTAATTTCAGATTCACCTAATGTTGCTTAATAT
Source organism: Polyodon spathula (assembly GCF_017654505.1). Taxonomy (NCBI): domain Eukaryota; kingdom Metazoa; phylum Chordata; class Actinopteri; order Acipenseriformes; family Polyodontidae; genus Polyodon; species Polyodon spathula. Next base: position 399,487 of record NC_054573.1, on the reverse strand, counting down.
TGCCATCAACAACTTTTCAATTATTATTATTTTTTCTTCATAAATCTAATTTGAGCTCTTTTTTATGATTGCTATATCTAGCATATCGTCATCTACCTTCAATATTTCCTTGAAATTAATTGACGTCTCTCCTTTGTACCAACGCAGTTTGAAGTCTAACACAAGCTGCCTTCGGTGTCGCTGGCCGCTCATTAGAAACAATCCCAATTCAAACAGGTTCGACTTTGTGCTGCTGACAGATGGGAATTCTTTCCCAGTGAAACGAGACTAACCTATCCAGGCTAATTCTTTAGTTCTGTGGAAAATGTGTAACACCTCCAATGATGACTCAAAGCCTCCCGACAGGAGGTCTTCTACAACAGGTGTTCTTTCCAAGCATTAAAAAAAAAACCCAGATTAGGATCATGTTATAGAAACCCACGTGGTGTTGGCAGCTATCCCTCAGAGCTCTGCAAGCGAGAGATCGCAGCTCAATCCTGACCAGAGCACACCCCCTCCTGCCATTCAATCCTGGGCCTCCCGCTCAAGCAAACCCTGATAACTGCTCAGTTGTGTTGGTTTCCTTCTGAGCCAACTAACCAACTTCACTTGGTAGCAGCCAAAATACATCCCAGTCCTCAGAGACGAAACCTTTAATGTCAGCGACGCAGCTCCTGTTTTACCTGGCTGTTAGAAATATGCTATAATAGGGGTAGTGTTACATTTTCTCTATGCCTCCCTGTGCCTTATTCTGCTTCTCTTCCACTGGCAACAGGAGAAAAGTCTGTTCTCAGGGGAGGCTGATGAAGTTAATTAGATCTTGTAATTACAGCTCTCATTAACTAAAACACCACTTTCTGTAGCGCCAGGTTTTGCATCAAGTCACCCAATCCAACCATCAACCAGGGGCAACCTGACTAAACAGTTGCTAAATCTTGATCAGCCTCTCTGGGGAGGTGTGTTGTGGTTGGTTCTCATGCGTTGAATTTGCTCGGGGTACCTGAGCACGTAGTTGACCCAGATGATGTTCCTGTCTTGGGGGGACTTGTGGTTGAAGGAGATGGTGGCACAGGACTGGATCCATAGGAATCCACCGCGCCGTTGGAGCCAACGATAATACCCAGTCACCACCTGACCCTTCACTAGCACTGAGGAGAGGAGAGGAGAGTGGAGAGGACAGCCGTAATCCAAGATAACACAAAACACAGATGGAAAAAGGGGCCAATATAAAGACAGACAGGGTCTGTTAAAAATATAACAGAGGACAGTTAAAGATAGAAAAAGACAGGCAGGGAGTCAGGGGCAGATTTGGGGACGATCAGATGGGGGACGTTAGAGACAGCCGGGGAGGGGGGGACACACTCACAGTCCTCGTGGCTGTGTCGGATTGAGTCCACATCCTCCACGTGAATGAAGTGGTAGCAATTCTGCCCAATCAGCTCTTCTGGGCTCAGGTCCATGTATTCTTTGATCCTGCATTTAAACAAGGTTTGTACTGTCCGATCAGGAGGCCACTATATTTGAATATGAACATATACTTGTAAGTAAGGCTGTATTATTTTCATGGTTATCACAGATTTTATGACTTCCGCGAAATGTACCCATTTGCCACGAAATATGTAGTTCCCTGTGTAAAGTACTATTTCTGAAAGAATTATGTAAATATACATTTGTTATCACTTAAAAATAAATACAGCAGAAGTTTGCCTTATCGACGCGCTGCCTGTTCCACTGTATTAGGAACCTGGCAGCCGGTTTAGTTTGCTTCCTGTAAATGATTGAACACACACTGCACAGAGCAACATGATTTCTTTAAAATGTCTCCAATGAAAAAGATGCCAGCTGCATCAAAGATGGGAAGTATTTCTGCTAGAGATCGCTCTGTCCAGAACAAGAAGAGGACATTTCATGTGTCTGCAGTTACTTTTTCACATTCATTTCTGTTTGTACTGGAGGGGAAAATAAACGTCTTTAAAAGGTAGACATAAAAAACTAAATACTCTACAACTCCTCATTTACTGTTTTTCAGGTAAGCATTTCAATCTGTAGGAACATTTGTTGTACAATAACTGTAGAGAAAATGATCACTTTTGAACGTGACAGCGCTATTTTTTTCTGCTTTAATAAATATTACATATAGTTGTGAAATATCTTTAAATACCTATTTTTAAATGCCATGAAATAGGGCATTTTTACCATGAAAAAAATACATCCCAAGCCAAGCCATATGATCTGGAATCTGCAATCTAACTGTTCAGGCTGGCATAACAAAAGCTACAAAGCCTTATTTGCAGTTCCGAAGGTGGCAGGCTGCCTGTGCTGTGCCTTGTACACATGGCAGAGTTAATGAAATTAAGGACGCACATGCGCCCCCCCCCCCCCCCATTCGAAGTTGACTCAGTCTTTCCCATCTATGGTACCTGTTCTCACAGTAGATGACCTGCAGATCCATGTTGACCCGGAAGACGAACATGTGACTCTCCATGCGCACTTCAGTGAGAGTGGAGGGTGGGAGCGTGTGAGCCAAGGCCACCAATCCCAGCTCCCGCTGCACAGAGGGGGCAGGGCTGTGGGTGGGCCGACTGCGAATCCGACCTGTCACATGTATCACCTGCCAGGCAAGAAGAATATTCATGAATCACAGAGTGGGATTTGAAGGACCAACAGTATGGACACGTCCAGTTGACAATAAAGATATACACGATTGAAATGCATACACCCCTAACTCTCTTAGTCAACCTTATCATGATGTGCTGGTAACAGTAACCGTTATGTAGCTTTCATTCAGAGCGTCGCACTACTGTTGTCATGGTTTCGGACAGTTTTCTTTCTTCTGCTTCCTTTGAAGTTTCCTTCTATTGACCTACATAGCACTCAACGCTGCCTGTAACAACTTGGCTTGAGAACTACTGATCCGGGGGGGGGGGGTCTCAAAGGGATTCAGACTGTCAGACCCCCCCTGTCCTCACCTTGTATCCGGAAGACTTGATGTGCAACCCCCGCTTTGTGAGAGTGGATTTCATCCGGATGAAGAAACTGCGATAGGCAGAGTCCTCCTCTGGGGTGGGAGGACAGGTAGAGAGAAAGAGGGGGGAGTGAGCGCTCAGTGAATTTTACTGAAAACTGGCTTTTTTGAAAGACTCTTCATTGCCTGATCATTGGTATGGCTGTTTTAACCAGGCTGGACAGCTCTGGTATAATAGCATTTATATACATGTTACTTCAAGTGCTTGTACAGCAGTGTGCAAATGTATTAGAACACCTCAAGATATGTCAATCATATCCTTTACATACCTACCTGCATGAAGACTGAGTGGGGGAATTTTAATTGTGTGAAAATGTTAAACCACTTTCTGCTTTAGTTAGGCATCTTAAACAACCTCTACAAAGTCACATGTATTTTACCATGTGTGGGTATGTGTTCCTTTTCTCTTATTATGTTAAATAAATTGCATGGCTGGCCCATTAAATCACTAATATTCCTCTTTTGAGTACAATTGCAGTGGTTTTGCAGGCACAGCAAATTAAAACTACAGAAGCAATGGGGTGTTCTAATAGATCTGCACACGACTGTACCTGACACAACCGGCTGGCATCGACCATAGCAATAGAGTTGCTTATTGAGGCAGTAGGATTGAATTTTGAATCCTAAGCTCCTTATATAGCACACCAACTCGCTGGCTGAGCCCGGCTCTCATCTCGCATTCTCTTTACCTCTAGCTCGCAGCCATCAATTTTGTAGGAGCTCAGCGCAGTGTGGAGAAGCGAGAGAGAGGAATGAACGAACGTGAGAGAAGTGTGCAGACTCCTTCCACTCTCCAGAGACCTCCGTCTGAACCCGGCTGCACCCGAGTGAAGCAAGGTGTCGGATTAACTACACAGGACATAGTACAGTGGCTCTCTTGAATCTGTGCATTATACCAAAATGAACTATAATATGTAATGGAAAGAAAAGTCTTGATCAGATGTGCTGATGCTGTGTCTCGGGATATCTTTGATATGTCACTCGCAGGGTAGATAAAGCAGTGCGGTTTTGGCATTTTACTTCAGTGCATTGGCTACCAGTGAGTTACCGAATTGGTTTTAAAGTTGCCGTAATAAGTTATTGGAGATGGGCACAATATATGGGCACCACTGTATAAATAAGCAAAGAAAACTGTCTTTACCTGGCTCTGGCGTCTCAGCCAATGAAGAGGTGGATGCTGAGCTGGATGTGTTCTCATTGGTTGCCTGGGACACACCCCTGCCGCGGTATGACCTCATTCCTAGCCGCTCAGCCATCTCCACGTGATCTGCTGGGTGGATGTAGTCAAAGACACTGCTGCCTGTTAGCTCCACCTACAGGCCAGAGAGAGATGGTACACTTCATAATTACGTTAACCCTTTCAGGTACACAAGGAATTGAGCAGCGGTTGTTCAAATGGTTTCTTGTTAAAGTACATTTGAGAGTGAGGAGGAAACTGACCATTTGGATGACCAGATCCAACCTGTCAGTAAATTTTAAACCCTGTTTTGTGCCCCTCGTTGCAAAAAGAAGAAGTTAGCATAATTTTATTTCTGGGACACATATGTACATGAAAGAGTTAAACGCATACCTATGTAAATTTTCAGAATATTTCATTTCTTTCATTATTTCAATATCCTTATTAGCATGTTATTTATATATTACTGTTTCTGATTAGATTATTATATATAAAACAACAATAATGCAGAATAAATACAACAGGATATTGAAATGTCATTTTATGAAAGTATATGACCTAGTGTAGCGCTTAGGCTGCAATTATACATGTAGTCTCTAGGGGGTGCTATGCTCGTACCCCTAAAGCAAGACCACTGCCAATCCACTACCTTCCCTGAATGCTCTATAAATAATCGCCTCGCCTCGTGTTAATATTTATGAGCGGTCTGGGCAGCTGTCTGTGGAGGGAAAGAATCAGCTGATTTAAATAGCCACTCTGGAGACACCTGCATATTAACCAAGGTTAGGATCAATAAATAATAATGTCTGAGAGAACATGTATCTGACTGGTCCACTGGAAAGATAGAGTGACTGTATGCAATACCCTCCTTGAAGCTATAACCAGCCGCACCCTTACCAAATCCTCTTCAATGACAATGCAACAGGACTTGGTAGGACACTGTAATTTACAGACAGGTGCCACAGTACTAGTGCTTTCATATTTTGACATAGCACTGGTTTTACAATGGTAATACACACAGCTGTCTTATGCACATATAGTGTGCTACAGAACGTTAAATAGACTCCATTTAGTTAATGCTGCAGTCTGCTGATGGTTTTGCTAGGCTTTCTTCAGGGTGGTTCTTTGGGATTAAGGTGGCATTGAGAGAGACTGAGTGAGGGTGTAGAAATGGATTTTACTATATTATATTGGAAAGTAGACCCTTGTGTGACACAGCCGTCTGGGGTTTCTTTGTATCAGATGCTTGTATTAACTGGAAATTATGTCACATTAAGATTAGCCATTGAGTTTAATGAGTTTATTTAACTATTAAACATGCGGATGGTGGAATGACAGCCTCACATCGCTACAGTATTATCAAATAGCATTTGAGCAGAAAGGAAAATATCCCATCAGCATGGACAGCAGAGTGACAGAGCATATTCAAATAAAATAAAACAGCAGTGGAGAATTAAAAGCCCAGGCTGCTGTATCTTCCCCCTGGCACTGTGTTGGATTTGTCCCCAGGGGGCTTTCTTTGCAGGCAGCGGGATCGCACGCCACCGTTCTGGGTTTCAGGAGTTTCTTTACATATTCCAGCCTCGTACCACAGCCATCCTATAGCACTGTAGCAGCCAGACTTTGACAAAGTACTGAATTATGATTGCACAGTCTGTGCCCATGTCCAGCCAGATAGATGGCAAGCCTTGAATAATAAATACCAGGGCAGGCTGACTGGCAGGAATTGTTAACACTGGAGTTGCAACAAACCCAACAGCTGTGGCCAAAAGTTGTGCATCACCCTGAGTCATTTTGCTTCATAACACTGCATGAAACCTGCTAGATAATGTTAACTTATTGAATTGCATACCGCTTTGTAGTTTTAAAAAAACTGAAAGATTTGCCTTTTCAAAATCTAACATGAAAACACTGTACTGCTATTATGGTTTCCTGTAGACTTTTTGCGATATCATTTTGGAGTTTCTTTGATGAATATGGTGTTAAATTAAAAAAAATCTAAATTCTGTCCGTATCGTTATTTTGAGTCCTTCACTGAGAGAGGCTGTGCGTTCGTCCCACATTGTCATATCTTAGACGTTTGAGAAACCGCGGCATAATTACTGTACCCGGTTGTACACTGTTCTTGCTTGCAAATGTAATATAAACTTTATTGAATCCAGATGGACTTAAACAGTCCTTAAAACAGTGAATATTTTGTAAGAAGACCCCAGTAATACTTACATTTTTGGGGAGTCTTTCACCTTTCAGAGGACTGGTTTGGAACAGGTTCTTTAATGCCCCAGGTCAGGGTTAAAGTCCATGTTGCGGGTGGCTGTGTTCCCAGCGTGTAATCAACGTGCTCCTGAACAAGCTTATCGATTCAGCTGAGACTGAGCACACTTTGATTGTGAAGCTAACGGCTGTGATTATTTATTCATCTAGTAAGAAATAGCAGGACTTAACATTGACATGAGAGGTGTCACGTTGTCTGCCTGTGCTATCCCTGCCCTGTGGACTGACAAAGGACAACAGCTAATAGACAGGGCTCTTCTGTTGTAACACAGCTATTTCTATGGGAGCAGATGTAGTTATTAGCTAACACTTTACAATAGGAGTCGCTAACTGCTTAGTAAATACATGCGTGCTTACACATCATTACAGCGTGATTACGCATTGTTACAATGTACTTAATGTGTACATTTTTTTGCACTAACCCTTTTCTGATACAATTGTATACTTACATATATTGTGCAAAAAGATTTAGGTGTTAAGTATTTTGTAACAATGCATAATAATGATATGTAAGCACACATGTATTTACTGTTGGTTCCCCTTCCGAATATTTGTACCCCTTTATTTTTTTTTGTAACAAAGTAATCGTTCTTTGCATATAAGTCTCTATCCATGCATAAAACCCTTTTCCCTAACCCTAACCTTGTACCATCCCATCCTTTTTGGTCCAGTCTCACCTAGAGTAATACATGAGAACAGCTGGCAAACATTATTCTCATTTACCGGCATTATACCTGCAGAATGTACATCAATATTGGATCAATTACAAACATGCACATAGGGGGGGAACACATGTTCGCTGGAGAGAATAAATATGCGTTCCCCTGGGGGTGCAAATATTCGCAAATGTGTTTACACTGGCATTTAGGATTCTCCAGACAAACTGAAAGCCAGATTTAGAGCAGTAGAACCCATCTTCTTTTTCCAGCTGCTGTCTTTGAGTCACTAAGTCTGCTTTATCCAGGAGCTGTGATGGCATTTTCAGTAAAGCGTCTGAGGCAATTTAATTATATACAACCTTTTTAATTTAGACTGAAGCATCTAACAAGACATGATTCCCAGAGAGTCTCCTGTCCGTTCATCAATATTTTATTGATAGGGTGCAGTGGACTGCCATTTATTTGCCTATTTTTTTTCTCAACAGTCAATGTGGTCCAATGTAATAAATTACCCACTGTTCACAAACTCCAGTGCCAGATTTTATAATGCAATGATCCAATGAGTGTATTAGTGTCTGAGCATTCTAGCTGCTGGAAAACCAGCTGGGTAAGCAACGAAGCAGCCAAAAACCAGAACTGTCCAGATTCCAGACTGGTCACCTGCTCACCATTAGACTGTAGTCCACATTAAATCTAGCCCCTTCCATGAGTACCAACATTTCATCACAACAGAATAAAGCGTTAAAGAGCCATGTGATTGCTATTAGCAGGTACTGTTTAATGCAGAGTGGACACTGTCCTTACCTGTGAGAGACCAAGGTAGATAGACACCGTCTCTGAGATGTAGAGAAATCTCCCCTCGTGACTGACCACAAAGGCGAAGCCATCTAGTGACTGGACAGAGAGGATAAAGAATATAAATCAGTGCTATTATTCACACTGAACTTCTATAAATGAATCGATGGTAGACAAAGAGAAGGAGATGCGACACCTTTTATTGGACTAGCAGCAAAACAATGATTAATCACAACGTTTCAAGACCTCTCTTCTTCAGATGAAAGTAGGAAAGAGAGATTCATGTTGTGAATGTAAAACAGACAGACACCTCCATATATCTTCAGAATATGATCAATAATGAATGGTAAACAACTGTAACCCTACGTTTCCTGCCAACTGGAGAAGCAGTTTTCCAGGATGTACGGTAAAGTACAAAGTGGAATGTACATTCATAGACACACAACAGTCTTCACAATGTAACCCTGTTGCCAGGGGCTTCCTCCACTTTGGCGAAGATAATTCAAGGTGTCTGGGTTGTTTGTTTCTGATTTATTTTGAAGGAATGAAACCCCAGAGTATTACCCTGAAGAAAACCTAGCAGAAGCATTTCCAAAACACAGCATTACCAGCACAGGCAAAGATTACTAGAACTGGTATTGTGGTACTATAACACAGTAACCCCAGTGTGTGTTGTTGCTGTAACAACTTATAAAAGGTCCTTTAATGGATTAGGGCCATCCTATCTCCAAGAACTACTAACGCTGTATATTCCTATTTGTTCTTTGAGAAAAAGTATTCTTGAAGTCTAAATTGAAGACATACTTTTTTGAATGTGCTTTTATAGAATTGGTTGTACCTCAGTGAGTGCTCTTGTTTTGTTCTGACTTTGTACAGTGCTCTGGGATGCTTTGGTGGCGAGGGCGCTATATCAAAATACATGTGTATTGTATTGGTTTTGGTTTTGTACCCTTATGTACACCAAAATATAAAACTATTCCTACTGTTGTACTTATCCCAGTGCAGCAACCCTTATTCTCCCACATTCAGCCTATAAAAAGCAAAGACAATATGGTCACCCAATTGCTACAATTTGCATTTCAAATTAACATAAATATACTGTTTTTATCTTTAATACAAAAAAAAAACCTACTTTTAAACACACACACACACACACACACACACACACACACATTCATTAACCTCTGTTACAATAATAAAAACTGAAAAGAGAAAGAAAAGCCATTAAAAGGATCATTTGTAAACAGAGAGGACACAGAGTGGGCTTGAGAAGGACTGCTACTTTTCCTGGCACTGTAAGTGGTGGTAATTTATGCGCTCCGAATCATTCAATATGTAAATGAGAGTGCCCGGGATTAGCAAGCCTGCCGTCTGAATTTGTTGGAAATAAAGTGCAATTATGCAGTTATTACTGACGATGGCCCACATAAAAAGAATCACAGATTTCTTGAGTACTCATTTGATTTGTATCAGTTTGTCCTTTTTGAAACAATTTGAAATGAGTGTCCTTTTTGAAACTATTTGAAATGAGTGTCCTTTTTGAAACTATTTGAAATGAGTTTAATGTACATTATTTCAAAGCAGTTTTTTTTTCTCTTAAAATATTTTTTAATTTTAAACTTTTTTTCTGGGGGGGGGGGGGGGGGGGGGGGGGGGGGGGGGGGGGGGGGGGGGGGGGGGGGGGGGGGGGGGGGGGGTGGGGGGGGGGGGGGGGGGGGGGGGGGGGGGGGGGGGGGGGGGGGGGGGGGGGGGGGGGGGGGGGGGGGGGGGGGGGGGTTAAGCAGTAAATATTAATATATTTTACGAAAACGATATGAGTACCCAACACTGTTTTCATTACAAGAGTTTTATATATATATAGTGGCACCACAAATAGGTTAGGCAATTATTACCCTTTGAATGATAAGATATTATCCATAACTTCAAACACTCTCAGGTAAACCAGTAAGTGCAGCGCAGAAACCTTGGATCAGTGGAGATAGACTTGAGACACAGGGAAGGAGAAACATCTCACACACAAAGTGGTGAGGGGATGGAATGGGCTGCCTAGTCATGTTGCTGAAGCAGACTCTTCTTCACAGAGTGGTGAGGGGATGGAATGGGCTGCCTAGTCATGTTGTTGAAGGAGATACTTCTTCACACAGAGAGTGGTGAGGGGATGGAATAGGCTGCCTAGTCATGTTGTTGAAGGAGACACTTCTTCACACAGAGAGTGGTGAGGGGATGGAATGGGCTGCCTAGTCATGTTGCTGAAGGAGACTCTTCTTCACACAGAGAGTGATGAGGGGATGGAAGAGGCTGCCTAGTCATGTTGTTGTCTATGGAATATAGAAAACAGAGAAATGTAAACGTGTTGCTCCTCGTTCTCCACCCTCCAATTCACAACGTCTGCGTACAGATTAGCCAGCGCACCGATCAAGGTCCATCAAGGCACACTAGGAGAGTCCGAATCAATCCTCCCAGCACTCAGGACAGCCTCACCGTACCCCCCCTCCCCCCCTGGAGATAACAAGGGGGAGTGAGCTGGGAAACGAAGAGCCATCACTGTCCCCCTCTACCCCTGCCTACATAGGAAATCAGACTGTCCGTGTTCAATTGCAGGAAGAAAAAAATTAATAAAGCAGGTGTGGGATAACTGCCTGTTAAATTGCTGCATGATAACAATGGAACAATTTCCTTACCCTCCACATGAAGGGACCGAGAGAGGGAAAGCCTTTAGCCTCTGTGCAACCTTACTGACTGGCCATGGGAGAAGGCTGCAATTGGAAGAATGCTCCCACAGTGGGAGAATGTTTGTATTTTGACCATGGCATTGCAATAGTATGATCACACACACACACACACATGCACACACTAGTATAATACACACTGCTGGCTTTCCAGTGCAGTACCACAGTAGCACAGTGTTCTGTTGCACCAGGACCACTGTCCGTGAATATTTATTCCAGATCCACTGTGTTGTCAGTCAAGCTCACATTAAAACCTGAAATGGGTGGTGATGCAATAAGAGTCTTACTTCCATCCTTGTAATGATGTGGACCGCTAATGCATTTTTAAATTAGCAGACCACAGCATGTTTGGCGGCTACTTAATATGGTTTGGTGACTACCCCTATCAAGCATGGAGTATATTTCTCTTGCACTCTTTGCTGCGTCAGGCATACAAAGAGTACACAGGAAGAAAATGCTTTGTCTTTGAAATTCTGAGCGCGAGATGTACTCTCTCTGCAAATATATAATCATATAAGGTCAGTGTCAGTGTTACCTGTAGCAGGTGTCCCCCTAGGTGGTGTTCGAAGAGATCGGTGGCCAGTGACATCGGAGTCCTCCCCACAGCTAAAAGACAGGAAGAGAAGAGTCAATGCTCCGCACCGCAATGAGGGGGCGCTATAACCCCTGCTAGAGTGAAGTGCAAAAATCTACTATCTTCACAGTTAATAAGTTTTACTATAAATCACTGTATTCTGTGTCCAGTGTATAGAACATACAGCACAATTATTTTCATAATTCCTTTCTTTTTATTTTTAATTTAAACTGAACGAATGTATGAAATAACACATGCATGTATAGTACACAAATTTGATTCAAGATAGATAGATAGATAGATAGATAGATAGATAGATAGATAGATAGATAGATAGATAGATAAAATTAAACACACTTTAAAGTAAAAGGTGCACAAAGCAAAACATAAATGATTAACATGGATGACCTACAATGTATAGTGTTGAAGAAATAAAATGAGATCAAGTAGAATATAGAAAAATAAAGGGAAATAAATGGATATATAATAAGAGAGACTCAATACCACGATGCCTGGTGGCTTTTATAGGAAGGAACAGTAGATCATTACATCATTGCAGGAAATGACATCACAAACACATTAATGGATTAATGGAGCCAGCTTTGGCTCTAAGGCAGCTGATTCCATTACTGCTAGTAGCGGCACAGAACAAATTCTCAATATAAGCACCCATTTAAATTTATGTACCATGTGTTGCTATGGTATACAGAAAGGCGCACACACACACACACACACTCCCAGAAAGCGACAAACACACATTCTGAGAAAGCCCTGTCACACACAGACACACAGAGCTATTAAACCCAGCCCATTGTGTGCGGGGGTCCGGGGGGCTATGCCACGGGAATATCAATGAGCCGCTCTATTCAGGGAGCTGAAAGGGGCCCAGACCCTCGCTCTCACCTCTGGGGTTAGAGTCGAAGCGCGGTGGGGGAGGAGGGGACAGCCGGGAACAGGGGTTCCTCGAGTTACGTAACTCTCCCTCGCTCACTGGACGTTATTAGTTAATTCTATAGGGTGATGCAAAATTTTTGTCAATAGCTCTATAAGCACCCTACTTGCACCTCTGTCCGAATATCAGAGTTCAGAGTTTTTAATATATCTAGACAACCATCATTAGCTCGTCGTCTATCTGTCTGTGTGTGACACTTACAAGTTAGTATATATCTAAAGCCGAGGGCCACGAAGCCACTTTCTGGCTTGGAATTTGGTTTCAGGAGGCTTGGTTTCAGAGCACTGCATGGCACACCAGGGGAGACTTGGGGTTCGATACTGCAAAGCTGCCTCAAACTAGGTATCCTGGAACCAGGTTTCAAGTGACTGTTCCTGAAAAAGTGGCTTTCAGACAGTGACTGTAATAAGCACAAACAGGGCGCCATTACATACCAGTGATATTTATCAGTGACTTGTCCAAATGAAAGTTCATTGAAATTGGATAGGCAACCTTCTTAGAAATAGGTTAGCGAGTAATTGTGACACACACAGCCAGCCAGCCTCAGTATATTGTGGTTCCAGGACTTCCCTAGCGAGTTTAAATCCAATGTGTGAATGAGTTGTTCAGACAGCTACACAAACATGCAAACATCATCTCCAGGTATGTGCATCTTCAGTGAGTGGCATTCTAATAAAAGGGGCGTTGGCATTACCTAAGGGGTTGCCATGACAACAAGGGTTCATTTTGTTCCTGCTGAAAGCGTGATTGGCTAATACCGCCTAGCAGCTCAGTCACACATATTGCTTCTACTTTATTTGCCGTTTCACACCATCAGGCATATTAAACATGACTGAAAAAAAATTAAAAAAATAATCACTACACCGCCCCACCATAATTATCCTTTCAGCACAGCTCTGTCTCTCCCCCGTTCACTGGCCAGAAATAATTAGAGTGCAATTAAATGTATTTTAAAACCTTTATAGAGCTTTAAATGCAGAGACAAAGAAGTAGCGTCTTTTATATTCTTGAAGTGTCTTTTTTTTTTTTTTCAAAATAATAAAATGAAAATGTCCCCCGTAAAATGACTACACTGTCAAATGCAAAAACTAATTTTGGATACAATGTTTTTTTTTTTTTTTTTAAGCATTATTTTTTGACTACCTTGCCTAAGAGTTGAGCTAATCTGGGTGTGTGAAAGCCTAGGTAAAACTGAAGAGAAACATCTTTTCCTTGCCTCTAAATTCTTGTGAGACTGGGTTTTGAAAACGTGTGAGGAAGACCCCCCCCCCCCCCCCCCCCCCCCCCCCCCCCCCCCCCCCCCCCCCCCCCCCCTGTAGACCATTGAAATGTTAGCATTGACTTTTACATGGATGAGCGCTAAAGCACAAAACCTTTTATATGGAGACATATGGAAGATGCAAATGCACAATAGGGTCGTATGAAGATGCACTTTTTTCCCCCATGTAAAGCATTTTCTATGACAATAGGAAAACTTTACATGAAGAGTCTCCAATTACTGTTTATTTACATAAGCGCTACTTAGTAGGGCTTTAAGCATTAGGGCCACAGAGCTCTGGAGCTCAGCAAAGTGACTCAGACACTTGCTTTGCAACGCAGTTAAATGAAACAGGCTTCGATGGGTTGTTTTCTACAGAGGGTGTTGCAGCAATGCTAAGTACTTCAGTTCTGCCACTGAATGGTTAAAGGGATGCAGGTGTTTGTGACTCGCATTGTACACGCCAGTTCATTGATACTGAATTTTCCCTGCGCTAATCAAGGTCATTAAAACTCCTTGTAATTAAGTTATTCTCGTTACGCAGTTAATTCTTATAATTACCAACCGTATAAACTTATTATTATTCTTTTTTTGTTCTAATTACATTAGCGCTGCATATTACTCTCCAGCTAACTGATGAGGTGGAGCTGTGTATGATGAAATGAACTGCAGCCCAGCGCTTTCTCTAACCACTGAGCTACTCAGACACACTGCCTTCCACACTGCAGCCAAATGCATGCTCTTAAATTTCAAGAATTCAATGCAAAACATGAAAACCAAACAGCACGAACGATACACAGATGAGGGAATTATTTAATGTTGTATCTTTTTTTGTTTGTTTTTTTAAATGTCCCCAGTGTTTTAGATAGTACCATTTCACCTGGTAGGATATTCCATGCATTTATAACTCTCTGTGTAGATCAATTAAAAGTTTTTTTGTAATAAAGCTGGAGAAAACACCTCCCCAGGATTTGCTGTGCTGGAATGACCCCTTATGCTATGTCACTGCCTACCCTTGTTGTGCGGTCCTCCCTCCAGCACGGGGCTCCAGGACGGCTCCCCCTGTCTGCAGAAGTCTCTCATGCGCAGGTAGCTGATGCTCAGTCTGATGACGGAGGCCTTGTCCAGCTGGCTGGTGATGGCACCCGGCAGGGGCAGCATCTTGGCCAATTCGAAGAACTCAAAATTCTCCTTTCCTCGGCGCGAGCGAGCAGCGTTCCTCGATTTCTCCTTGCGCAGAGACTGCAGGCTGGGAAAGAGACAGAGAGACAAAGGGAGTGAAAGTGCTTGTTAACTCTGATGCCTTCATGTCCTGGCTGTGTGCAGTCAGCTGTCTTTGCTGATTCCGGAGGGAGCACCGCGTTGGCCTTGGCGCTCTCACAGAAGGGCCAATGCGACGCTCTCCTAGTCGTGCTACAGCGCCTCACACTACCGACTAGGCAGCCAATGAGCTTGGCTAGGCACCGGCAGGCTTTTGCAGCTCGATGACATCCGCTCTCAAGTTCCTGGGTGTAAAAGAGGAAGTTGAAAACCTTCAAATAAGCAGGAATTGTAGACGATATGGGATTTGATGCACTTGAAAAAAAAAAAGAATTAGGCAATAGTCAAATTAATTTTCACAAATACACCCTATAGGCAATCCTGGCCTTTGAGATCAAGTCCAGTCCAGGTTTATATTCTAAGCAGATTCAACTTCCACTATGACAGATTAATGTACTTTAAAAGCTTTTATGTATTACTTACAAGAGAAAGTGAAAGGGAAGCTCTTATACTCTCTTAACAGCCTCCCTCTGCTCTGTACAGCTTTTGAAAACTTGGGAGTAATGCCCATCCAAACCATTAACAGACCACAGCAGTATATGTGTTACAATATTCAGTAATAGATTCACAGTGGTCCTGACAGTATCACAGATGGTGTTGTCATATTCGCCATTGATTTTTACCTCTCAGAAAACATACCCTTGTCTTTGCACACAGGAGTAAAACGCTTTACAGTTAGTGGAAGATGGTCTGGTTGACTTTAATGCACCTGGCAAGAACTGAAGGGAATGGGACAGATATTGCTTCATTTCTACAATATCGGATCAATGGGACCATTTGCCAGAAGCAATTACAGTCTCCGCTAGCCTGTCTTCTTTGTAAAGTGCTTGGCTGTTTGACCATGTAAACTGTCTGTGCTGTTGTTTGTAATAGGACACATATCGACTTTGCCGAGTGGAGTGGAGGGTAGAATTATTATGTCACTGCTTGGCATATATCACAGCGGTTTAAAAAACAAAAGGACAGTCATTTTAAAATGCCAGAAAGTTGTCATCAATACAATTTAATCTTTCAAAAAATATACATTTCTTGTAAGCTATAGGGGCATTTCACGTGAAAAGGAGTTTAAGCAAGGTTTTAAAATCTTAATCTTAGCTCATTCAGTAGCAGATCAGAATCGAAATGCATTTCATTTTGCACTCTGCCAGCCTCATTTAGGTAAGCGGACTGTGGGAACTCAATCTCTCCCAATTCCTAACGAGCGTGCAATGCGAAGGACGAAACAAACGGGTTTTATATCTCAGAAGGGAGAGGTTGAGGTTGCAAGCTATGAATACATACATCTCTACAAGCGCAGGATTACCAATCTAAATGAAAACAGCTCAATCACCCCAGAGCTAAACGGCTTTGAATACCCCGCCCTGCCCCCCTCTCACCAGGAGCAAAGCAGCAAGGAGGGGAGGGGCTAACATCTGCAGTCAAAATCACTGACATTCCTTTCTCGGGCAGCAGCGTGTAATTGCACTGGGAGCAGGTCTGAAGGATTCACAGACAGATAGCCAGCCTCTCTGTCCAGTGAGCCAAGCAAAACTCTCATTGATATTTCAATAGCTCCGAAACCTCCCAGACCAAGGGAGAAAAGAAATACCGATAATCCGATAGCGTTTCGCAAACCAATTACTGTCGAAGTTTCAGTTCATGCTATCCTGTGTGTCGATCCAGTGCATAGAACACATGGTAGCGTTCTAAAGTCAAATAGTTTTGGGGGTATGTTTTAACAATTGTGTGTTAAGAGTGTCTCTTATTGTAACAAATAATTTCACACCGTCTGAGCGGTGCACTCTTCGAGACTGCAAGGTGGAAGCTTTAAAAATGAAGGTAAATAGGGAATTAACTATTTTGTTAAGCTAGTATTAACAGAGACAGGCAACTGATCAGATTACCTGAACCCCTGGGGAGACAGCCTCAGATGCTGCACTGATGCTCCCGATGATGTGGAGGTATTGGGAGCCTCTATGCCTGGTATTTATACTCTAGTAGGCTCAGAACATACGTCACTACAGTTTGTTTCTGTTATCTTACTAATTATTACAGAAATGAGTTATTTAGCTGTTACTCCACTCGGGTGCAACCAACCACGAACTACTCTACTAAACTAACCAACCACTAACTACTCTACTAAACTAACTAACCCTAACTACTTTTACAAGGTTACTGTGGTTAATTATTTCTCCTTCCCCATTTTTTCTTGCACATGCCTTATCATACTAAATAGTATGCTGAAAGGAGGAAGAAAATGTTCTAAGCCTTGGGTAAAAAGTATTTCACAGCACCCAGCAAGAGGGATAGAAATGTTTCTCTTACCATGGAACAGGCGGGTTTTTGGCCAGCAGCCCCTGCAAGAAGTCCCACTCTACGCTAACGCACTTCCCCTCGCTAACAAACGGTGCCACCTCCATCCTCCACTCAGATCGCACAGCTGACTAACGCAGGCTCTGATTGGCTGGAGCCGTAGATGGCTTTGACCTCCTACAAAAAGAGCCAGAAATATAGGAAAACTTTAAAATGATGAAACACAATGACACTCTTCAGACAGTTACTTTAACTATAGCCACAGATTCAGACAATGTAAAGTTTTAGAATCTTCCTTCTTGTTAGGACCAGCAATATTATCATTGGGACTCTCTTCTTTTGGTGGGATCTTTTTATATTTTATATTTCAATATGGAATATGCAGACATTTCAAATACAGAGCCATAGATGAAAAGTTACTGGTGCTTCCTGGTACCACATTTCTTCATGCACTGTGGCTCCAATAGTCCAGCTGCAGTCAGACCATGTGACCTACAGTTAAGGGGTCCGGATGCATTGCTGTAGATATTGAAAATATTTGCCTATGCTAAATGAACATAAAAACAAAGGGGGGGGGGGGGGGGGGGGACATTTGATTTAATTGGATTGCACCTCTTTAATTACATAAAAAATTTCTCCCTCAAGCTGTTGTCTGCTGCATTAACTTTCTCTATCTAAAGCTGCAGTACTTTATTATGGGTTGCACTATTAAACTACTAGAGAGTGTACGTGGCGACTGCTGGAATCATTCAATGCTAAACGAAATCAGTTTTTTTTTTCTATCCTTGTTTTTACATGACAGGGAAAACTAATCCAATCCCAAGACTTTATTAATAGAAAATTAGATGCACCGTAGATCCTGCCAACACACTGCCTAATGTTCAGTGGCAGCAAATGGATTTGACACAAATGGAGCTTCCTGCAGCCGTTCCAGGTGTTGCAATGCAGCTACAGACTCGGCTGTTGCGCTAATATAATTGGCACTAGATTGGCGGATGCACAGGGCGTTACGGATTCTCACCCCGGGCGAGCCTGGCTCTTTTGCATAGCGGTTAAGATGCTGGTTTGCAGCGTGCGTGGTTTGCACTGTCTCCCTTTACATCGGTGCTGGGGCTCGAAGTTCACAGACTGCACACGAGCACCAATGTTAAAGAGGGGAAGAGTGTTGTGCTGTGTGATGCACCACTGGTACAGATTCTGTCCCAACAGTGAGGTCCTGTAAAAAACTCTGGCTCTTTTGCATAGTGGCTATGATTTGTGCTTCCTTTCTGTTACATAAGCACATGTGATTTACGTCTAAAACACAGGAACATATTGTAATCTGATCGTCATGCAGGGGGAGGAGGGGAGCCAGCGCAATCCGCTGAACAGGTATAAGGATTGCTGTATTGCTGGAAGTGGACAGCTGTACACTAGATGGCTCTGGCTCTTACTTCTATGAAGACACTTTGGCTAGCCTGGGTTACATCTACAGCAGGAAACTAAAACTGAAGAGCAGCTCCTGGAATCGCGAGGTCCAAGCAATACAGAAAACATCTGGAAGTAATAAACAGATTGCAATGATTTTAATGCTTTGGTAAGAACTCCTTCAAGACTGAAAGGGTTTGCCAAGCAATGCGTCTGAATTAACCAACATTTTTCAAAACCTGGGTATTGGAAGATTCATTCTTTTCAAAGCGTTCGGTTTCACAGCCCCATTCGACCTCTCAATGACCCTCCTTATATAGAAGCCTGACAGCATCGCTCCAATTAACAGCAGCTGACTAATGAACATAAACTACCTGGCGAGGAGACTAGCTACAAGGTTCTTAAAAGCATTTCTCTGTATGTGTACAACACAGCCTACATTTGCTTTCATTTTACCAAGATCCCTTTGTGACACTGTAAAGCACAAGCAAAAATAATAACAATATCAATAATAATAATAATAATAATAATAATAATAATAATAATAATAATAATAAATAATAATAATAAAAATAGTGGTTTGACCAAACGTATTGAAGTTGGTTTAGGTAAATAGTCATTTAAAAGCACCTTTTTTTTTTTTTTTTTTAAATAAAAGGTGGATGCGGCAGTCCCTTCCTGTTCTGTAGGTTAAGCTTCACTGCAACGATCTTAAACAGCAGAGCAATATTTGGATCTATAGCTTTGCAATTAAAAATTGTAAATTAAAATAAAAAATGCAAGCAAAGAGTGAAAAGATTTTTTTTTATCAAAAGGGACACGCGTGAAAAGGTTTCGCGGTTCATTATGCAATACTCCCCGACAGATATAACTCGTATTTGGCAGCACTGAGCCACAGCTGAAGGCTATCTATTCAGTGGAAGTTATTATGATTTTATCCCATTTAGAAAACATCCTTGTTCTGTAATAAGCATAATAAAGCAATACGAAGCAATCTCTGGACCTTATCCTCTGCCTCTCCTGTCCCTTATATAGAACACTGTAGACTGGAGGCATAGTTAAGAGATTGAGCTGTTCGTGTTTTGCTTTATAATGAGAATAAGACATTAGGGTGCAAATAGGAGCTCATGGTTGCATACCACTTTAAAAACAGGCTAAAAGGGCACCATTATAACCAGACACCACTGCCAATAGAAGATATTGAATGTGCATTTTATTTTTGTCTAATTAAAGTTCCTTAAAAATGAGTTTTGCTTTATTAAAGATTATTGTGATGATGTCTTAGGGAGGGGAGTAGGGATTACAGATTTTATTTTTATATTTTTTTAACCAATCAGCTTCTACCATTGACATGGAATAAGTCTTTTATTGGCTATCCCTTTTTTGACATCAATACTGTACAGGAGTATGCATTAGTCCAATGTAAAGACAGAGTTTGTTTGCTGTGACCTGCCAGCTGTGCTGTTGACCAGGGCATTTTGAAATGGCAGCTCCAAGTTTGCCAGCGGCTCTCTGCTTCCCTGATTGCAGTGGGCATTTGCATAAACTATGGCATCAGTTTGGCTCAATAACTGCCTGTTTACCAGTGGGAATGATTAATGAAACCCTACAGCTGCTTGTGTTGAAACTGTACTATCTCTGGAGAAAGTTTTTTTTTTTTTTTTATTGCAAGAATGCTTCAGCTGTCATGATGAGAACATAGGGCTGTTTAACGGTCAAGACAAAGGTACTGGCTGAAATGTTTACTTCATTTTATCATACTTCAGAATGTATGGTTGGCTGTTTCAAATTAGGCTGCATAATAAAACGTTGGGACTAAACTTTAAGAGAAAGGGTGCTCCTTCCAGTCCAGGGCAGGCTTGAGGCATAGAGACTGAACTGCTCCCTCACCCCATAAGAGAAAGGGTGCTCCCTCCAGTCCAGGGCAGGCTTGAGACATGGAGACTAGAGTAGGGCTGGTCTTCCATAGTTTACCCTTCTATATATTTTGCACCATCAAAAAAATAAACATTGTTGGTTCACCAGTCTGATTGCATCACGAATACCTGCAGCAGCAGGGGTGTATGGATAGGGTGAGCAGACGAGTCCAGGTTTAGCTGGGACACTTCCGGTTTTCCAAAAAGATTTGAACAGATTACACCTGTTCTTGCCTGCTGGCATTGGCTTCCGGTGAAGTACAGAGTTATTTTAAAAATCTTATTAATGGCATTTAAGGCTGTCTCTGGAAATGGCCCTGCTTACATTAATGATATGCTTGTACCTTTTGTCCCTGGATGCCCGCTGAGATCTGCTCATCCAGGGCTTCTGTTGACTCCAATGAGAAAACGCAGCTCTCATAGTGGAAGAGCCTTTAATCATTATGCACCTGCATTGTGGAACAATCTTCCAATTGAAATCTGTAAAGCTGACTCAATAAATGCAGAGTTTTCCATTTAACTCCCTGAAGGAATTTGATACAAGATGTAATTAATGAGCAATCTAAATCACAAACTTAAATATGATTGGATTTGATTGATAAAGTTTGTATTAATAAATAAAATAAAAGCACGCACGTTTATTTTGCACTGGACGTTTCTCAGACACCTGCAACTGAAGGCCTACATTCGACCCCCCGTAAACCAACTCTATTTTTTAACGTTGGACCGCCAGTACAAGGGCAGTGGTTTTTAGTGAGTCAACACTTGTGCAACAAATTAATATCAAGCAAAGGCTCTTGTCAGATCCAGGAAAGCTACAAAATCGCTCTTCAATATGACGTGTATCAGCAACATAAGAAGGTAGTTCTTATTTCATGCAAACATTAGAACCACCACCTAAGAACAAGAGTAAAAGTAAGTCATCCAAATTGTGCTTTCAAATTGTTCTATTACTACTATGATAAAAACTGAATTTCTCTAATCTAAGTAGCTGTTGTCTGATAGCAAAACGTTCCCTTGCCGTCTAAGGCAAAACATTATAACGTGCTGAAAACCGTTTGAACTAAACATCAGCTTTTATAAGAATCTAACTAAAAAAATTGCATTTGTGTATCATACAGTGTTTGCATAGCTAGCTAGATACAAGATACAATGATTGAATAAATAAATACGGCACTGCCTGTGTGCAAGGTTAATGTCGTTTCAAAGGTTTTATTAGTTGTGTACGTAGCTGTACAAGGTTGATACATCACACGTTAAAAGAAAAAACTCTTTTGTATCCTTACACAAGCACAATGTGTAACTAATAACCATCTATTGCAGCAAGTAAGAGTGGACACTATTTGTGCTGCCCATTAAACTGAAACTTTGACAAGCTGTTAATAAACTACACATTCATATTAGCTACACTATGGAAGACTAGGTTATAGTAATACAAACACACCAAGAATTATACACTAGGCATAAAACAGCTTGAATGTGTCATTTCACTTGTTTCTCAAAGAATATAGATAACCTGTCAACTCAAATCTGCCATTATGACATATTTTCTGTATCGCAAATTACCCCTCTTGTTCATTCAGATCTAGAAGTAGAATATAAGTTACATTTACCTGCCTGGCATGGCTAGATGTGCCCCTGAAATGCTGTTCCCCTCTTCCTTGGCAGATAGAAAAGTGATCAGGACCACGCTGCTGGAATCAGCAGACACGATCAATAATCCCCATAAAAGAGACTGGACGATGCAAGGGCACAGCTCGGCTTTGCACATGCAGCCCTCACTGGGAGTGCTACTTTGGAACCTGGACACACTTTATGTGCTGGACCTGGTCTCAGCAATCCCTCGAGATATCTCAGCTAAAGCTCATTCCATTGCATTTCCATCAAAAATAAGGATTGCTTGGTCATTTCTTCCCTTCTTTGGTCTTTCTTTCAATGTCTGCGAGTAAATAATGAAGGCATTCTTGTACAGTCCCTGTCCGTTTACTCTCTCTCTCGTTCCCCCTCCCTCTCTCCCTCTCTTTCACTGTCAAAGCCGCTTTTCAAATGCTGATTTGCAGCTAGCGTGAAGGGGGGGGGGGGTGTTAGGGGGAGATTCCAACACATCACATCCATACATGTTCTGAATCTCCTCTCCCTCGCACTTGCATGCTACTCAGAATATTGATACAGGCTGTCTCTCTCCATTTCTTTGTGTCATTCATCTACTTTCTCCTTAGAAAATTGATAGCCCCCCCCCTTGCTCCCTAATCGTTCCATCTCAGTCGCACTCCACTCAGAATATTGATACACTCCATCTCTCTTTGCCATTCATATACTTTCTAGAATATTGATAGAGTGCATCACTGTCTCTCCCTCTTCTCCCCACTCCACACACACGTCAATAATTCAAGTTCTCTAGATAATTGATACATGCACCCCTCTCTTGCTATTTTAATGATCTAAACAGTGGCAAATCTAAATGCTGCCACTCTTTTATAGCCCCACTTTACATTACTACTGTGCATATATAGTGAAATATAGTGAAATACGATTTGTGGAAATCAGGTTTAGAAATTTCGAATGGCACTATGAAGACCAGCCACTGTTTAGATCAATAAAGTAAACCTGCTTCTCTCTCTCTCTCTCTCTCTCTCTCCTCTCTATCTCTCTCTCTCTCTCTCTCTATATATATATATATATATATATATATATATATATATATATATATATATATATATATATATATATATATATATATATATATTATTGTGCATTGGTACAGGCGCTCCTGCGGGATAAGAAGGCAGAATTGTCAGGGACTGGGTCACCTCACCTCACTGCACCAGCTCCAGTGTACACCTACAGGGCTGGCCCGACATCCACTGTGGAGCTCCTGGATAGAAAGAGGCTGTTGTGAGCAGTTGCTGCAGTGATGGAAAGTAATGGACATTCTAAACTGAAAAATGGGTGGTAACATAATTACCCATTCTATATGTAATAAATACATGTGTTTAGAGCACAGGGACTTGAAAGCTGAATAAATAATAGGGTTCTATATCTGTTTTACAGTCCCTTTTAATGAGTCCCCCGTTTAATGAGTTTCCCCTCACTCTCTGTTCCTCCCAGGTTTATAGTTCAGCAGACATGCCAAACTTTTGTTCCCTCCTTCCCACTCACATTTCTACCCAGACTCTCTCTTTCTCTGCTCCCGGAATAGTGATTTCTACAATCTCTCTGCCTCTCTCTCCATGCTGCTATCACTGCTCAGAATACTGATGCTTCCTCTCCCCCTGTCATTCTCCTCAGAATACCGAAGCTTTCTTCCCTCTCTCACAGCGCTCACTGAATATTCTACTACTGTCAGAACCACCAGCAGACCACAGCATTGCCGGCAATGGCAGTGCAATGGACTGGGAACTTGACACGGCACAGCAGTTCTGGTACAGGACTGACATTGTACTAGAATGGATTACCATGTGCATGTTTTTGAACAAAAACAAAGCACAGCTTGTGCACATGAAGTGTCATCTGTACCATTGTTATGAGCGTGAGAGAATCATAGAATACAGCTGTGGTATGAAAGGCACCATACAAATAAAATCAATTCAAATTCTAATTGAAATGGGCTTTTTTTTGAACCAGTGCAATGTTGGCCTACAGGAGAAAAATGCACATGGTATAAAATTAGCAAGAAACATACCAAGTCAATGAAGAGAGCTGTTAAATTAAACTACCCACGTTGCATCTTACTAATTTTACAGCAACGCAACGGAGGCAAACCGAACAAAAAACAGGGAGTTTCTTTTTTTGGGGTTTTCTTAGATCTGTTTTTTTTTTTTTTTTTTTTTTAGCTCAACACAATATATGTTAAATTGTTCGTTATATGAAAAATATATCTACTAAAACATGCATTGTATTGCCACTGTTGTATTACTATTGAAGATAAACAGGCAAGGACAAGTGACCAATAAACATCTAGAATTGTAATTGAAGACTGTTGGCCAATGCAAGGCTAAAAGTCTTAAGCAAGCAGGTGAGGTGTTTACAGCAGGAGGGTCTTGATATAATTAGTTGGTTAGCTACAACTACTTAAAAGGAAAAAAAAAATGCAAAAGGCAATAAAAGAAATGGATTTGAAGACCTTGGTTTTGTCCTTGTCTGCTCTACCATGATAAGACTCTGGATAGAAAATGTAACAGCAGCCCTTGCCTTTAACAAGCCTGGTTGTCTGAATGTCTAATTCCTGGCTTGTGCTGGCTCTGTGCCCATGTGCCCGCAAATTAATTAGAGTTTTAATCCTCCCAGCGCTCTGTGTAATCACCTCGCTCCGCTCTCACTGCCGTTGTAAATGGGCTCCGAGCAGCCAATTAATTCCAACACTACCACCCCCACCCCCCATCCAAACACCGGGGTCTAATCTCCCTGCCAAACTGAATTAATCTGTGTGATATTGAGCAATCCAGGCTGCAAAGATATACCCAGATTGAAATCTTCATCCCCCTTCACTTACTCCATCGCACCTGTCGAAGAAACCAGGATTTAGTTTCCATCTGCCAAGGGAACGAGAAAATCGATTTGAAATCGGTGCGGTTCTTCTTCTACCAATAACTCTTATGACGGTTTTCATTCAAAAGGTGTCAGTCTCTCGCCCCTAAGCTACACAGCGAACACAACACAGAAGCTGAAAATATCCTTTCAAGATCAGTTGGGTTCCTTCATCAGGGAAAGGCAGACAGGAGAAGAGGTAGTGTTGATTGTAGCTGTCCAACGGAAGACCCCAGGGTGCTCTCATTGAGCTCCACAGTTTGGTTCCTTTGAAGTATCCCATTTAAGGTGCTAGTTTGCAATCTTTAGTCTTAATTGCAGGAGCAAGTGTAGTCAAAATGCAGCAGGACTGATGTGTTGAATCATGACAGTGTAATGAGTATAGCATGACTGAAGCAGCGTCAAGACTTTTGCGAGTTGCACCTGTATTTATTTTTAGTAAAATAGCCTTTCTTTTTGGTTATTGCTATTCTTTTGGTAACACTTTATTGTGTCTTTACACAGTAGTTAAATACATGTGCTCTTGCACATTATGCACATGTCCTATGTACTTAATGTCTAAAGCAGAAACAATGAGAGGATGATAGAGAACCTGCATAATACGATATTGTTATGAAACAACAGGAACAGGAATATTCTCACACTGTAGCTAGAATACCACTTTTGAGCTCAAGCAGCTGTTTGACTGTATTTTTCACAGGGCACGTAGACGCACACATCTCCAGAGCTGGCCCGGGCTGCTCGATATTCCAGCCTTGTCTTTATGCAGTCTGTAAAAAAAAAAAAAAAATATCCTGAACCAAAATCTCATTTCTCCTCCATCTCGCTGATTGAATCTTGCGTCAGACAGATGGGAACTGCAGCCCTACATTGCCACAGTCGCTTACCGAACTGTGGCAACACTCCCCCGCCCCCCCCGCCCCCCCCCCCAAGTAAAGATCTCTAAATAAGAAAGGGGTCTACTGAACTGCTAGGACTTTCGGATATATAAATGACTTTCAATGTTAAATCAAGGGCACTCTTCCAGGGCAATGCAGCAAAGTGCACAGTGGTAGCAAAACAGAGGGAAGCGACTGTCGGGAGAATAGCATCTCAATGCTCCTCATGGGATCGCATTGGCATCGTTCGTATTCACTTTCATTGGGATTCCTGTGACAGAACGGTACTGTTTGAATGACCAGCAGTCATGAGGAGTCAAATGACAGCACAGCAACAGGAGCCTGTCACAAAGATGAATGACTCAGAGTGAGAGAAACACTTAACTGACTTTTATTAAAAGACTACAACTCCTGTCGTATACAGTAATAGCTATGACTGCATGGCACAGTGTACTTTTATCTCCTTCTAACCCTTTTAGTTACTGCTTACATTGCTTTACAATACAAATGTATTTTCATACAACGCCCTTCACTGCATGGCATCCCAGAGCGCTGTACTAAGTTAAAAACAAGACCATAATAGCTTGTGTGTACAGTAGACTCCAGCTACAAGGAGTTATATAAAACCACATTCAGCTACTTCATTGCTGTACAGAAAAGTTTGAAAAATCTCGCTGGAATATCATTATACAACAGAAGAAACAGCAAAACATATGGCAGCCGTTTTTTGTTTTTTTTTGTGCCAAACGATCTATGACATCAGGGATGGAAATAAGACTCCCATTGCATAGCAAACCCATTCCAGGTTTTATTAGGAGCTTGATTAGCCACAGTGTGTATAGCTATGAAACTCGTAGATCAATCTTTTGCCTATGTGTGCTTCTTATTCCAAAACAAAATCATGTGACATTGTGACCTTTCAACTCTGTTGGCTCCAACTCCTCTGTATTGAGAAGAAAAGAAAAAAAAATCTAAAAATCTCCTAAACTAGCATTAATCCAGAGACATCTCGATACTGAGGGAAACACTCATATTCTCATTGAATAACAAGGGGAGAGAAAGAAAGAGGGTGAGGGAGAAAGCAGGGGTCAAACAGGGTGACACAGATGGGAGGGTTAGCAAAGTGACCAGACGCCGGTGCCTCTCAATACGTTACCATGGTTACTGCCGCACAAACAGGCATGATGTGACTGGGAGGAAGTATTGCCAGTGATGTGGGGGGGGGGGGGGGGGGGGGGGGGGCAGGTACAGTGCTGTGCCATTACAAGCTCTGTTGTAGCATATTTTTAATCACATTGACTAGAAATATGCTGTCAAATACATCACAACAGTTTTTAATATATTGACCGCTTATCCAATTGCAGTGAAACTTAGTAGGGATAAGGAACTTTAAAACAATGGCCACAAATTCATATGAGTTACATCCATAGTTTCACAAGACTGCATAGGAGTAATATATGAACAACAAATGTTTTTTTTTTTTGTAATCTGACGTCCATCCATCAAGAGTCCAAAGCACCTTTGACCATTGTTCCATAGTCCAATTTCTGTGCATATTTTTTAGTCTTTTAGTCTTGTTCCCTTTTCTTAACAGAGGTAGGCATCACATCCTTTAAGTCCTGATTTCAAGAGTGACCTTCGTACTGTTGATTTGATGGACAGCAACACCTGTGCCTTCTGCCAGCTCTGTTGTCAATGCAATGCTTGTCTTCTTTCTGTTCCATAAGGATATTATCTTCAAGTATCGCTCATCCCTGTTGGACAGCTTCCAGTCCTGGGTTTGTCAATTACAGATGATGTTTCTCTGTACTTGTTGATTATGCTTTAGATGATGCGAGCGATTTCACTCAATGTTTTTTCTTCTTTATGCAAGTCAAGGTTGTTATAATAGTAGAAAACACTAGTGGAGGCTTTGAGGAAATTGTTGATGCTCATAATGCATTAGAGTAAAAAATGCAACATGTCTAAGACTTTTCAACAGCAAGGATTATTCTATATTGCAGTTTGAGTTTGGGCATACTTGGAAGTGCTGGTTTCTGTACATACAAACATGGTACACCTATATGTTAAATTTTAGCGTGCAACACAAATGAAAATGAGGTTCGTGTGTGAAGGAGTACATATCACACTTAACCATAGGAGAATGAAATACAAATTCACCCATATTCGAGTGTAAAATGGAAGATGATTCGCGGATGTTGTCTGCACAGCAGCATGTGAAAAGCTTTCTCAGTGGTTTGAGAGGCTCGTCAAGGTATTTATGTCTGTCCCAAGCAGACAAGGGCTTTGGCAGGGTTAGAAAGTCATCTGCCATCATCAAAGGATTAATTACCAGGTCCCCACAAAGGCTGATTGAACAGCGTGTCGCGATTGAAAAAGCCATTACACCCCCCTTCTCCTCAAAGCAGGCTTGCTAATTGGACATCGATTGTCGCTGAAATCTCTTTTGAATATCCCCCTGCTATAATTGAAATGGAATTACTTGCCATTGTCTAAAACTGAAGGGGAGAAAAGGCTGCATTGAAAGAACACGATCAAGGCAAACCTAACCCTCCTTGACCTGTCTCCTCTTCTCTTCTACCATCTTTAATGACAAACTACTGGCCAGACATTCTAAATTGTGGAAAAATAGTAAAATGTGAGAAAATAGTCAGACACAAGTGCGATGCCAGCTATGCTTTTTGAACAGAGTTATCTGGGCTGTATGGATGAGGTGGGTTGATATAGTTAGAGTGGATCCCAGATCTGGTACCTTTTTGTCTGACAGCCATCAATTACTGTGTAGAGTTTGCAAATTTTCACCCTTTTTTTTGGGGGGGGGGGTTTGCAAATAAGAACTCTGTATGCAAAATATGTACAACAAAAATAAAGCTTTCCTGTTCCATGAATTGAACAACAAAACTACTGTAATGATGTGTGCATCACACAACAGCTTACACTCAGACAGCACTGTCCCACCCTGTCCTCCCCCTCAGTATTCTATACTACCCTTGTGGAACAGGTTTTAATAAGCTTGGTAATCTCTCCTCTGTCTGAACTGGGGGCTGTCCAGGGTTAGGGAGGGTAATAAGAATGGTCCCAGTGGAGCAGGAATCTTTAGTGAGCAGAGAAGAGTGAGAGAGCAGGGACAGAGGGCTGTCAGCTTTCATGAAGGGGGCTTCGTCTCACACAGACACACGCAGGGTCTGAACTAGGGGCTATTCCGGGGTTAGGAGAAAATCAGAAGGGCCCCCAAAGGAGTACGAGTCATTAGTGATGAGAGTGGAGTGAGAGTGCTGGGGATGAGGGTCCATCAGAATCAATTGCAGGGCATCCCTTCACACTGCAACTGGAGGACACACTGACAACAGCCAGAGCAACACACTCACTGCAATGCCAACACATGAGGCAGCCATTCGGCCCGCCTGTGCTCATCCACTTTCTAGTAGCGGATTGATCTCAGAACTTTGTAAAGTTAGATCTTAAAGGATCCCAGTGATTCTGCCTCAGCAACATGACTAGGCAGCCCATTCCATCCCCTCACCACTCTGTGTGAAGAAGTCTCCTTCAACA
The DNA here is from genome assembly GCF_017654505.1 of Polyodon spathula. Classification (NCBI taxonomy): domain Eukaryota; kingdom Metazoa; phylum Chordata; class Actinopteri; order Acipenseriformes; family Polyodontidae; genus Polyodon; species Polyodon spathula. Next base: position 370,173 of record NC_054573.1, on the reverse strand, counting down.
TGACTAGGCAGCCCATTCCATCCCCTCACCACTGTGTGAAGAAGAGTCTCCTTCAGCAACATGACTAGGTAACCCATTCCATCCCCTCACCACTCTGTGTGATGGAGACTCTTTCAGCAACATAACTAGGTTAACCCACTTCATCCCCTCACCACTCTGTGTGATGAAGAGACTCCAACTGGTCTTGGTTGTTATGCTGCACTTAAAGCATTGGTTAGAGTTGTTAGATGTTGGAAAATGTGCCAATATAAAATACTCTCCTTTTTGTGTTTCAAGAGTGGATTCTTTGGTTTTATTGCTGGATTTACGCTTCCTCGCTCTTTCATGCACGTGTGCTGGATACCGCCGATGTCTAAGAACAAAACTCAGCAATATCTGATTTGTCTGAAAGAAATGAATTTGCATGACTAGCTGTTTAGAAATACAAAAAGAATGCTGATTTAAAATGAGAAACACTGCGACCAGAAGTGTTTTTCAATGCGTTTGGGTTTTTTTGTCGTTGGATTTATTTCTTGTCAGCGACTACCGTTTGTCACTGAATTTATTTATTTTTAGCACGTCTAAATTCAGCACTAATGAGGGTTTAAAAGCAATAGGTGACATCTAGTGAAATAGCTCACAAAGCAAAAGAAACCCGCAATTAACAGGTGAGCTGCATGTTTAATTCAGCTTGCTTCCTGTCAGCCTGCCTGTCTCCCCTCTGACAGTGTTTGAGGTGAGTTTGGGTGGCAGATTGAAATCAGCTCTGACAGTGAACACAGATTTAGGAGGAAGGTCTGATTGACATGTTACCAGTTATTAATGCAAAGGGGGCTCTCCCTAATCCGGCACTGTCGCTTAGCATTGCTGAGGTGGAGCCACACTGTCAAGGGGCATGGGATTGACAGAAACTGGCTTTGCAGCTATATACAAGACCACATACAAATGTGCTGGTGCCAAAAAAAAAAAAAAAAGACAGGAATTCTGCCCCCTCCTGGGCAGTGTGGGGCACACAGGCTTGATCTGATATTTTTCTATCTCTGTTATATTTCTGTTATCCCATTAAGTGCCATTGTTCTTTAACTATAACTTCACGCCGGCTATGAACACACAGAAAAATGAGCTTTATCATCACAAGAAATCTATCATTTTTTTCAGGCTTCAGTTTCTTTTATATTGAGGATTCATAAAAGCACCTGAACAGCTATATTTGCACAATTAACAGCTACATTTAGATTCAGCTCGTGTGGTTAACAAAATGGGAATAAGTTAGATGAGAACTTGAAGCATACATGTACCTGCCTGTAAATCAAGGTCTATAAACAAAAACGCCTTCCCTCTTTCTGGATCATAACTTAAGATCGGGTACCTTTTTGTTTACAAATTAACCCTTGTCCATTATGGATGAGCAGACAGAGTGGTCGTATTCAGCACAAGCGTTTGAGACTGTTCTAAACCTCCGAACACTAACACAAGCAGAGCTCTAGCAAAATCTGTTTGTAGGAGTTCAGACCGGGTCTCCAGGGAGCAAGCTGTGATTGACAGCCGTGGTCGGCCTGTGTTGAGGGGGACTCCGAGCTGGGGGTCAGAGGTCAATGAGGGAGGCAGCTCCCCAACCACCTCTCACCGTCGCACAGCGACCTCGCACCCTCATCTACATTCAAGCATTCATTAGCACTGCTGAGAAAAATACATACAAAAATCCTTCCTAATTGCTTCCTGCTCTGGTTTCAAATCAGATGCTGCTGTAATTTATGATTGCTGCATAATACATTTTTCAGTAGTTCCCATAAAGTTAAAATACTTCATGTGTGAATCTGTTTGCACGCTATACGTAAATACTTTACACAATTGTATCAGAAAAGGGTTCGTTTGGAGTAGAGACAGGGTTAGGGTTATATCACACAAAAATATTTGCACAGTAAGTGCATGGTAACTATGCATAATAACATTGTAATTATGTGTAAGCACACATCCATTTACAAAGTAGCTACTATGTAAATACAGTCATTTGAGACAATGTAAAGTGTTAGCGATTAAAAATGTTTCACAAAGCAAACTTTAATTAAAACATAAAATCGAAAAGAAACTAAATAAATACAACAAACATTGCAGATTTCTTTTTAGTACCTTCAATGATGAAATGAGTTTTGAATCTCATACAGTAAGAGTACAGCCTCCGTTATCCAAACTAAACCACAGTGACAGTTCTCAGTGGCATTGGAACCATTTTTAAAGTGGGGGTGCTGAAAGCCATGAACAAAACTGTAACCCCTGTATATGATGGAAGCCATGGAAAGCCAAGGCGGGTGCTACAGCACCCCTAGTTCCAGCACCCTTGAGTTATTTTGACTACGTCACATGACTTATTGCAACTTCTTGTGATGTACTGACATCTAGTGGCAAGGTGTAGTAGGCAAAACAGATGTGTACATTTCTTTAAAGTCTAAATTCATTTACACATGAAAATCTATTTCTTGCCGAGACCTGTTATATATAAAAAAAACACACACACAAGTTCTGAAACCTATTCACAAACAAGTAATGAAACACTAAAATAATTATCAATCTGTAACTTCAATGACCCCCATTCTATTCTGTCTGGGATATTTTAATATGGATATTAAACAAAGGGTTTAGGGTTAGATGTTTGATACCTTACTAGCCAGTGCTGAAATTAGCTTCATAGGGGTGTGTTCTATCAGAATAAAATAATAAACCGCATTGCTTACAGCTGGTGTTTTGTGGCCAGTAGGGCATTTGCTATATTGTGGGCCCCCAGCTATAACTTGCTGTAGGCGACAAAGAAAGCTGCGTACCCTGAAGGAGCAGCACATGCAGAAAATCACGAAGCAAACAATCAATTATTGTCCTCAGCAAGTTTCACCACAAATCGGAGAAACCATTTTCCAGGAAGGTTTAAAAATTCTACATGCATATTATACACACACACACATCAATTAAAAGTGCTAGTTTCCATTTAATTTCTTAAAATCTGTAAACTTTAGGATTAAACCCAACACCCAAAAGACTATGAAGAAATATTAGGATGAAAATAAATTCAACTCTATGGCATTCAAGAAGTTGCCCTGCCATTACACACACACACACCCCTCTCTCTCTCTCTCTCTCTCTCTCTCTCTCTCATATATCTAAAATATTATATGCGCGCATTAAAACTAGATATTCAGATAGGAAACTTGTGGTACAATTCTACGCACAGGGACTGAGGGGGGTTTTGAAAGCAGCCCTTCAGAAGAAGGTACCAGTAAAGGTGAAGGGTTCACACACATCCAGCAGTAAAGAGGACAGTTCTGAAGACAGTTTTTACAAGATTGATTTATTAACTATGATACATGTCACATAAGGCCTTAAATGTTTTTACACCATTCCCATGGAGACAAATTACGATACTTTTAGCAAATAATAAACATGATTTTTTTTTTTTTGTATTTTTTAAATGCAGAGCAGTAAACACTCCCTTGCTTGTTTTGCAAGCAATCATGCACTATATTGAGTTGCCTCTTAACACCAGCCACAAAACTGTTAAAAATGGGTTTGCTTTTTGTATTTAATTATTATTAAAATAAAACAGAAGAACATGTTTTCTAAATCACCAAGGACTAAAGGAGATTGTTAGCACCCTAGCATACAAAGAAATAACCATTTTAATAGTTTCATTTAACTTAGACAGAGTCTGCCACCATTCTTGCAAAAGAAAGAAAAAAAATTGCAGCCACATACATCGTCTAACCAAATACCACATTAATACAAGTTGTTTTCTTTCATTGCTTTACACCTCAAAAGGAGTAGTGTTAATTCAGTGTGTGTGTGTGTGTGTATATATATATATATATATATATATATATATATATATGCGAGATAGAATAGATATAAGAGAAAGAGAACATATTACAGGAGAAAAAAAAAATTACAAAGTACCAACGAAAGCTTGGAAGCAGCAAAATATCTCCCCCTGCACATCAATTGTCTGACGAAACAAATACAATTGCAAACCTTTCCTTTTTTTTTTTTTTTTCCTAAAGGCAGCTAATAAAACAAAATACAAAACAAGGTGACATAACTAGTGTTTAACTTTGAAATACATTTGTTTAATTACAAGCAGTGTCTCTCAGTCGTATGAGAACAGACCCGCAATTTAGAAAAAGATTATATCGGCATATATAGAACAGCTTGATTCACATGGGCAGGGAAGGGGAAGGCTTGGGTCAAGCGCTAGAATAATACAGACAGTACATAGCCAAGACCTCAAACTGTTCCCAAAGATACAATTCACTCAAAGCAGGGGCCGACAGCATAACTTCACCAAACTTCGCAGATCAGGTTCTGGCTTTTTGAATTACTTGTTAGCCCTGAAAAGTGTTTATTTGGTTTACTTAATTGCCATCTCCCACAACTCAATTTTGGATTTTTTAACTCAACAATTCCCAGGTATTTTGTAAATGCTTTCCTTCACATCTGAGTGCCAGACCTAGTCCAATGCACTGGGGATTAATAGCCGTTATGACGTCTTTTTTTTTGGGGGGGGGGGGGTGCCAAACGGTTGCTCCCAGCATTTCATGATAAATGGATACATTTGGCATTATTCAGACACGTTTACAATAGCAGACTTCAAACGACTGGCCCTGTACCCCATTCTCACGTCCCGTAAGAAAATGGGTTCCTATCATTGTGAACCCACATGGCTTGCCTACTTGTGTTTTACATAAACTAGGACACAACAGGGAAAACATAAAGGTACAAACACCTTCATATGAAGTGGCTCAGTGACCCTGGACAACAATACAGGTCCCTTCGGATAGTTTTAATTATTTATTTATTTAAAATTTTGCTAAAAAAGAAAAAAAAAAAAAATAATAATAAAAAGTGCAGCATTCACTAGATTATCATTAAGATCTCCAGCAACAGAGTAAAAGACATCTTTATTTTCAAGTGTTTTACATCGATGAAGATGTTTTAATGAACACACAATGGATTCGAGCCGATACCCCACCCTTCCTCATCCCCAGCCCCTCTGTGTCTGCTGTCTGTGCGAGCGAGCGTGTTGGTCCGTCTGTCTGTCGGAGCTACTGTTGCACACGGAGTAAAATAGACACCCTGGCCTAGTGGTTACAAATAGAGCAAAACGTCAAACTGAATTTGTATCTGATATTGTGCCCAATTCACAAAAAACTAGACATCTGTTGAACTTTGAAGTAATGTTTACACTTTTGCTCATTTTTACATTTTAGTTTCAGTTATCAGAGCCAAGGATTACTGTTGCAAAGAAGCAATTGAATCTTTCTATCCTACTCACTCACAGGGAACATAGCGTGACTTCAAGATAGCATTGTACAGACGATGCCCTGTCTGCAAAGCCATACACAGCTGAAAACAGACTAGATAGTCCTGAAATATGGTCTGAAATAGAGTCAGCAGTTTCCTGCAAGTTAGTTGCAGTGAAGAGAATGGGCAGATCACCTGACAGCTATTCCCAGCAATTTGGGGAACTGGGTCTGAGGCTGTTCAACACAGACTGGGAAATCCCATACTGGTTTTTTATGGTTAGCAGGCAAGACTAGTGTTCACATACACTGGTACAGTGGTTTCAGTGAAGGCAACGGGACAGGCAACTCCAGATTTACTTGCGATTCTCAAAACATCCCTTGTATTAAAGCATACTAACAGATCTGTCTATTCCTAGTTTACAGCAGCACACTCTTCTTAACTAGTGTATGAATTTGAATCCTACAATTTGTTTTCCCCTCCAGTTTGTCAGGCAGAGTAATCGGCAGTCTGTAATGAAACTCATTCAAGACAACATACTGAACAGCAATGTTCTTTTAAAAGACCACCTTTCTTTGTTTAAGAACCAAAATAAATTCTCTTAATTTAGGAGAGCGCAACCTTATCATTGCTCCCCCTTTCACAAGGATAAAAAGCTTTTGGTTCCTAGCTGCTTTTCATTTGTTTGTTCATTATTTTATTTAATGATATGCAGGTAATTGAAGAGCCACGCTACAGATTTTAAAAAAAGAACAAACTTGTATGACTGCGTCATTCTTGAACATCCAGCATTCGCATGGGTTTTAAGCGAACTCAATCTATAGCTTCTGCATATCTCCAATTAATGAATGAAGAAAAAAGGGAAGAAAACAATTTCAAAGCAGGGAATTAGAATGTTACACAAGCTTCTTCAAGGTCTTGGTTATCAAAGTTTGAACGTGAAAATACAGAAGCATCTCATGACTGACGTAGACTTTTCATAATAGCAAAAAAAAATTTGCTAAAAAAAACACTATACTCCTATCAACACTATACAGGGGGAAAAAAGCTGTGCAATTATCAGCCAGCAGGTGGGTCTAACTGTTAAATACCCCATTCGAATTAGAATTTAAAAAACACACACATACTTTCTCTTCCCTTCTACATCACCATCTGTGCTCTTCCCTTTCCCCACTACTTTCAGAAACGCTACAGTACATACAAGACAACTGGACTCCAGGGGAGAACAGATTCCCAAAGCGTTCTTTTACAGTAAACCTCGGCTGCAATACCAGTTTCCAACACAAGGAGGCGGCAAAGCTCATTGTAGCTCGCGGGTCACCCTGCAGCACTCCAGCAATGCAGGCGGAGCAATTTTTTAATATTGTCATGCAGGTTTTGAAAGCAAGACCAACCAGTTCCATCTTGAAAGAAATCTGCATTGAGTAAATTCAGAATTAAAAAAAAAAAAATTCTGCTTAACTGCAGTGTATATTTATTATTTTTTTTAGTACAGTACTTGATTTCTTCCATACAAATATATAAAAGTGGCAACAATTCAGTGAGATTAAACTATTACAGTCATCTTACCCTTGTGGCTATTGACAGCCAGGGTGCTGTCATCGCAGCTGTTTGAAGTGGGATAAAAACGTGCACCGCCACGTGCCTCAAAAATATCTACCGAAATGCCACTCAACTGGACAAAAAGAAGTGCGTCAATCTGAAAACAGCTTACACAATGTTCCTCTTACATTGCAGTAAGATGCAGGTTTTACTGCAGGCATCAGTTCAACAAAACGTTGCGTTTCCACTTCCCAAAACCAGGTTCTCAAAGAGTGCTGCCCTGTGCGTGCTAATCCGATCCGAAGCCCCTCTCTCGGGCGTATTCTCAGTAAGGAGATTGATCCATCACAACTCACTCCACTTTTCAGCTTCTGAGTTAACAGGTTTCCAACAAACGGGTTGCTTTTAAAATTGCAGGCCTAACGAGAGAGTGTCCGAGAGAGACAATGCTGGACAAACTGAGCTGAAAGCGTCGATAAAACCAGCAAGGGATTAAATTGCTATGGGTTATTATTTTATTATTCACAGCCTATGACTCCCTAGATTTAGTAGCTCTGTGGCGTTACCCTTTTATATAAAACAAAAATCTATTAGTAGTGCTTAAATGTGTTTGAAAGACCATGCAGTTTCACAGGGCTCTAGCAGTACAGCCAATGCACGTCCTTCCTTACTATACAGTATATTGTAAAATACACCTAGGGAGCCAAGAGGATATTAAAACCTAATAAATCTCAATTTTATAGAGCTGGATAGATTTAACCCAAGGATTTAAATTAATTCATGTACTGTTCTGAGCAAGTAATTAACTTTTAGTTTAATTCAGAATTAGTTATTTGTATGGGGAGGAGGGAATTAAATGTGAAAAAAAGGCAACTCATTTACTGCAGCTTTCATTGTGACTGTGTGTAGTGTAGTGATAATGCAATTTACAATAAAGCAAAGCTGTATGTTTTATCAAACCCCTTAGTGCTCCAAAAAAATAGAGGGGGAAAAAAAAAGGTTGTCAGCCAACCTGAATCCCCTAAAAGTGTATTACGTACCTAATGAAACCAGATACACTGTAATTCAGATCTGCACGGTACACAGCAGCAAAACTCAGGAAAAAAACTGGGGAGGTGAAAAACAAGCCTAATAAAACAAAACAAACATTCTGGTAGTGAAAGGTTACCGCAGCGTATGTCAGTCCTTCTGTCCAGTTCATCGTTCACATCAGTCATGCTAACCTAAAGCCCTCCAAGGCCTAACGTCTAAAACAAATAGGCTACTTGAGACCTCCCCTTTAAGGAACGGCTCGCAGAAAATCAACATGCAGCAGGGCACTGCAGAATTGGATTGGACAGAGTCAAAGATTTGGGAGGAAAGTGTTTGGAATGGTTTTTGTAGCATTACCTGGCTACTAAGCAGTTAATGGTACACAGTTACTCTCAAAAGAAGGAAGGTATTTCAACATGCAGACAGTGTGGGAGGGACGTTTTCACAAGCCATCGGGTGAGGTTCACTTTTCAAACGATTTGCCCAGCTTGAGATCACAATACACAAATATAACGAATCTGTGGCATGGGAGAGAGGGTGAATCGAAGCCATGTACTTGTAATATTATTACTGTGCCTTGCTTTATCACTTGATGCATGCAGAAAGCTGAGAAAACCCAGTTTTCAAAGTGCCTCCCCTTGCCAAACATCCATCTCACTCTTAACGTAGTGATGAAAATTACTCTATCCAGGACACACCCATCCCCAAGAACCAGCACATCAAACAACATGTTCCTTACACGCTACAATCCAATACCGGGATAACTCCACACTAGACAAAAAAACGACAATCAAAAACACAAAGTCCAGCTCTGCTGGTGATGACTCCATAAGTTATAAAGTCCAACAATGTATTTTCCAACAATCTGAACCATAGGAGTCAAGGAATGTTCATAGTGTTTTCAAATCCAGATTTCCCCCAGAAGATCCATTGAGGGACCAGAGTAATCCTGCTGGGGTTTGGAATACGGACTGGCGATCGCCAGAACAGGGTGTCCCGCTGCACGGGTTCTTAAATCAACAGCTAAAAGGAGTTCATTTATTTGTTGTTTTAAAAAATCCCAGCTAACAGTTATACAACAGATTTCTCGGGCTCTTACGGCTCAATTGGTTCCTGAACCCCCCCCCCCCCCTCGCACCCCTGACTATTTTAACACTCGAGTACCAGCGTGGATGAGCCCAATCTCCTTCATTCTCAATACTTGACAGCCTACAACATGTCTAAAGGCAGACACAGTGTAGGGCATTTCTCTCCCATTCCACACCCATAAAGAGCAGTAGCTACTACCCGCCCCCCCCGCTGTGTATCACCCTGCACCAGAGCTCTTCAGCCTGTTAACAGACAGGCAATGTTGGCACTTTCTCCACTTTCCTTTCCAGTATCTCCCCATTGCCACTGCTGCTGGAGGAAAAAGGTTGCCAAGTGAACAGAAAAAAAAAAACGATCTCCCGAAAAGAAAAAAAAATGTAACAAAACAAGATGCGTTCGTATATCTTTTGAACTTGTCCCACCCACCCCCAAACCCCAAGCGCTGCCTCTTAGGAGCTTGCTCTTTGAATGGCATGTGTAGAAGTCTCTCTCTCTCTCACAGTATCTGTTGCTCAGGTGGCAGGGTGTGAGGGTTCAGGGCTGGCAGGAGAGACTGCACTGGGGAGAGGGGAGTGGCAGGGGGCGAGTGGGGTGGGGATTGCTGGTTCTGGGAGGCGGCTGGGGAGGTAGAGTAAGGGGAGTAGTTGGAGCTGGTGGTCATGGTAGTGGGGGATCCTGGCAGCCCGCTGGGGGTCTCAGCAATGGGCTGATTGTAGAAGAAGAAATCGCACTGGTAGATGAAGAGCTCGATGATTGTCTGGTAGGTGCGGGTGGCAGTCAGGGCATCCGTGGTGGTGAAGTCCGGCAGCATCAGCGTCGGCCAGAAGCAGATTGACAGGTTTTCACTAGTCATCAGGTTCTGACGGCTGTGATGGCTTACCCTGCAGAGAGAGAGAGAGAGAGAGAGAGAGCATGATTAAAGATAGAGAACACTAGGCAACTGAAGACCCCATTGATAGTAACCCACAGCAGGATTTAATGTGAGAAATGTAATTCAGTATGTTAACGTAACATTTCAGCAAGTTTCATTTCGACTATGCAGCAAAATTAGTTCGAGAGAGAGAGATGCAGAACTTTTGACCACAGCTGGACGTTGCACAACATTTTACCCCAGGGTTTTCTCCCTAAGGTCCGATTATGGTCCCTGCAACGGGGATGGAGAGCTTAAGATTAAATGAAATTGCCTCTTTACACCCAGAGGTTTGGATAAAGGCCAGCCCCGCAGGTGCCCGCTTGAGCTCAATGGCCAGCAGGAGTCGCTGTGGTGTGGTAGACTATGCCTCCCCAACCCGCTCAATGCCAGAGTCAATGAAATCGCCACGAGCCCTGAAATCGCCAGCAAAGACTGCCAACACCACAAAGCCAGGATGCAACACTTGACAGTCGTGCCTTTATCAGATGAGCCACTCAGAGACCTCTATATATTCTGTTTTTTTTTCTCTCTCCTTACTACTTCACCTGATAAAACTATTATTGACTGAATTCTTCAGTGAAGTCTAGCTCATGTCATTAAGTTGTGATTTGCCTGGTTGTCTGTCGCTGTAACATCAAGTGCAGTAATGCATTTTTTTTTTTAGCAGCAAGTTTTCCAAAACTGGACAGAGATGGGGAAAAAACTTTTCCACATGGATAATTTAAAAGAGCACAAACATACCACAAACCACTCTGTCGCTGTTTAACTGTAGACAATGACTAGGAATAACTGGATGAAGCCAGGGGAGTCTAAAACATGGATTACTACACAAATTCACATTTCATTTGTATATTGAATGGCTAGTAACACATAACAAGTAATGCATACATCTCTTGTAAGAATGCTTTGCTTGAAGTGTCTGTCCACAGCCATAATCGACGCACTGTTGCCTTCGGCTGCATTTCTAGCCTTCTTAAAAGAGGTTCCTAATGCTCTTTTCATTGCATTGACTGACAGCTGTGTGGGAGATGTGACTCATGCGACTTAGCTTGCCTATTATGACAGCACCACTGCTGCCTATAAAAAAAAATGTACCGGAACAACATTCCAGCTCCACCACACCACTGTTCATCATAACCCCATCAGCACAGACCCCCCTCACCCACCCAACAGCCCTTCCTCCAGCCCCTGTACACTCACTTGTTCAAGTGACTGATGACATATTTGAAGAGCTCCAGGTTCTCCTTGGGGAACTTCCTCAGAACGTCCTTGAGTGTGTGCAGCTTCTGCTCCCGGTCGTTGATTTCTGTGAAGAGGAACAAGACAGCGAGGTTCAACCACACAGGCAGTCGAATCCTTCATCAAGCAGAAAACTTCTTCACGGCAGGACCAGCAGCAATGCTCACCCACACAGATATACCTGCGTCACTACCGTAAACCTCCTAACAGCAGCGCAGGCAGCAATGTTTTTTTATTGCACGTGTGAGGGTTATTACAGGTTGGATATTGTAGATGGAGTAAAGTGACCTACGCTGCACACACTCTACTAGGTTCACAGCAAGGGTCTTTATTTGCTCTGCATATTTTTCACAACGGTTACATGCATAGATCAGTTTAAACACAAAGCGATTACCCTGCCAGTCAAAACAAAGTTTGGAAAACTAACTCAAAACAACAACCGCAATAATATAAAACTTACATACAGCTCCAGGAACCAGCAAGCAGCACCTAATCGTTTCAGTAAAACAAGACTGAAAAACCAGGACTTTGCCGGTTTCACAATCTAATCAGAAAGGAGTATAAACAGGGCCCAGTACGTACTGTGAGCCTCCACAAGCTCCGCCTGCATGCTGTAGGGCACCAGGGGATCAGGCAGCTCTGAGAAGAAACTCTTCATGGCTCCAGCCACCGCGTTCACAGTGAAGTCCTTCTCCGCAAAGTCCAGACTGTGATCTGTAAAACAGCAGCACAGCAAGAAGAAACGTCAATGACACTGCCAATGATCTGGAGAGCTAGTGTCCACACCTACAATTTACAGTTGTCAATAGTAAAGTCAATCTGACACCACATAGTATGTGTGATGCTTCATCAAATTCAGTCAGATACCAACCCATACCCACTGTTACCTAAGGAGACGCTTGTCACACACAATGGCGAGGGTATGGAATGGGTCACCTAGCCATGTTGTTGATGCCGAATCACTAAGTGCCAACTTGATCAATAAGCTTTCAGGATGAGCCTAGATGGCCTGATCTCGTTCATATGTTTCTTACGTCATCACAGTGCTTTTGCTACAGAATGCTCCCTAAAGCTTTCATAACTATAAGCCTATGAGCTGCTTACTGGTCATCCTTCATAATGACACGCCTGCATCCTTTTAATTTGAAGCACCCGGATAAGCGCACTGCAGAAGTCTGAACCGTGGCATTGAAGCGGCCTGCTGCCCTTACCCAGATCAAACTGCCTCTGCAAGCTCTCCATCTCTGCCTTGTTTCCACTCACTCGGTAGATTCCTTCAGTGCTAATCCCTTCAGAAAACAAGAACAGCATTTGGTTAATTGCATCCTAATGTGCTGTGGCATTGAACATTACACTAAAAAGGGTCAACCGACCAAGGTTTTAAAAACAAGCGCACCAGGAACATGTCAGCAACATGTTTTCTAAATCTCTATCTAACGGGAATGCTGGTAATCACTCAGAAGCCTCAGGTATGAAGCCCCAACTGTATAGTATATGGAAAAGTCTGAGAAAAAATACTGATTATAGCCTACACCTTAAACTTAGAGCAGAACCCGTCGTACCCGATCCAGTAACATACGATACCCTCCATTAACTGAGGGATGTTCTGCATGTCTTTATTTACACATGCTGCTACCAACTGAACGGTGCTGATGGAAACTGATCAATGCACATTTTAATTAAGGGTCTGTAGTTCAGCTCTTAGCAAGACAGAATGGTTTGGGATTTCAGTTTCACCTGTTGCATGCTGTCACTTAAAAAACCTGTTCCCGACAGTGTAAACCTATGATGCCCCAATGTTAATACAGCAACAACAAATGTAGAATAACGAGACATTGAAATTCGATATTTTCACATATCCAACAGATCCCTGGAAACAGTTCAATCAGATATGACAGGTTCCGCTATGTAAACACTAAAGAGGACACTTATTTGGCCTGCATATTTCTGACAAGGTTAACCATGTACCACTTGGCTGATTGTTTAAACTCAAAACTATTAACAGACCAGGTCTGGAAATCAAAAAGATCAGCAGCAAAACTAATTGGAGATCATCTAAAACTCCATCAATCTCAAAAGGTAAAACAGGAAGACTACCCAGGTGTGTCAGTCTGTCTGTCAGTGATTGGGAAGCTCTGTGTGAAACCCCAGTGGGTTCCTTTTTGCACCAGTACAGAGCAGAAGATCATTAAGACAGTACAAGATGTTCCCTTTCTCTGATCCACCAGTGCGTTTTCCTGTACAGTGAAAAATATCTGTCCCAGCACTAAAACTAGAAAAAAAAAAACAACCTAACAAATAAAATACTGCTCCCTGCCCCCTTCCGCTCCCTGAGGCCCTCAGATAAGAGCTGAAGCACTCTCCATTTCAAAGTTGTTTGTTTCAGGGGCCTGTCGATAAAGCGAAGGCTGCAAGCTGTTCGAGGAAATGAGCAGCATCGCAGACAGATCAGGCCGCATTGATTTCCCTTCAGCCAGTGAACAACCCCAAAAGCTTTTATATCTGTACAAGGTAACTGCAATTGCGAAGAGAGCCTGAAGGTAATTGCTGCCGAGGGGGGAGCAATTCACATGACTTGCATTCTCAACGGGAACCCTACCCTCCACCCCCCTCCATGCTGCTGGGTTTGGAGAGACTTCCGAGAAACTAGCTCAAGTTGAAGGATGAGAAGGGAGCAGGTGTGGCCAAGCAGCTAGAGCCGAGATAAGTAACAAGTTTTATCTTGTGGCGAGAGCTGAGGGACTGGGAAGGGTGCAGTATAGCCTACTGGTCACAGCAGACGAACTGGGCTCCATGCAGTATTGCCTTGTGGTTAGAGCTAAGTGACTGGGTCTGCAGGAAAGCAGCAAGGGAGTGAGCGAGGGAGACTGAGCCAGCAAAACATTGTAGCCTAGTGGCAAGAGCCAAGAGACGAGGAGGGAAGTGGTGTGGCTCAGTGGTTAGAGGTGAAGGACCGGGAGGGAAGCAGGACTTGCTATACGACAACGTGTTCTATCGAATTCTAAATTGTTTTCAGAGGACGGAGCTACACCATCAATAGATGAACTGGTACTGTTAAATAAAGCCTCTGCTCATGGAAAAAATAAATGCTTCACTGTCCCAGTATAGGGGACAAACATGCCTAACAGATATATCTACAAATCAGCAGACAAATACCTTCCCTGATCCCGCATCCTGTTTGCAATCCAGGAATTAATAAACAGCTGGGCCTCATCATGCAGCGTCTGACTATCTCCTCTTCACTACTCACCCCTCCCTATCCCTCCCCTTCATTCTCTTTCCTTTACAACTCTGGTCTATACACAGGGTGATTAAAAGGAAGTTTACTGCATCAATTATATGGTGCTTTGATGCGGTAAACTTACTTTCTAATCGCCCTGTAGATTGCTCCCCAGGCTGATAACAGATAGACAACCCTATCCCTATCTAAACAATACAATGAACTACAGGAGTTCCCAAATTTGTTAGGCTCAAGGTCCTCATAAGAAATTAGGCACCTTCCTGGTAGACAACCACCATCTAATGAATGCACTGGCACATAAAATGGTACATGCATGCAGAAACCAGAAATGAGTGGCCAATTAGTGTATCCCCCACAATTCTAGAACATATAATTATGTTCCCTCAGCACAGCAGCCAGGAGAACTGAAGGTCACTTCCAATGTGATGCTCTCTGTGGAATTCCCAGTAAAAGATCTGCAACTTGGCACAGCCTGAACCCAAACCCGGACCTTTCTGGTCTGCATGACGCTGCTCACCACGCGCCTGTGCCTGATGAGGCACTTTCTGTGCGCACGGCATCTCCGCTCAAACCTTCACAACAACAAAAGGTGTTTGGGGCAGATGAAAGGTAAGAACGGCATTGTTCTTAAAGCCTTGGTTATTACCCCTTCAAAAATGAAAAGCCAAATTTGTAATTACTTGAAACAAATTGAGAAATAAATTATATATATATATATATATATATATATATATATATATATATATATATATATATATATATTTGAGAGAGACTCTGTATCTCCCTCCTACTTTCCCCAGTCTTCCTTATACCCCCCCCCCCCCCCATTGACACTGTGGCAAAAATTTTCACCAACTGCGTTGAACGCATTCAAAATAAACCCGCAGCTAAGAACATGGGCATTGACAACCAATTCCAGCTTCAAGGCTGCTATTGATTTTTCTTCCCTTGCATTTATATTCAGCCTTGGATTCCTGCAACTAAATTTGTACTTTTAAAAATTAGTCAGGATTCACTTTTCAACCACGTAGCAGTGGTAGCACGGTTTTAGGTTACTTTTTTTTTTTTTTTTTTTTTTTTAAATGCACACAATGTACCAAAAAAAAAAAAAAAAAAACCCTGCACAGATATTTGCAAGACTACTAAATAGGGCTCTTACTGTGATCTGCTTTACTGAATGCAGCGGTTCTGTGCAGAACACCTGCCACTTGGGATTTCAATATGTGCACAAATAGTGTAAAACCTGACAGCCTCTTGGCTTGCTGAACTGTACCCTACAGACGTGGAACAGGGTTCATATTGCACAACAGTTTGCTCTATTGCAGCTTTTACAGTTTTTCCAGCTGCTCTATAATAGGAATCTTATTATCACTCAGGGACATAGAGGCGGTTCTGTGTTTATGTATTCATGACACACTTCACATTTGTTTCATATTTAAAACTGGAAGAGTTGGTATTAACATTTAGAATAAGTTCGAGAGTATCTGACTCTGGGGATATTGTCTATACATTTGTCCATCTGTGTGTCCCACTTACAATTTTTTTTCGCACATCTGGAAGACTGCTTGTTATAACGTGTTTAAACTTGGTGTTAACGTTATTTAGCACCGAGACTGTAGTGCTGCCAGTACATGCCACACTTACATTTAAATCCTGAGCACAATTTATTCCACATACTGTAAATCAGTCACTTTACTGTACTTTAAATCGTGCTTCTAACACCACTGTCTTACCAAACAGCACATAGCTTCGAAGCACAGTGGCATACAAAGGAGCAGTGCACCATTATTTTCTGTACAACAGTCAACCATCAATTAAACCAATGCTTTTCTAGAACGTGCACGCACGCCCAGTACACTGTGCCCTGTGTACACCCAGCAGTGCCTCATATACAGCTCTCATAGTGCCACTGTAAGCTGGGTAAACTCAGCAATGCCCCAGAGACATGTTTACCCAGTTCAGTTATCCAGAAGATCTTGCTGCTAACTAACAATTTCAGAAACGTGTTGAGCTTCTTCCAAGCGAATGAAGAGTACTCTCATTACCTCTTCCTGATATGGATTTCAATAAGGAAGATACCAGGCAAAAGCTGGCACCTGGGTAATTACCAGCTGTGCCCCTATAATCTATATAAAATAGGCATATGAAGGAATAGTTAGAAATGCCATTTCATAAAGCAGGCAGCTCACTAGAGGGTGCAGGAGTCGGCTGGGACCGGAGAGCCCAAACCGCAAGTTACGGAATCATCACTGAAAAAGGAGCCGGACAGGATGCTGGGAGTGTTACAGAAAGGGTGAAACTGTCTCCTCTTCCACTAAGAACACAATACAGAGGGTTTTGATTTGATAGCAGAGTCCAGTGATCACAGCTGCTGTACGGTGCAAGGCTGCTTCAACTCGGAAGTTGCATTTTGGTGGGTTTGTGCTTTCAAATTATATTCAATACAGGCTGTCCTGTTATTAAGGCATCCTGTTGAAAATGTAGAGAAATAAAGTAGATGCATTTTAGGCTAGAAATGTCTTAAAGCAAATACAAATACTTTGTGTGCAAATACAAATACTTTGATGGCCAACAGGTTCTGGACACATGACTTAACAGAGAACATCTTAAATCAGCATAATATATGATATTGCCAACGATGCCTGGCTTAGGGGCATGCAACTAATCCTCCATCCATGACCGCAAATGCCTTTTCCAGCTAACAATCCCTGTAATAAAAAGTCACTTTAATTTCAACCTTGTAAATGTGAGTCAGGAGGTCAAACAGCAGCCTGGATAATACCAAAATAGCAAGAATCAAACCAGATTTAGTTTCGTACTGCAGTGGGATTACAAAAAAAGAAAACTGCCTGGCTATGCAAGGTTACCATTGAACAGCAGACAGGTCAAAAAGTGTTGGTTTTTAGTCTTGGGGAACAGGAGGGGCATCTATCTTTTTAAAAAAGAAAAGATATATAAACTGTAAGCATTTCTACACAGAATTGTACTTAAAAACAAAAACACAAAGTACATCACATGTTCGCTAGACAAACATGTCTGTGTGCGTCTTGCTGCCCGGCTCATTTGAGAACCGGGTTACACAAAGGCCTTACACGCACACAAAGACCCAGGGATCAAGCCACTTCCTGCCATGCCCTGCACAAACCCTCCTTCTCCCTCACACACACTCCCTCTCCCACTCGGTCTTAACACTTGCTCTCTTGTGTGCTAAGACAGAGAGAAAGAGAGAGAGACAGAGAGAGGTGAGAGAGACAGAGAGAGAGGAGAGAGAGAAAACAAGCAGAAAAATGACAGGAAAAAGACCACAGAGGCCAAATAAGAGATTAAAAGAAGGGAGAAAAAATGACACTGGAAGAGAAATGGAGAAAGACTGTCAAGCCAGTGTTTAGTGAACAAGGGCAAAAGTAAAAAGACTAAAAGGCAGTGTATAGGCAGAAGAAATGCAAAAAGAAACCAACCCCTTCTGAAAGCATGGTTTGCAAAAAGATTTCATTAACCTAGTATTAGATACCACGTTTTAAAAATAATATTTCACATTTACTAGAACGTATGTCTTTCAAAACTCCACAATTAAGAAAAAGGTGAACACAGGAGAGGTTTATGGAAATATTTTGTTAGCTACAATCTAAGCTCCCCTCCTGGTTAACTTCAGATTATATCTGATGCACAGATGGATTGCTACAGTATATAAAAGAAAAGAAAATATTAGGAAAAGTGACATGGGAGAGTCAAGCTGAAGAGCTTTTGAAGCTATTTCTGCAACCTCTTTTTCTCCCAATAGTATACCTAATTTTTTTTCTTCATTGCTCTGCAGCAGGAAACCTGCTGTCTGACAGTTAAGAAAATGTGTGTGTGTTTTGCAGAGCGAAGAATGCAGTTTGAATAATCCCTCTTCAGCAACAATTATAGTGCACTATAACAAATGCATCAGATTACTTATTCCCATGTAAAAGGTGCCCAATGAAAATTAACGTCCTCATATCACACCCCTGGGGCAGATTATGTTTCTTGATTTGCGTTTAAATTTCATATCAAACAAGAGTTGGGAAAGAAAAAAATAATAAGAATACACACATCTGCTCAAATCGAAAAAAGAATCCTGACCAGCCACTGGGAAAAATGAACTCTGAAAGATTTATTTATTTTTTCTAAAAGTGTAGTGTCAAGCTTTTCTTTTCATGATGATAGGATCAGATGATTAGGAAGGCACTAATCTTCACTACTACTAACAGTCTGTCAGCGAGTACGTAAACAAACTGGACTGCGAACTAGGTTTACCAAAAGGATAAAATAGTATTGTATCCAGAATATAGTAACTAGGAATGATTCCAGACTCCTGAGAGATTTAAAGTGAAACCACAAATGCAAGTCACTGGCATTATTACTACCATGTACAGTTAATCCCTTTTGAAAATAATAGTGCAGTGACCTCTATACTCTGGGAAATTCTGGCATGATGCATGTGCCTAAAATCAATGTAAAGTGGACTGTGATTTTTTCAAGGCTCAAGCATGTTGTTTAAATACATTTGCAGTTAAATCCTTACATAATAGTAAAAATTAAAATGAGCCCATTCCATCCCCCCCAGCCCCCAGTCCCCCGGCTCAAGGGTGAGATATGAGAGGTGTGGGAATGTTAGCTTGTCTGGCAGCAGAGAGTCTACACAGCGCAAATACAAAATCAGCAGGTGAATAGCAAACATTCCACTGAAGCACTACTGACGAGAGCGCCCAAGTACAGAAACCCTAGTCCAGACCCCCTGTTACTCCGCCTTGTTTTATACAGTCTGAAATCTGGCTTAACAGGCAACCTCAGTACAAAGGAAACCCCACGCTACATTATTACTGGAATTATTTAAAATTGTACTTGCTGAAAAAGCTAGATGAGCTGCAAAACAGCCTGCTCACAGAGAGGTCCCGGGAGGAAGTTAAAAGACCTTTAATATTGAGGCCACATTTTGTTGGTCCCTTGTCTGGCCTTAAGCGTTTTACCTGTACTCTAAAATAATATTAAAAAAACACTATTAAGAGATATTGGATTCCTTCTAATTTTCTAAAGGTTTAAACTATAGGATTATATACTGTAAACTTTTGGGAATGTTTGCCACCAATCAATCCATTTTTTTAATGGACATTAACGTGTGCCAGACTACACGCGCACAACATTTAAGTGTATAACAAAAAGACTGAATCCATATATTTTAAAAATCACCTTACATACATCCTAATGTATACATATTTGAAACAAGAAACCAACAAAAAAAAAAAAAAACACAACACTAAAATGAATCACACACACCCCCCACTCTTACCTGTCGCCTCAATGTATCTGATGCACTTCTCAATGAAGAGAGGAATGGGCCGCTCTGCTGATACCACGTTGACCAGCGGCACCCCGAAATAGTTGCTCTCCATAGGGGGTTTGGTGAGGGAGTGTCGAGGCTTGGGCCTAGTTTTCTACGGGAGAACCAGAAAGTACTTCAGTGTCAAAAATTGGATTGACCACTACGTGAGCAGTTTGGGGTTTAAACAAGAACACACATTTTCTATACAACCACATAGTAATAACACTACGACACTTTTTTACTCAGAAACATGAAGTGCCATTGGGCTTTACCTTTAACTATATAACACAGTTCTGAAAAGCCAGCTTTGCAGCATTTCTCAGGGAATGGCAGTTTATTTCAAAGTAAACACTGAAGGTATTGATGGAGACGTCTGTTGGCATGGGGGTGACATCACCCCCTTTCTTCTTTAACATTCTCCTCTCGTTCTCTGCTACTGACTCCCTCGAGCATGGTGGCATTAAGTATTGATCATTCCAATTCTTCTTAGGTTGCCACATTTTACACCCATTTTTATTTTGTTCTGAAAACTATGAATTCTGAGCTGCTTGTGTAATGCTTACCTTTCACTTAGAACATACTGAATCTGTTCATTTGGGTTCTTGTGTTTCAGAAGGGACAATGCATTGAACACATTATCACGATTAAAATAAAAAAAAAGAAGCGAGGCTTTAAAAATTCAGTTTCTAACCCTTTGTTGCATTGTCTTGCAGATCTGTCAGTTTCAGTAAGAGGACGAAACCTGCACAAGCCTTGCTTACCACTATTAAAAGCTTTATACTTGAATAAAAATTTATGACATTGCCAAACACTGACCTATTTCTACCTGTTCGCCTTCCTTTTAATGAATGATTCATTTTTTATGTAACTCGCTGCAGCAGGTAACCAGGCAACTGTCTCAACGTCACAGTGGGATTGTGTTTAGAAAGCACAGAATGAATTGCACTTTGATTGTATTATGATTTAAAGTGAATGTGGGCTACTTAAAAATGAGATCTGGTTTGTTTATTAGAACACATCTGATATACTGTGCCTCACTTGGTTTGATGTCAGTCACAAGAAGTAAATGCTACATTAAAACATTTTCAAAACTCAGAAGAGAGACAAACAGATTAAAACAAAAATAAAATATTTTGTTTCAGGTATTTTTATTTTAATATCACTATTACTGTTTTAAGATTAAAACTGACAAAATTAGAAATTATACACTGATCCAAAAAGAAGAAAACATTCAAAATATTACTACAATAGTACTGACAACCAATTAATATTGTGCATCTACTGCACTGCCATTGTGGTGTTGCTGTATAATCTACACGGATGTGGAAACAGATTAAAAACTGATCTTTGTGTCTCAGGAAGAGAAGAGTGATATGGCTTCATTTAAAAGCCAACAAGCAAAAAAGCAGATCGGGGAAAAAAGGCAGAAAGCAAAAAAATGAGAGAAAGAACTGTAAACTAGGGAGAAGGTTGCAACCTATAGGGGATTATTTTTAGCCGATAATCGTTAGCTGAAAAAGTTCAAGGTTAATTCTTGCTTCTGCTAAAATCATAAATGAGTAAACGTTTGCTTCTGGAACCCATTGGAAGCGTTTCCGCTCTAAGCTTACCCTGGCAGAAGTCTAATCTCTCTCCCTCCCTCCCTTCTTTCTCTCTGGCTGCTCTGCGTCAGGCATGTCGCTCACATTCCTCAGCAGCTGGGGGCAGGGCCTGCTCAAGCTGCATGTTGCACACACACACACAGCAGTTCAAATTCCACTGCACACACACACTCTCAGGTGTTTAGAACCAACTGCAAACATCACACAGAGAATGCACCTTGAACTGGGCTGATCCCCAGATGCACAAACAGAAGTTCAAATTCCCCTGCATGCACACAGGCATTCAAAGTGAGACATACACGCAGACGTTCAGACTATTATAATTTGGAGTAAAAAAGCTCTGAGCCCTCTAATTCCAAGCAGGGGCATTCCATACATTGTATTTTTTTTTGTGCTTTTTTTTCTTATAGAATTGACTGTGCTGTACTGCAATGCTGCATTTCAAAACGCTTATGCACACCTGGTTGATTTTGTGTTGGTGTTGCAAGCTCTCGCGCACTGAAGATTTCTTAAGCATTAGACGCAACAAGCAGCTGTCTGGTCTCAAGACTGACACTGTCCAGACTTCAAGAGTGAAGACAGCAGGGTTCAAGGAGTTGAAAGGAACTCAAAGGGAGTGAAACAAGCTTGGATTTCCATTAACAGCAAATACCTTCAAATAAGATTTTAATAGGTTTTCTCATTACACCTTTCAGACAAACTTCACTGCTTGCTGTGGTCAGCCCAGTATATCGATACTTCGATCCAAAACCTCAAGCTATACTTTTTAACTGTTGGGTAACCATTATACACTCACTAGTGCTCAATTTAGAAAAACCAAAAGAACATGAAGTAAACATCAATGACAACCGTTACAACTCTTTTTCAATGTTGAAATGAGTTTTGATTCACATTATTATATCACTGGGTGATGTACAATCCACCCCCAACTTATAGTCTCCCATTAAGTGGTACGAGTTGAGTTTGCTCAAAATATGCATTATCCATATATAGGAATTTGTGAAACGTTTGTCATTTAACATTAAGTTTCTTTCAGCATTAGTGCCTCTATAAAACACAAATAACCAAAAACAGCAAGACTACCTTGGTGGTCCTGCGAAGGCTCTTGAGGATGTTCCTCCTCTTGGGGTCCTCTCCCTCGTTCTCGATCACCGAGTTGTCGCCCTTGTTTGGCCCGCTCTCGTCCTCTGCCTTCTTCCTGGGCGGTCCTCCCAGCTCGTCGTCGCTGCCGATGGAGAAGCTGGTGCGGAAACTGCTGAACTTGCCCAGCCGCTTGGACCGGTCTCGGTACAGCCGAGGCTTGGCGCCAACGGAGGAGAGCTTGCGCCGACGCTCCAGCGAGCTGCTGTCCACCTCGCTGTCCGACCCGTTGCCCCCACCATTTGAGTGTGTCTTGTTGGTGTTGCGGACCGTGATGATCTTGCCTTGTGTGATGCCATCAGGAATGGAGTAGATAGTGTCCTCCTCGCTGGGCCGAGGCTTGGCCACTGCGTCCATGGGCTCTGCGTAATCTGAAGGGTCGTAGCCTCCGTCCCCAGGGGCCCATGTGACCGCCGATGGGAGCGAGCGCCTGTGGCTGCCCGTGTCCATGAAACTGCTGGTGTTGACTTTGCGGAAGTCAAAGTGGCCTGTAGGCTTGGGCCGGACTGGCGGTGGCACCTTATTGTTGAGCTTGCTCTCAAATGTCCTGATATCCGAGATGAGGGAGAAGGTGTCGCTGGCTTCCAGTTCGCAGGTGGACGGGAGCTTGACCCCACCATGGGAAGAGAAGGTGTTGTCCTCCCGGAGAGAGGCATAAGGCGAAGAGGGCTCTACGTCATCCTCGGAGTCCAGCAGGGTGGTGACCGGGCTGGGCGAGCCTCCTCTAGGGGAGTGGACGCTCTCATTGGTGCTGCAGGCCTCCGCCACGTTGTCGTACATGTGAGTAGCCTCCACTATAGTCTTCTTCTCCACCACATCTTTGAAGAAATGGTTGAAGAGGTCTACTCTGTGCTGCTGCTGCAAGAGCAGGCTCCCACTCCCGTCACAAACCACACTGGCAAACCTCCCTTCGATCTCCTGGGCTAGTTCTTCGCCTTGGCTCAGCTGGTCCCTGGCTGCCTCGCAGTCAGTCAGCTCAGACTGGCTCTCACCGACGGCTAGGAGTTGCACAGGGATGATATCCTGGATCTCGCAGAGAAAAGCGCACAGCATGGCGAGAGAGGCCTTCCGCTTGGCAGAGTACACTACGATGTAACCATGCACCAGCCGGCTCTTGCGCACGCTGAAGGAAGAGTGGTAGGAGAGGATGGAGAGGTCGATGCTCTGTCGCTGGCCACCTACTGATAGCTCAAGGAGGACCGAGCTCCCACTGCTGGCTGATGACTGGGAAGGCCTGCAGTGCTGGGGAAGCAGGAGAGGGGAAAGGAGCTGGTCGACGTCGTATGAATCCCCACACATCAGACACATAACGATGCGCAGGTCTGCTTCAGGGTTCTGTAACTGTTGCTGCTGTTGATGATGCAAGTCTTTAATGCTGGACACTGGATGGAGAGATGGGGAGCCAGAACCACCCCCACCCACCAGGTTACGGTTCCGTTTCGAGTCCAGCAAGCTCTTCAAAACCTGGTTGATCTGCTTCTCATTCACACTGCGGCCATAGCCCAAGCCTGTTGAAGCCGGGTCTAAAAAGACGCACTGGAGCTTGCTGGCTACCTGCTGGCCCTGGATGATCAGGCTGTGGGTAGTCTCTCCACCTATGTCTCCTATAGAACCGACCCCACGCTTTGTGACCAGGATGAGAGTCATGGGGAGCTGTGCCATGTGGTTGTCCCTCCTGCCCAGAGTGGATTCCCGACTCTTTTCTATGCTCTCCAGGACGTAGGACAAGGACTCCTTGGAGTTGTAGAGGCAGAGGCAGCCATGGGGCTGGAAAGAGGCTGTCTGGAAAGAGTTAACAGGTAGGCGAACGTTGCCTTCAATGGGCCGCAGCGAGAGTTCATACATCTTTCCGTCCAGCAGGTACCGGTCATCACTGGTGCAGAGAGCCCGGATTTCATTGGCTAGTTCTCGGGCCAGCCCGTCCTTGCCCAGGATGACCAGGTTGATCCGGTCAGCCTTGCTGTCTGCCGACGGTGTATATGACTTGTGGTTCCCACTGTCCTGATGGTGGGGTCGCACCAGGAAGCGGGAGGCCAGAAGCTGCTCGATCTTGCTGTCCCCACATTGTGAACTGCTTGGGCATGTCTCCTTGGTGGGATGGTAGACAAAGTGGATGTGCTTGAGGACCAAGGCATCCCGCTCTGCCTGCAGCTTCTGCAGGGCCTTGAACCTCTGCTCCTCGCCCAGGACCTCCTGGATGGCCCCCATCTTCTCTTTGCTGGGCTTGGCATCTACCTCCAACTCATAGAAAAGCTCTGAATATTCCAGGAGCAACTCCTGGAAGTCCTCCTTCGCCCGCTCGATGATTTCCTTCTGGTGCCGGTTATAAATATCCAGATACTCTGGTTCCTCCAGCCACTGGTAGAACTCCTCATTCATGATGAAGCTGCGTGCTTCCTCCCAGGGCTTTCCAGCCGTGATGAAGGGAGACGTCTCCAAGCTCTCTTTGAAGAGTCGCCGCATCTCTGCCCGCTTCCGTTCATTGCGCAACCTCTGCAGGTGAGCGTCGTAGACTTGCTCAGCCACCACAGTGTCCAGCAGGTCCAGGGGGATGCGCTCGTCCTCCATGTTGTCTATGTGCGACGTGGCATCCCACGGGGTCTCGTCGAGGACCACAAACCAGTTGGAAAAGTCTCCCTTTGTCTCTAGCAGGTGCTGGACCCGGCTCCAGCTGAGGCGGTCGATCTCCTCCAGCTCGGGTATCAGGCAGTTCAAAGCTTGGGGCAATGTGCCGAGGTACATCTTGCGCCGTTTCTCTATGTGTTCCTGCTTGAGCCTGTGCACGTGCTGCAAAAAGAGCTTCTTGGCCTTCTGAGTGCCTTCCAAGAAGACGTACTCCTGGTACTCTGGGGAGGACTGCATCCTCCTGCAGATGTTGGGCCAGTTTTCATTGTGGTTCTTGACGATGCGGCTCACGAGCCACTCGTAGCGGTCCTTTGAGGTGGCGATCTGCTGGCTCTGCTGCTTGAGTGCTTCATAGTAGGGGATGATCTTGGGTTTACCCCTGCTCTTGTCAATCAACTGCACCAGCGTGAGGAAGGCCAGGTCCACATTCACGTTTGAGCGCGCAGACGTCTCCACCACCACCAGATTCTTTTTGGTGAGGGCGAAGGTGTGAGAGTCCTTGATGTATCGTTCCACACCCTCATCACATTTAGTCAGCACCAGGACTACGGGTTTCTTGGTCTTGGCCAGCTGGTTGTGGAGGTTGTTGACGAACTTCAGCTGGTCGTCGAAGTTGCGGTTCATTCCGCGGCTTACGTCCACACACAAGAGGAAGCCGTCCACCAGAAGCTTGCCCTCGGGCATCTGCTTCTGCTCAAAGTCCTGCTCCAGCCCCAGCTGGTCTGTGCAAAAGTACATCAGCTTTTCTGCTGAAGCCAGTTTGGTGGAGGCTGCCCGCTTGATGTAGGGCTGCAAGGCTGTGCTGCGGTGGGGCTGGAAAGTCTGGTCATCGATAAACTCTGTTTGCTCCACCACGTGCATCCGGCACTCCCATCCCTCCTCTACCGGCCTCATCACCTCCCCCCAAAAGAGGAAGTGATCGTTGTTGACCACTCGGCCCCCAAAGTCACTGGTGCTCAGCACCGAAGTGTGGTCTAGGTAGAAGTCATCGGCACTGGGGCGGACAAAGCGGTTGCAGAGGCAAGACTTGCCAACCCCGCACTGGCCCTTCTCCTTCTCCGTCCCGGACAGACCCACCACAATCAGGTTGTGGGTGGGCGTCCGGGCATCTTGCTTTTTCGCCATCATCACCGTGCACCGTCACTCATCCTGACTGGCTTTGAAGCGCTTGAGAATACTAGGAGAATGAGGTATCTCGTTTCCATGCAACTTTTTACTTCAAGGTGCAGTGTGGTTTTGGTTTTTAAGTGTGTTCCTTTTGGTGTTCCGTTGGTGTTGCAGTTTGTGAAAATGAAGAGGGGAGTCGTAGCGAGTAGGATCTAGGGATGTTGGGTGGGTATTGGGAACAGAAGGGAGGGAGGGTAGGAAGGAGTGGGGGGGAGTAAGAGTAGGGAGAGGGGGAGGCTGTTGGGATTATGGATGCAGGCAGGCAAACACTGTATTGTGGCCCATCTCCTCTTCTCCAAGGTCACGCTGATTAACAGCAATGGTAAACGGCTTCAGTACTGACCAGACTGAATGTGTCCCTAAGGAAAAAGGGAAAGAAAAGAACATTAGCGAGTTTGAATGAATGTTTAGAACAAGAGAAACATACTGGCAGCCCTAACATCAGTCATGTCTGTTTGGAGTCCACCTCTCTATGACGGCTGGGTGTTGGTGTGGGCGAGATGCTTATGGTACAATATACAAGTTTAACTGTCCTTCAGAAGACATTTTAATAGGACCTTGTAGCTGAAGTACACCATGTCATCGCCAAGTCCAGGTTTTCAAAATTCGAAAACAAATACTGCCTTTGGGAACATTGTATCTGACACCAAATTTCTCAAAATAAACAGACAATAAACAATTTGGGGAGTATAACAGGAATTCCCCTACACAGTTTAGGGAGTACATGCCTGAAAAAATAATGCATTTTATATAAAACGTAAACCCTTTATTTTGAAAAGCCAGTGTCTACAATGTTACTTGCATATAAACAATGTCTGACACACACACAGGCAGATGTAGCCCGGATCCCGGAGGTTACCCTTTTCAACACTTGAATGTCGGAGCATGCTATTTTAGCAACACAGAAACAGGCAAGCAGGCAAACAAATGCCACAAAAAAGTTGAATCCATCACAGTTTGAGCCATTCCAGGCTTTAACTGGTGCGGAGACACACTCATGTTATACTGGTTATTAGGCTTATCAGAAAAGGTTAAAAAAAATTGTAGGGCAAATATCACTGCAGATTTCCAGAGAGCTTCTCTAGCAGTGGTAATGATGGAGGAATACTCATATGCCCACTCCTGGACACTTTGCAGACTTGTCCCACCACATCCAAGTAGGCTGTCTATGGCAAAACCCTTTTGGCAGTGTGACTGCAGGTGTGTCCATGGCCTACATGCAAGCTCTGCCTTCTACAAGATCATTAATCTCAAACCAGGTTACTTCCCTCCCTGTATTTAGAATAAAACAACCACTCGAAACATTCTGCTTCCAAGTATAAAGAATCCTCGAACATCCCAGTCTGTTCGCTGGGTCCGCTGCATTTTGGCACCTGCTACTTCAGGGATTTTAAGCAGCTCAGCACAAATTAAAGATTAAAAGATCAAAATGATAGACAATCTAGATATGCTAACCGGACATTGCTATATAGTGGCTTACACACCCCTGTAACAGCACAGACTTTCTGCAAAGCTTGCTTTTTTTTTTTTTTTTTGCACTGCATAGAGCAAAGGCAGATATTCAATATCTGGACGAACTAAGAAAAGATGCTCATGTGAATGCACAGGCTTTCTAATAAACAGACCGAGGAGTATGCTGAATGTTCAAATTAGTGAAATATATAAAGGGTAGCTCAGCTAAATGTACGTTAATATTCAAGAGGAGACGCAGTCCCCACAGAGGACTTGTTTTCAAAAGGCTCCGACTCCCATCTACGGCATTTTATACAGCATTTATTTGCACAGAAAATGACATACAAGACTACCAGAACCTATGACAATAATACATAATAATAAAAAACAGTACGACAGCAAAGAAGGGCTTATCCAAAGCTTAAATACAATAAACCTTGTTAGAAGCATCTGCTATAGCAAGAAGTAATTTAATATAGGTAATTCCATTCTATTTTAATTCATATCTGATGGGTCTGGAAAAAGAACCATTCCACTCCAGGGTTCAAAAGGTAAAAAAATGCTTGGATTGGAATGACTAATCGCTGGGTTAAAACAGTCATGCACTTCAGTCTTCTGACTGCAGAGTCTTGCTCTTTGCTCCCTCAACAAACATCCTGAGACCACCAAGTGCAAAAAAGAGGCAGCAAATCATTTGAAGTGGCTTATATTGGAGCTTTTCATTCCATTCCATCCCATTACTAACAAGTACCCTGTTGAGGTCATTCTCTGGAGAGACCCATGCTGCAGGAACTCTGGTTTGTCCAGAAATCCTTGAAGGATGGCCCATGACAGACACTTCAGTAGGCGTGGCTCTGCATTCTATTGGATAGATTTTGCAAATTGGATCAGCTCTCAAGTTGAAAAACTTGACTGACCAGGTATTCTGCATCAAAGATTTCCTTCAACCCTATACGTTACTTTGTTTACCTGTGTGTAACAACATCCTCCACGACAGAGTCTGTGAGATTTGCAGCGTGAAGGGCAGACAGCATAATGTGTACAGCACTGAGCCCCATTTAGTATGGGTGCAGGTAAATATGCAGGCATGCCGACTGGTAAAATCATTAAAATCAAAAACCAATATTGCTCAATAAACAAAAGCATCAAGAAAACAGTAAAAGCAGGAGGCACAAGGGGTTATTTTAATGATCTAAACAGCATCACATATTTCACTCTATTAACTTAGCTGAGTGTTTAAACCCAGGGGTAATGTATTGAACCCCATGGTTAATTATTGACCTCTTATGAAACTTCACAAAGTATAATAAACAATTCACTGTAAAAAGAGGTCTGTAGGCTGGTTTACAGGTTTTAGGGCAGTGGTATTAGGATATCATTAAAGTATTGCATTTATTTTACAGAGCGTGAACCAGTGGCCGTGCACACCTCAAGCAAGCTTCTTAACCACTACAGAAATGAGCCAAACAGCAGTGCATCCCATAGTAATGGTCACTAGGCTTTCTCCTCCCACGAGATCCGGCTCACCTGTATAACAGGGCAAAGGCTGGGCTCGAACCAGTGGCCACACAAGCGAGTAACATCCATACGAAAATCCCAGGAGTTGTGCACAGCTCTATTACCCTGGAATCCACTTGCACTGGCTGCAAACAATCCAACAAATTAAATCCGACTTAAAAATCCCAACATTTATCTGGAAATGCTGGGCAGTGTCCAAGCTCTTTGACAAAGAGGAGTCACACACAAACAAGCACTCGCATCACTGGGTTGAGCACTGAAAATGCCTTCCCCAGGAAAGAGCCCTCTCTCTTTCTCTCGCTCTCTATTACTCTCAAGGGATCCAAACTGCATTAGCACAGAGCCAGCGACACAACGGGAATAGGAAGCCTTCACATTGAGAGCACATTTACTTTGCTGGAAGGTTTATAATGGAAAGAGGTGGAGAGGTGGGGGCACATTCACTTAGCAAATACCAAAGGTCCTGTCTGCTTTATGGATATTAAAGGATGATCCCATGGCGCTTTCCACAAAAGAAGAAAATACTGACTGCTAGCCTGATTAGCCTGCTTCCCCTCCCCCACTACATGCTAATATACACCAGATCATTCATGCAAAGATATACATACACATTTTAAACTTCAGTGTCTTAAACACATTCCCTGGCCTACAAAAGATTTAAAAAAAAAAAAAAAAAAACATCAGGCAATGGAAAATTCCAAAAACTGATTTCTGTAATGCTTCATTATGTTTTGAATTCATAATGCTACAGTATGCCAGTAATCAGCATCAGTGAAGTACATCTGCAGCACGGTCAGGCAGAGGTACCCATTCCAGTCTGCTTCAGGAATGTGATAGAACCTGCTCTATACAATTTCTATCCAGGTCTTGAAAGTAATTCATTACTTAATTACACCACCTGCTATCAGTGGTGGCTAATCAGGAGACCGCAGTCGTGTGAGGGCTGGGATTAAAAGGGAAATAACACTTTTGTTGTGCACAGGGGTGATTCATAATCATGGGATGAAATGCATTACAGAACACTTCCCTTTCAAAGGAAATATATGCTGTGCATCCCTCACCTGTCTCACAAAGTTCAATAAAGAAGCAGTTAAGTGGACTTCTAATTGTGACTCTGTCCAGCAAAAAAAAAAAAAAAAAGCATGGGGAAACGTTACTGCTAATAAATGTCCAAATCAGAGGTTTGTACGATTTTACACATTGCGGGGAAAAATTAGGAGCTGGTTAAAACAGTAACTTGGATGGCTTCAATCCATGGTTCTCCCACATTCCTCCTGCACCCCCCCCCAGATAGTTTGCCTGAACTGAGCAAGACGACTCAGTGTTCATGCAATGAGAGTTTGACGGGTGTTGGCAGTTCTTTCCCAGCAAGCCTTGCATATAAGGTTGCATTCATTCGTAAAAACTG
The DNA here is from genome assembly GCF_017654505.1 of Polyodon spathula. Classification (NCBI taxonomy): domain Eukaryota; kingdom Metazoa; phylum Chordata; class Actinopteri; order Acipenseriformes; family Polyodontidae; genus Polyodon; species Polyodon spathula. The sequence goes on along the minus strand of NC_054573.1, from coordinate 339,597 downwards.
AAATGATTAACGCTGTTGCTTTGCTTCCAATAATCCTAACAATTCTGCAGAGCTTTTTGTTACAAAAAAAAAAAAAAGGAAACACAATACGAGAATATTAAAAGCTCTGAGAAACCTGCTCAACCGGGATGCGAGTTCAATGTTTCCGCCCACTTGTCACTTGATTGGGCAGTGCTGTGGCATACTTCTACCCAGCCCGCTTTTGGCCCTCTTTGGGAAAGGGTCAGAAAAAAAAAAAAAATCAGGGGTAGCTCAGATTGGCAGCCACTGCGGGTTGGCTAAATAACATGGAAACACAGTATCGGGGCAGCAGGGATTTGAACCCGGGTTGAGTGGTGCACATAAGCACAGCAGTACAATGGTAAGATCTCTCCTTGCTTAGCACACAGAAAACCAGACAGGCTCCAACGTGCCTGCCACTGAACAAGAGACACTTCTGATGCACAAAAAGGGCAGGACCAATTTACTCTCTCAACACCCAGTTCTGTTTTATGGCCCTACCTCGTTGCTTTGTACAAAGATGATTGGGTGCACATTTAAAAAGACTAACTAAGTAGCAGATGAGTTTATTGCATAGCGATTCTAGACATTCTTGGCTTAAAATCAGGAGTGTAGTTACTCTTAAACCTGTGATCTGTCCCTTCCATCGAGATATTTAGTGAGCAAAGGGGTCTAAATCTTCCAGAAAGTCTCCATGGCCTCGCCTGTATATTGGAGGACAGTGCATTTCAATTTGGAAGAGAAAGCTGAAATTTTGACCCAGCATCAAGTTCAGTCTTGTACTAAAAGATCATTTTATGCTCATTCATGTAGTGGTGGTTTCACAGAATCCCAATTAGCATTGATCTTGAACAAGTTAAAGTTAGAGAAAATAAATGTGCTCAAGACTTTTTGGCCCCATTACTGTTACACACACGTTTGTTTATAGTGTTTATGAGGACTTTTCAGACTCTATTCACTACATTTATTTACTATTCCATACTCCAGGAAAACAAAACTCCACACAGGGTGAATATCTGTTTAAACACTACAAGGACTTGGCCTGTGTTCTCATAAGGTAGGTTTTGTCAGACTCCTTCCTTGACACAGCAAGCACTATAAACCCACACCCACCCACACACCCACACGGTTTTACTTCATTAACTCGAAAGCCTGAATGGTGAATGTCTGTCCAGATACTGCCGGCTCGGACTTGCTTTTGGAAAACGGATTAGCACAATCCCTGTGGATTACCTCCTTCCCTGCCAGCTTGAGGACTCGATAGATTGGAGTCCGACAGAGCTCTGCGCTGCTAAAGCTTTGACTGCTGTAACAGAGACTCAATCATGTTGGGACCACAAACTCTCCTCACATATCAAAACAGCAATCTCCACTCCAACAGGTACTGAACAGGAGCATGCAAGAGCAAAGAGATTTTCCTGGATCACATGCTATTAGAATCGTACAGAAGCAGATAGATCACTCCTGGTTACTGTCTTGCGGGTCATGTGAATTAACGTGTTGTGTGTCCTGTATAGATGTTCACACTGGAATAAAAATGACACACCTGGAAGTTCATACAGGTTATATCTGTCATCTGTTTAGCCTTTCAATGTGTTAAAGTACAGAATTTTCCCTAAACGTTTAACCATTGTGAACAGTATGCATGGCAAATATCCTCTTCAGTCCCCTCTAACGCCATCCAGTTCACGCAAACTGTTTTCAATCTTCTACAGATTAAACAAAATAATTGTGTCTGAAAGGGATATATAGGTGAGCTGTAGTGTTTAATTTCAACACTTGCTCAAACTGTTTTACACAAGTAGCCTCATCCACACTCTCAAAATAATAGCATTGGTGGGTGGTTACTTTTTTTTTTTTTTTAAACTGGTTACAAAAATATATTAGTTTAAATGCGCTTAATCCTAAAAACATGTAGGAAAACAGAGGCTAGTGAACCTCATTCCACTACACGAACTGTGACCCGTGTCTTCCATCTCCTTGGGAATTTACCAGTTATTTACTGAGATTGCATCCTAAAAAAAAAAAAAAAAAAAAAAAAAAGATTTCCCGCAGCCCGGGAGGAGCTACTTACTACATTATCTGTTTCAAAATGATTTCAACGTCAGTTAAAGTCCCCATGACATTTTATGAGCCTTTTAAAATACCTACTGCATGGTATCTTCAGTATAACACAATAATGAACATAGAGCCAACCCAATGGCCCCCCCTCCCTGCAAGAAACAGCTGTGAATAGACACCGCCCCATTCTTGAATGTTTAACCAATCAGCAGTCAGACACCTCCCAATCCTGATGTCAAAGAACTCCAAGTGGGCGGGGCGTGTTTCAAGTTGATTTCACCAAGCTGTCATAAGCAGCAGGTGTGACTATATTTATACATGCACGCTTTTGTAAAGACTTTGTAAAGCAGCCCAAGTCTTTAATTACGATCACAGATGACTGAACAGAAAAATAATTATCAGTTTTAGTACTTATTTATTGGGTTATTTAAAATGGCAGAAAATACAAACGTTGTAAAAAATCAGGGTCTGAGTAAATTCCTGATTTTCAATTCCAATTTAAAATCAATTGCCAATTCCCATTCCCTTTTAATCAATTCCAGCACATCACTGACCCAAATCACAATGAGCAACACTCTGTTAAAACGTGCTTCTCACAGTGGCAAATCATTAACCAAGTCCTCGCAAGTCAATTAAACTGGCTTCAAATGAAGGCTGTTGAGCACAATGACTGTGTCTCTAAAATACCAATTCCAAAAAAAATTTAGAAAAATGGGCCCGTCAATCCTCAGCAAGCTTGCGTAAACGTTTGCCTAATCGCATGGATCAATAAGGTGTTTTTGCTTTTTGAAAGACCCTGTTAGAGTAGTGTTATCGAAGTGGATTCAAGAAATATCTATTCATTTATTTTATTCAAAACCAGAAGGTTCAACTAGAAAAACCACTTGAATAGAGAGGATCTCTACACTCTGAAAATTCAGTGCAGGGTGAATAATAGACCATTTCTCCATGATATTCACACATTTTTAAAAAAGGTGTAAAATGTCCATTCTCTTCTTATCCTTGAAGTACCATTTTCCTGGCTCCCTTTATCACATGATAAGAATGGTCTAGTGCAAAGCCCTCCACACTCGATATAAAATGCAAGTCATAGACAATGCGGCTGCCTAAACTATGCAGAGCATGGCTGTCACTAGAGCCTTGCCCTGCCTACAGTACTGTAATTACAGACCTTGGTTTAACATGCAAGCTGAGGCTTTACTCAGAGCTAACACCATCTAATCTGGCATAGCAAAAAAGGAATCCAAAAACATATTAATGAATTACTAACTTCAAATAAAAAATAAATAAAAACAAAGCCACCCCGCTGTCTCAGGCTTGTCTAATGTATTTGTTCCTGGCTTAAACACGCTGCAACCAAAACTACTCAAAGAATAGCCACTTAGATACTGTAACTCCTCACTAGATACGTGTGAAAACGTGAGCGTGGCATACAGGCAGCAGACTGGGCGCCACCGTTCACCCCTCAATTCTAATGGTTCTTAAGAATGTCCTTTTAAGGTTCAATATAACAGGTGTCAGACAGACAGAGAGAGAGAGAGAGAGAGAGAGAGAGAGAGAGAGAGAGAGAGAGAGAGAGAGGAGTCAAACTTCCTTCAACCTCAGATTTAAACATTCAAATATTTGAGTTAAAAGTGGTCTGGTAAGTTTCATCACAATTGAACCAATGATCTGTTAAGTATGCTATAAGCTGCCTCCACTGTATCCCACACCCTTCATGGAACATGCACTACAGGATACCCTAAATTGAGTAACTATGCTACTTTTGCAGCATATAATTTTGCAGTTTTTTGTTTTGTTTTTTTAAATAGCAAAATGTGATTATTTGTCTTTTACAGTCTTGCAACTGAAGCATGGAGGGTCATCTAGAAAAACACATGTACAATGCTAACAGCTAGAATGATGAAAAATAAAACCATTAGGCTAAACATCTTCCCAGACACATAACAGCCTGTGCAGAATGCCAATTCTGCCAGTAGTGTAGGAGTCCTAATCTCAACACCAACATACTACAAGTGCAGTTGTGCCCGATTTCAAAGCTGTCAGCACCCATTCTAGAGCCACAGTGCTTTCCTGTGCTGGCAGGTTGTGTGACATGCCTCATGTAAAACATGCATACAAGATTAATCATGTTGCGCTGGTGAGCCACATTCATTTAAAACAAACAAGACAGGACAGGTTTCCGAAGCACGGATCATAACAGCCTGTCCCTTGTTTCATTGCTACTTCAAAAGTGGGTCCGAGTCAGGGTGTTTACAGTCATTCAGCAAACTTGCGCCTATATTCAGTTGCCATTTTCCTCTAAATCTTGTCCTGGGTTTGAGCTGCCTTTGAGATTGTCTGGAGAATCCTGAAAGTGCCGGGACTGAGCAATGACTTTGATTCTGTTAGCGCCACCTACTCTAGATATTTATACAAAGAAGCACCGAAGCAAAAGGAGCCCAGAACCAATCAGAATGACTGTACAGGCTGTAAAACAGAAATAAAAAAAAACTACTGGAAAGGAGAGAGGTACAATTTTCACAGAATGGAAACATCTAATGTGTGCATTACAGCTGCAGAGGCTCTACCAAACAGAGAAAGGGAACTTAAAATTACTTCCTTAATGTGTGGCCCATTTATAAAATGAATTTTACAAATAAATATAGGATTATTACAGTGGCTTAATTTTTTATGACATTTATTGCTATTCCTATTTGGTGATAATTATCACTGAAGGTATAGGTTGTGGGTTTAGAAGTTATATACCTGATAATATGTTTGTATTATAAGATTGCACGCATGTTATTTAAAAACAGAATAAAACACTTAAGAAAAATGGACACAAAAAGACCAGTTGCCATGACAACTTCTCATTAGCTCAAAGCAGTAAGTACCTCAATTCTTCCAATGCTATTAAAATCACTTTTTATACAACAGTTGGAAAACAAGGTCTTTGCCTTTTGAAATTTCTTCCTGGTCTATAAAAAGAGTGTGAAGTCGTTTGTTCATAACCTCCAACTGCTGCAAGCACAGCAATCCCTATTCAAGTACTAGAACATTCTAGAATTCCCACAGTGTGTTATCTATTGAATGTTTACATTTATTCTAATAAACTGCGTAAAAAAAAAAAAACACACAACAACCCAGGAATCATATGCATGTGGCTCTCAGTCTGTATGCACAGGAGGCACACAGTTGTATTGACGTCATCAATGCTTGCAATGAACCATACCGCAAAGCAAGGAAGGCAAACCAAACCCACAGCCAAGGAGTACTGCTGCAGAACCTCCCAGAAACAACACACTGCCAACAGGAAATAAAATGGAAATCAACGGCAACTAAACTAGAAGCCAAAACTGCAGAACTGAAGTCAGTTATACTGTACTAACACCGACCCTTTTCAACTAACAAGCCCCTCTCCCCAACCACCTTAAATCTAAAGGCTAATGAGGCTGAGAAACCGGACTGCAATGATGCGATGTACAGTATATTATTCCTTGCCTTCACTTTTAAAGAATGAGCATGCAGCGTTATGTATACAATTCAATACCTCCTTCCCACCCCACCCCCTCTTTGTACTGGGGCAGTCCAGATGAGCCATTAAAATAAAAAAGGAGGGGGGGGAGTATTTTAATGAGTTTGCACACCAGCATTGTAAACTCACCCTTCTTTGTGCTGTATCTGAGTACAGCTCTCCACGCAGTCTATTGAAAGCAGTCCCTACAGTTACATCCCATCTGCCTCTTGCCAGAGACAGGTTGCCGGCATGTCAGGAATGATTAATGCCTTTAGAATCACATCCTTACACATTAAAAAGAGGATAGATTCCTTTAGGGCTCCACACTGCAATGTGAGCATTACTGGTGACAATACTGCATTAAAATAATACATACCCATCCCAGCAAGCTTTTATAAGAATTCACCTAACAAGATTAAATTAGATCCTGTTTTCAAGACCACACAGGGTTTAAACAAATAGACTGCCGTTAATCCGTGCGGCTTTTTACAGCACATTATCAAAATGTGTTAGTGCAGAAATCATCTGATCTTTGTGGAAGCCGGTATTTGTGCTCTTACATTAGTGTGGAAATCACAGTATCTGTGCAGAAGTGGACGGTCATCATTATAGTGCAAGCCAATGGACAGTACTGTATTGTAGTTACTGAAAGCAGTGACCAGCGAGCAGCAAACAGATTTAAGACCCTCTTAGCCTGGCAGCTGAATATGAAGCGCAGTTATGACAATTAAAAGTCTAGGAGCAAAATTACTCACTTTAAGCCTCAGAACAACGTCAACTGCGTACAGTATATATTTTGACAGCTGTTGGAACATTATATTTTATTTGTATTATTGCATTTTTTGAGAGATCAGTTAATAGCGCAGGGATTTTATTAGCGAATATGCACCCATATTACCTTGCACTGTAAAGCCCCTAGTTTAACGAGTTTCCAAGACAACACATACTTCTGTGTTAAACATATTCGAAAAAAACAGGAAACCCCTTCAACAATAAGCCAAGTTTTAGCAAGTCAGAAATCTGCATTAAAAACAAAAATACTGCAGCAGTGGAAAGTGGAAAGGAGCTTCATTTCTTCATGTTTTTTTCGCCTATAAGCACGTGGCGTGCTGCTGGCACAAGCCAGACGCGACAGTTAATTCCATTTTAAACACATGTTATTTGCTGAACGCTGATAAAGGTTTTGGCCTAAGCATTTGTCCTACTTGACTTCTAGTTCTACAGGCTTGGTGTCATTTTTGTGTATTCATTGATCCTCAAATCAGGTAGTTCGTTTTGCATTTGAATCTACAGAAGCCCTTCCAAACATGTACAGCATGTTTGGTGTTCACTTCATGGGTGAATGGAAACCCTGGACATATCAATGTGTAGCTATCGAGAAATTAAAGATGGAATGTTTTGCAACTCTGGGACGTTTATGTACATGAACAGCGCATCGAACTGAGGTTTTCAGCTTCATAGCTATTTAGCAATGACTGTGCAGCAATAATAAGCCACTGACAGAATCCTAAAGGTGTAGAGCAGACCTTATTACAGGAGCCATCGCGATAATGCGCCTACCTTGTGCTAGATTTACAGTATCTACCTGCAGAAGTTTGAGACAGCCAGGCTTCTTTATAAACCCCCCCACCCCGATTCTGAGACTCCAGATCTGGGACCGCCTGCGTTGAATAATTACATGCTCTCAATTTTTTTTAAAAATACATTTGAGGTGGGAAGAGGGGGTCAACCCATCTAAATATGTTTTGCATTTATCCTTCTAAAGATAAAGGTTGGGGTCAATTCCAATTCCACTTTTTTTAAAATCAATTCCCAATTCAAATGAAAGCAGTTGAACAAATCACAATTATTATGCCTCCAAAATATCAACCGGAAATTGATTTTAAAAAGGAATTGGGGAGGGGATTGACGCATTTATTAGGAATAAATCATGCAGCGTTAGGTGTCCAAAGCCAAATGCGAGACCACTTAATGAGAGACGCGGTCAGTTATCTCCAAGTAATGACTGATGTGAAGGGAATTAACGCCATTATAAACTGAACAAATGGTTTAGAGTGCGAAGACATTTTTCAAATGTTTTTAGTTTCGTTTGGATTGTAGGCTGCTTGACAATTATGTTGCCATTCAAAACAGGCTAATCTATTTCCCTCTCTCCTTTTTTGTGTGTGTGTGCATGCTTTATTTTTTAAATGAGGAGTTTCTTTCTCTGGCAGAACATCTAATTGTCGCCTTTCTACTCGCGAGCGGAATCCTTTCAGCTGCTCAAGCGAGCGGTGCACAGATGCTATCGGTCAGTCCCTGGCTTCCAAACCGCTGGATTTAAACCTGTGAAACTGCCCGATAATTACGCCACGCCACTTCAAAAAGCGTTTGAAAAAAACCAGCTATTACAAAACAATATCGGAAGATGTCTGATAGCGGCTTTAACAGAAAACAAATTAGAGACGGTGAGTTTTATTAGAATTAGGTTTGAGTACTCTAGACTTGATTCAGATCCGATTTGGGACACAGGCGAGGGGAGCGTTCTCGAATCCCACATCATAAATTGAGGCTGGTGACTGGATAACAAGCCTGAATTGACACCCGTTGTCTCTCTTTTAGAGCAGTGATGGGAGGCTCTCACGTTACCTGCCTGTACTGTGCTTGACTGCAGTCTCTCTTTCAAGAGATTTACATTTATATGTCAATTAGTAATTGACAATATTTCTGGTTTATGATCCTTTAATCATCGGCTATCTATTTTCTCAAGTATTGTACTTGAAAGTCAGCAACCGTGCGTGAACATTGATTCTATGGGGGGAAAAATGCAGAAATTTGATTTCAAGATTTCCCGTTACTCAGGGATGAAATCTCAGCTCAGTCATGCTGTTATTCCCACTGACAGACAGGTTGCACAGCTGAATTTCAAGTACAACACTAGAGAGAAGAGCTGTAGACAAGCAAAAAAAAAAAAAAAAAAAAAAAAGGAAACATTTTTGTTGAAGGGCAATTCACATTGAAATCTTTCTTAAAATGTTATTCTTCAAGCCAGCATTGGTCAAAAAAACAAAACAAAAAAGACCTTATTGGCACTTTAAGAAAACAAAACATTTTGATTTTTAAAGTATGTCAAGTTGTTTCTGGATGACAGCCCAGGCACTCCCGCTGTACAATTACCCCAGAGCGCTGATCTGTGGCATTTCACTTTCCTGGCAAAAGCAGAGGATGACATTTTGACTCCGTCTTGTACAATACATACACTAAGCTAAGGCTTAAATGAAAGCTGTCCATCTCAAAGAAAAGGAAAAAGATTGCATGAAGCAGTTCTAGTTCATTCATGTCAGGAGACAGGAAACTCCTAGTATTCATGAAGCTGGTGTAGTGCAGAATCCACAACAAAAGGGAAAAAAAAAAAAAAAAAAAAAAACACATTAAACTACCAAGCTGGAGAATCACTGTGTATATCTAATATGTTGCAGGCAGTGGGTTTGACAAATTGATTTGTTCAGAAATAAAGTTTCCTTATGTAAACATCACACGTATAATGGTAGATTATACATCTGATACCTTATCTTTACACAGACAAAAATATGACTAATTTTCAGCTGAGGGGCGGTGCACACAGTTAGTCACTGAAATCCTTTACATAATATTAAATACAAATTTTAAAAAATATCATTTAATATGTACAACCCAACTTCTTTGTGTTGGGTAACGTGACAAAACCAAAATTCAAAAACAAACTAGGAATCTCACTTTTAATTGTCTAAAGGTTTACAATTTATGATTAGGCACGTTTAAAACTCTACTGGGAAAACTGTCTTTCCTCTGCTATTTTGGGGTTTGACAGCTCAGTCTTTTGATTGGGAACGTTTGTTTACCAGAAAAGCCACCATAAGTAGCTCTTCATCACTTTCTATGCATTCCTGCAGTAGGTATCTGTGTGCGTACGGCACTAAATCACATACTGAAAAGACAGCAAAGAAATATTTAACACTAAATAAAATTGGCCCACACTTAGTACTATATAAACTCCAAGGCTAACACCTATTAACACCCCTTCCGTCAACCTAGATAGCAGAACAGAATGCATCACAGACCCAAGCGCTAGGCTACTGTAGCTAGGGCTTTTACAAAAAATGTGAAATCAAAAATTTTACAAAAACATTCTGTTCAGGAGGCCAGAATGCCAAAATCACTTTAAAGACTTGCATTACACATTCTCTCTCTATTTCACAGACACGCATGCACAGTCTCTTAGCGCCAAGTAATATTTAGGTTTGCAATTTATTATAAAACAACGACTGCTGTCAGCTGGTCCTGTTAAATAAATACATAAATAAATAAATCTTTGTAAAATAAACAGATACATTCCAAGCTGCGGACAACACAGGGAGAAAAACGCTCAACTCAAACTGTGTACACCAATTCCCTTTTTGCAATTCATCTGGCTGTTTTGACAAAGTGATCTATCAGAAGTGCTTCAGTTTGTAGTTCGTAGTACTGTTAATGCAATCCGAGACTTTTTTTTTTTTTTTTTTTAAAAGCAAAACGCTATGGGTTAGTCAAATCGCCCTGTAAACACTTGAAAGGTCTTAACTGGAAACCACAAAAGAATATGCGGTCTGTTGACCTTTGGATAACCCCAGATTCGGCGTGTGACAACCAAGTGAACTCAACGACATTTTGTCATGCAGAAACCACGGCCGTCTAAACGCCACGCGAAATCTGGTCAACCCACAAAAAAAAAAAAAAAAAGTTTACAAGATCCATTCACATAACACCAGTTTTAATGAGACGCCGCTAGTTTCATGTTGAAAGACACATCTGGATATCCAGTAAGCTCTATGATCATGGCACCCAATATATTCTCCCGATTTGCACTTTCGTTCTAGTTATAAGGTGAAACAGAAATACAGAGTTAGGAAGGGGAGTGACTAGGTTTCTTCTTTTCCTCATGTTTTAATCCTGTTGTCTAACTTATAACCATCTAAAATGGCTGTATAACACAAAACACATGTGCAGTAGTTAAACCTAGGGATGACGCTGGATGGAAGGTCATTCCTTGGCTATTAAAGATAAACAGTAAACAGAAGAGAGTTAACTTTCCTAGTTCAAACACACATCGCCTGCCTATTTTGGACTATGGGTGAGAAAACTACATTACCAGCACCAAAAAAAGGTTTAAGGAACATGACCGAAGGCAAAACACGAATTGGAATCTGGAAGTGGTGGAATTAATCTCAGCATGCAGCAGCTGCACATAAAATTCAGAAATCACAGAATGTATTTTTGAAATTTGAGAACTTCAGAGAAAAACACTGGTACGTAAGCGTGCGAGAGGCACATCAATGAGTACATTTCTAGGCAAGCAGATAAAAAAAAGTTAATTCAAATCACCACAACACTGAATTCAGTGTCTAAAGCTACTGATGAAATTAAGTCTCTGAAATCAACAAAATAATTGTGGAAAGAGTGAATAACGAATGCCTGCAGGAGACCATGAAATGAGCTCAGAAGTGTTGTTTTAGTCAATTAGTCAAGGGGGGGGGGGGGGGGGGGGGGGGGGGGGGGGGGGGGGGGGGGGGGGGGGCTTATCGTTTAGGTAACCTGTAGCCTTCAGCATCCGTTAACCAATCATCTTCTGCAGACAAGCAGAATAAATTCTCACTTAACAGGCTCTGCTTAGCTTGTCAGATGTGTACAGGCTAGCATCCAGTGTTAGTCCAAGAAATGTGGTTTCTGCCACAAATGGTAACTGATCTTGTATGCCATTTAATGTCATCATACCCCTGGAGAGTCTGAACTGTCACACTGCAATAAAACCACAACCCCACACGTCGCTCACTGACATGCAGTTACATCTGCCCTCAATCATTAGCTTACACAACAAAATAGTTTATGCTCAGTATGGTTATATATATATATATATATAGATATATATATATATATATATATAGATACACACACACACACACACACACGTATAAATAACCAAACCGTGTGTAGCACTACAAGCACACAAACCAGAAACTACAGGAATATATTTAAATATCTCCTAAAACTCCACCTCACGTCAATCAGGTGAGAGGGGGGGGTCAGTGAAAGTGGTATGAAAAACATTTCAAAAAAAACTTTTAAAAAGGTGGCTGGAACAAAGCTGGCTTAATCCTACATGACAAACTGGGCCACTGTCAGTATCTTTATACCTCCCATCACGTCATTACGTTGACTGATGCACTAAATATACGAGCGGTCGTAAAATACAGGGAGGTTTTCATTAAACTTTGAGCGGTGTGCTGAATTTTCTTCAACCTTGACATCTGACTAATTTACTACAGGCATGATTCACTTTCGTACTCCTTATCCCTCTTGTATATGTGGACTGTGGGCTCTGAAAGAACAGATGCAAACTGATACAAACCAATAAAAACACCCACTATACAAAAAAAGAAAAATAAATTGTTATCATTTGGTACGGTGAGGGAATAGCGATTTTTGTTTTACTAAACAGGCTACAGGAAAGATGCTCAGGCGCTCCTATGGCTTTCTAGACATTTGCCTTAACCTCAGCTTCCTTGTAGGAGATAAGGGAGGGATCAAGGACTTTGGGGTGCTTGGTGAAGCATGTGTTATCGCTGCCCCCTCCGTTTGTGTGCGACGCAATGTGCACTACCTACACGTTAACAGACTTGCACAACCGTTGTTTGTCCAGGTAAAAGGTCAACTGTGTAACCAGAAGTCCAAGAATGTATATTTAAAAAAATAAGACAGTTGAAATCTATAAAACCAGTCTAGTTGTATCAAAGAAAGCTATTAACTGGCACCTAAAATACATTATACTGGACAGAAAGCAAATTTGGTACCAAAGGACAATAACCCCTCAAATCCCCAATATTGCAAAACCCACAAAACATAGTGAAGTTGTAATGTACAACTTCTGCTCTGCTAGAAGGAATATTCCAGTACACTGTGGAGTTTACTGAATTCACAACTCTTATGCATACGGCAGTGGCAGATATCTGTATAAAAACGGAAGTCCACATCTAAAAGACCAGTTGTCCTTGAGCACTGTATAGGGTCTTATACATGTAATACTGTGTGACAGTAAGCAAAAATCACAAGTGGATTGCACAAATGGACCAGCATAGGATATAATTCGCGTGGAACAAAATGAATGAGGCAGCAGACTAGTCCTGGTATTTTCATTAGAGATTAAACAACTTCTATAGCACATATTTCATTTCCACCGCTCATTCCCATAGTGGTCTTTTAACCCTTTTAAATCACCCACGACTAGTGAAAGCACCCCCTCCTTGCCCATGGTTACACATTAGCAGTGGCCCTGCAAACAGTCCAGGACCTCAGAACTAAGCCCCTTCCACACTGGCATGCTCTGCCCGGGTGGGAACCTGGGGTCATGCGGGTCGGGTTCGTGATTTCACACAGCTTTTGATAAAACAGACGCAAGTAAACAATAGCGTATCAATGCCCTGGAAACCGCTTGCTGTGGATGCTACTTCTAGTTTAACTTAGAACACTAATTCAAGGATGGGATCAATTCTCAACTCCTTTGATGGACTTGAAATTGATATTTTAGAGTGTTATTATAATTTTATTTTAAGCAAATTTAACTGACTTGCTGTGACTTTTATACAAGTCATTTATTGCCACTGGGAGAAGCTTGTTTTACCAGAATACTGTGAATTGCAATTCAAGGACGTGTTGCAAAATATTACAATGGAAATGGGAATTGAAAAACAGGAACTGACCCCCAGCCCTGAACTACTAGTGGTGCACACTGCTTGTAATCTCTTTTGGTTTTAAAATCAATGTTTCTACCCTTAAGAAGCTTCTGTAATCCTTTTCTACCCGCTGCCAAGTTTGACACATACTTTCTAGAAAGATTACTTTGCTTTAAATATCACTGAATGCTGGTATTCTCCTGATGCTCTCTGCGCCTGAAAGACAGTCCCTTTCAGAGAAATAAATATCGATCTCCCTGTCATTCACCTGTCCCACTGCAGAGAGGCAGAATCACACTCAGAGTTTTACAGCAACTACTCAGAACTGTATATAAAAAATAAAAAAAACACATCTTTTCCGGGTAAAGAATGCACAGGGGAATCGTTTGTGCAGACAAAACATGAAGGAGGTGGTTTGTCTATGGCGCTGTACCTTCAGTGGTGTCTCAAAGTCAACTGTCCCAACGGGAATTAAAAGGTAGGAGAATGTCTTCTTAAAGCTTGGGGAAGGGGGTGACAACAATGCAATAACACTGTCATGATACAACATCACAATACATTGTAAGGTCCAGATAACATTTCTTAGAAAGCAATGCATTTAGAAAAAAGCAAAAAGCAGCAGTTATTAAAAATAAACTTTATCAAGATGTATGAAGCTGTTGGAAGCTGACACCCTGGGATCCTTCAAGAAGCTGCTTGATGAGATTCTGGGATCAATAAGCTACTAACAACCAAACGAGCAAGATGGGCCGAATGGCCTCCTCTCGTTTGTAAACATTCTTATGTATATATATATATATATATATATATATATATATATATATATATATATATACACACACATATATATATATATATATATATATACACACACACACACACACACATATATATATATACACACACACACACACACACACACATACATATATATACACACACACACACACACACACACATACATATATATATATATATATATATATATATATATATATATATATATATATATATATATATATATTATTATCAATATATATATATATATATATATATATATCTATATCTATCGATATCTAATATTATATCTATTTTATATATAACACGTATACCCTGGGAATATTAAAATAACTTTTGTGAATTAACACGTACATTTATAAATAGTAAAACAAAAAATATAGAAATTCATTATAAAACATTTTGACTAGGTATTCCACAACGTCTTCATTGTGAAATATTGTAGTCAAACAGCCTTGAATGCATTAAGCTTATTTTACTGTTTATATACTGTATATTATTTGTTGAATAATGCATCTGACCAAGAATATTGTGCAGCAAAAAGTTTACAAACGGCCTTTGGTATTTTAAATATTTTAAAAGCTATAGATACACCGGCTTCATGAGTGGTCACCACGGACTGCAAATTGTAGTGGTTTCTAGTTCATTTGTTTGCGTTTGTAAAAAAACAGTTGTCGTCAGCAACAAACACACACAAAACGTTACAAATAAATAGATTAACATATTGCAGAAACGACTTAGTTGTTTGACGTTACAAGTAAGCAAAAAAATAGCAATGTTCTGAAACGATTTCGTAACATTTGTAGAAACTATATTAGATGAAAGCTGTGTCGTGGAAATAGGGTTGTTTTATTTATTTTAATGATCAACTACCAAATAATAACAATAAATGAACACACACAAACTTGTGTCGCTCAAACAAAACTAGAAAGAAATATCGGAAGCTGTGCGTGTAGTTACACATATTTATATACTATTTTTCTTTGTTTCGGGAAATCTAAAGTCTTGAAGCAGTTTGGAGTAAATAAGCATTTGATTGTTTTTAGCAATCCCTCTCGTTTTACTCACATGTTCACGACAGAGCAAAGACAACCGGTTTGTCTGACTTAATCCCGGCTACCTTGCCCACAGTTTCCAGGCCTATCCGCCCCAGTGCAAATACCTAATAATACCCAACATCACCCCTCATAGGGATTTTTTTTTTTTTATTTGCAATGCAGTCTTGTCAAATAGCTTAGTTTTCAATAATGTATTAAAACACAATGCACAATTACTCGCTGACTACTTTAAGCCTATAAAGATAATACAAGAAAAACACATTAAAAAAAAAAAAAAAAAAAAAAAAACGTGAATCAAGCATTTTACTTTCACAAGCGAACGACGTAAAATGATTTTATGGGGCGTTTTTAATTAAGGCAATAAAAAAAATACCGAATGCCGTATTCTTACAACTGCAGAAACATCCTGGAAAACACAGCGCTCTCCGTAGCTATAAAATTTGAATATTTATGTAAAACATGAGCAACAACAATGCATACGTGGGTTAAACAGCTCTCTTTAAACTGTGTTGTTAATTCACCATTAAGACTGCTAGGCCTGGTAAACAAGACACAAAATGTGGGGAAGAATATTTCACCTCCCTTGGGTGAGCGCAAATCTGCATCGCTAAACGATTAAAACGACCTGGTGCAACAAAATATATTATTATTATTATTATTAACGTTTTCTCCAAAAAAAGAGGCAGGCCTGTAATCATTAAAAAAAAAACAACAAAAAAAAAAACACAACCTCATTATATTGCACTCTTGAGTGCGAGAGGGTTCGCTTTTATAACACATTTTTGACCCCATACCCATCTCTTTACACGCAATTTCATTCCCGGACTATCTTTTGTTGTACAGCGACCGATTTTGTAGTTTTCTGTAAAATGGTAACACAGCCGGGCATACATACCATGTCGCTGCCTCTCCTTTTTTTCTCTCTCGTGTTGTGTCCGCTCCGCGCAGAAAAAAAAAACCCAACCGGTTCGATAAATAAATTAACGAATGCACCCCCAAACACACAATCTCGTTATTTCCTGTTCTGCTTCGTCCCACGGTTCACACGATCTCGATTTCTTTTTCAATTTGGAATATTTTTTATCTTCGTTTTTTTGTCTTCTTTCTTGGTGTTAGAAATCCTCATGACCTTTGAGACCTCATCCGCGGCATAAATAATGGAGAAGAGGGGGCGTACAAATACTTACAAATAATGCCTCATCGGCGGGCACACCACGTTGTGTACTAGCGATTACTTATATTGCTGGGGTTTTGTTTGTTTGTTTGTTTGTTTGTTTTGTTCATAAAGACGCAGTGTGATTTTTAAAAAAAGCAATAGTTGTTGTTGTTTTTTTTCAGGCTAGTGTTTTGCCCTCCCTTTCAGTACGAATCGCTGCGCTTTGGTTTAGGGATTATTCGGCTTCCAATAATGGCGGACCCTTCTCCCGTCTCTTTCTCCTTCGACAGTAAAAGAAAAGGGAGACACGGACTCAGAGACTCGCCCAGTGGCGTATGCGCTCAATTACAACACAAAACCAACACAATACACACACTTAAACAACACGGACATACTGTACCAACATACCGGAGAGCGGCGGGGAGTTTAAATACCTCATTACATTATTATTACGCTTCACGTTTGTGACTCATAAATATGCAATATTCTGTCAGTCTGAAAACGAGCAACATATTTCGAATATCGCCTGGATCAACCACCATAATTACAAATGTGTCTGACAAATTATAACGAGACTGATACAGGCAAAGATTAATACACACTAATACAAATTAAGCGTTTGATTGGAAAATATATACCCCACTTGGTTTGTCCGATTACAGTTTCTCAGATCAAATACATGATGTGAGATCAAACAATTGAATTATAAAGAAAATCTGTTTTCTGGCAATTCAGAATTAAATATTACAATATAAACTATATAGATATATATATATATATATATATATATATATATATATATATATATATATACACATACACACACACACACACACACACACACACACACACACACACACACACACACACACACAATTGTGTAATATAGGTTTTCAGTGTCATTGCATTCTTTTAATTGCAAGTAAAATGCTAAGTTTAAATAAGCGTTCCCTAATACCTGTTTTCCACCGTAAATGTGTCCGCTTTTCCCTAAGAAGTACGAGTCTGACCCTTGAAGTTCTTTTTAATATTGATTTTTAATATAAATATATTTTCACAATTCAGCAAACGTATGTGACTTTTAACTGATGTGCAGCACATTGGGTTATCTAAATTGTAAACATATACGATTACGTGGGCAATTTACACTTGGTCTTCTTATTCGTAATGATTTGTGCAGTCGTCAATCACAGCATTGACAGTGTACCATTTTCTGATGCTACACGTGTCATGTTTTGGTACACCTACCACATTTTGACGATGTACCACTGATTTAAACTTCAGGCTAACTGGTGCAACCCAGCGCAGACCTCGGGGACTTTGATTATATTCCAAAAAGATTTTACCTGCTGAATATTAACCAATAAAATACGATTAGCTTAAACCGTTCAGACGCCCACATGGTACATCGTGCGCAATTAACATTTTGAAAGAGGAAATTATATTTTGAATAACTGTATGACGTTTGCCTTTTAAAACAAACAGAAGGATAATGTAAATATGTCAGTTTATTTACACAATGCTCTGTAGTGTATGTTTATCGTTATCCACTAACCCAATTCAGAGTCGGAAAATACAGCTCGAAATACATTTGTGATGAAATTCACACAACACACACACACCATTAAAAATAGAAATTCCTTGTTTGGAATTATAACATTATAATTTTCTGCATAGGTAAGATAAGGGAAGTATGACATGACTAGAGGCGGGTTATTATGGTGACGGTAAGGGATGTGTGTCAGAGGACTGGATTCAGGAACTACTATTGAAAATATAAATACAACTTTTGTTGTTGCTTTTTTTTAACTTTAGTGATGTGCATGCAATGGAACGTGTACACAAAATAATAAGCACTGGAGTATTGACAAATACTTTCTCGGTTGGTTTATAATACAAATCATAAACATTTAGGGAGAGCAGGGATAAAATCCTGCTTTTGTTTTCAATGCTATGAAGGAGTTTAAAGGCGTCATTCATACCATAATTTGTCTCACAGAATGAGTTGTATAGTTGTAATCTATGGGCTTTACATGGCAGTCTTTGTTCTGTTGCAGTAACTGTTGTATTTTGCTGCAAACATACAATGGAGCTACAAGAGAATTGTACTGTATATTGTAACTTATATATTTTATATTATATATATATACTATATATATATAATATATATATATATATATATATATGCAAAGGACGATTGCTAAATCGTAGGGGTCCACCAGGTGGTGACCCTTTATCGTTCACACAGGTGAAATTAGGTTATTTCCTGTTTTCGTCCGTGTAATACTCCGTTACCCCGTTTAACAAGGTTTCGCAAAAAGTCCAGATATTTGATAGGAGAATAAAATTCCTCTTTTTTTCACTGGAGACCAATTCCTGTTAATGCTTATTCTTCGTAAGAGACTACGTGAGTAAACCTAGATCCCCAATCACACTTTGTTGTTTTGTAAAGTAACAGGATTTTAAACAGCAGTTCACTAAAGACGCGAAAAAGATATGCCCCAATGTTAATAAAATAAACTGTGATGAATATAGGCGAGGGGGCGTTTACTGTTTCTACATTTATTAAAAGTTTATAGCAACAGGATAGGCACAGTGACAACATGTATATTCACAGCGTCCTAACTGGAGAACAGTCAAGTTAGAAGTACCCGGCACCAGACCAGTGGCAGTGCTAGTTAAAAAAGATCCAAAACAGTTACAAAGCAGCCTGTCCTCAAATGAGGACAATGCCGCTTACTGGGCTAATTAAGGATATAAAGATGTTTCTATCAATGGTTTGCAATGTGCTTATTTACAGGCGCCACTCTTGAGTGTTTTTGGACTCTATTACCCCGTGTGCTTTCTGGCAGACCAGTCAAAAATACTGCAACTGTGCGCAGGATGACATCGTTTCCGGCCAACTAAACGAACTACAATATCCACAATGCATCGCGCCAAAGGCTTTGCCCGGATTTCCTGCCTGGGTATGAAAGCTGAGCTCTAATTCGCAGGTCTTGGCGAGAAACATAAATAACTTTATATTTCTCACCAGGAAACAAAACCTTTCAGTTTCTTCTGCAACGCTGAGATTCGCTTAAGGCGTTTACAAAATGGTGAGTCTGTTTTTTTTTTTTTTTTTTTTTTTTTAAATTTAATTTTGACGGCTTTAAGTGCAGAGGCAATTCGTAAATGAATGGAGGCGGCCTGTCATATGATAGTTATTATTTTTTCTTCGATATTTTTACAAAAATAACTAAGTCAGAAGCTAGTGACGTTCACATATTGTGTGTTTTTTCTAGGTTTTCCTGAAATGTAGACTATTACGGTCATTTGCCATATAGAGCAAAGGGGCAGGGCACCAAGCCTGGTCGGAGAGGAGAGGAGAGGGGAGAGGGAGGGGAGGGGAGAGGAGAGGAGAGGAGAGGAGAGAGGGAGAGAGGAGAGGAGGGTAGAGGAGAGGAGAGGAGAGGAGAGAGAGGAGAGGGGAGAGACAGCAGTATTAATTACACTGTGTTTGTGCATTTCAGTTTTTACTGTATTATGAGAGAGAGTAGAGTTAAAACAATTTAAAATAATATTGCCTGTGCATTTCCACTTTTGTGAAAAATATGCTGGTCAAATAATATAATCAAGTACTGGGGAGGGGCTACATATGCTAGTGTTTATTACACTGTGTTTGTGCATTTCAGTTTTTACTGTATTATGTTCGTAGAGTAGTGTTAGTAGAGTTAAAACAATTTAAAATAATATTGCCTGTGCATTTCCACTTTTGTGAAAAATATGCTGGTCAAATAATATAATCAAGTACTGGGGGGGGGGCTACATATGCTAGTGTTTAGCATTTTAAACATGTTTAGTCCTGAAGTTTAGATATTTAGAAAAGGAAACTAACACCCCTATTATGAAATAGCTCATTCAGGTTCATGTACGACTGTTAGCATGTCACTCTTGACTGGAGGATGTGCATTCACATTCATGCAGGAGTGTTAGTGAGTGAGTGACTCTGTCTGGATGTGCATTCACATTCATGCAGGAGTGTTAGCGAGTGAGTGACTCTGTCTGGATGTGCATTCACATTCATGCAGGAGTGTTAGCGAGTGAGTGACTCTGTCTGGATGTGCATTCACATTCATGCAGGAGTGTTAGCGAGTGAGTGACTCTGTCTGGATGTGCTTTCAGATCCGATTCATCCTGATTCAGAACCGGGCTGGAAAAACTCGTCTTGCCAAGTGGTACATGCAGTTTGACGATGACGAGAAGCAGAAGCTGATTGAGGAGGTGCACGCAGTGGTGACTGTCAGAGACGCCAAGCACACCAACTTCGTAGAGGTGAGGTATTCCCTGCTTTATAATCAAGCCTGGAATAAAGACTGCCAGGGGGAATCCCTAAAGGCGCTTCTCTACTCGGGGAAATAACATAACTTGCTTGTAAACCTGTATGTGTATTCTGCTGCTGTTCCATTTATTATCCTCTGTGAAAATGTATATCCGTGACGACAAGTATATAGGCCAGAAGCTTGCATGCATGTTTGCACTGTATCTATTTAGCCTAGCTGTATAATTTAACCAGAGTTGGGGTCAATACCTTTTTTTTTTAAATTCCATTTCCAAGTACTTTTGTAAAAAATTCCCAGTTCTTTTGAAGAATTGGGATTGCTATTTTAAAGACATAATTATTGTGATCAACTGCTTTCATTTGAAGGCAATTTAATTGGACTAACAGTGACGTTTAAGTAATTTTTTGCCAAATTGTTGAAAAGCTAATTCAACAGAATACTGTTGATTGCAATTTTGATCAAAAACAGGAATTTACCCAGACTCTGATTTTAACACACATCTATTAAAGAACTACATATCCAATTATATAAAGGGCATTGTATATCACAAGGTATTGAGCTGTAAGTGGATACCTGCTTTTTAAGTATGTGTTTCATACACTTTTTCATGATATCAGTTTTGTAGTTTTTGCTTTACAGAAATTGACAGTTCATTGCAACTGTGGTTTGAATAAGGCTGCACGTATGAATTTAAAAGCCAATATTCATTTAGCTTGGATAATTACAGTGCTGAATAACCCTTGTAATTATATTTAAAAGATCAGTGTTTTCACACTTGCAGAGTTCTATGTTCTGCATGCTCCATTTGAGAAATCAGAAAAGACGGTAAAGCCACACCAGTAGAGCTGACCCTTCTCTTTCCCTTGCAGTTCAGGAACTTCAAAATAATATACAGACGCTACGCCGGCCTGTATTTCTGTATCTGTGTGGATGTGACTGACAATAATCTGGCATACCTGGAGGCTATTCACAACTTTGTAGAGGTAATGGCTACTGTGTTCAGTGATCCCCACATATCACTAACAACCCAAACTGCCTGTCCTTATCAAAGCACCTTCCAGAGTGCTTTCAAAACCGAGGAATTGCTACACGCATAGAGCAGAGGGAGGCTGTTATGAGAGTGTAAGATCCTGTTTCTCTTTCTCTACAAGCACAGAGTAGAGATAAGCTGTTATGAGAGTATAGGAGCCTCCCTTTCTTTTTTCTTTGCTCCACCAGCACACAGCAGAGAAACTTTGAAACTCTTATATTCTCCAATTAAGTGTTACAGCTGCTAACTTCAGGTAATGAAATGGTTAGGACAGGCGAATCAATAGCAGTAAAGTTATAATGAAATGTAGGATAATGTTGATGGCCGAGCAGCTGTTGCTGTACTATTTAAGACTGGGGTGTTGAGCTTTCAAAACAAGATGTTTTTTCAGTAGTCTGCAATAAAATGAATGACTTTAGGACAACCTAATACTGACAGCAATCAAGAAATCTTAGTATATTTGCAATTCAAAAATATAACAAAGTAACATTTTTTTTTTTTTTCAGGTATTAAATGAATATTTCCACAATGTGTGTGAGTTAGATCTGGTATTTAACTTCTACAAGGTAAGTCGAACATAGTTTCTTTCTAATTTCTCAACTCTACATACACTCTACATTGTCTTAACAAAAGGGGAAGGCGAGTTACGCTGAATAATGGACACACAGTTTATCCAATCAGGTCAATGTCTTTAACAAAGTGCCAAATGCTACATGATTAAAAAATTGACAGAAATCTGTTAAACAGAAGTAAGTCTTACCCACCATCTTTCACAAAGGCGTATGCTATGATAATGGCTGTGAATCCCAGAATACATGATTTTGTTATAGATTCCAATCTCTGAGACGATAATGCTGCCCTAGAGGCATTGTGATAACGGCATAATTACGAAACCAAGCCTTATCCTTATCTGCAATTAGCAGCTTTCCTTCCGTTCTGTTTAAGAATCCCAGTTGACCTGATAGAGTGGTAATTACACTATCCGTAGGGACAGAGAATCAAATCATTTTGCACATCCCTGGTAATAGACTACCAATAAAACAGGGAAAAAAAAGACACCCTTCTGAACTGCTGTTCCCTCTCGTGTCCTGATGGCAGGTGTACACTGTGGTGGATGAGATGTTCCTGGCTGGAGAGATTCGAGAGACAAGCCAGACCAAGGTGCTGAAACAGCTACTGATGCTGCAGTCCTTGGAGTAGAGTTACCTCAGGACTTCACTCCCCTGACTCCCCCCTCCCACACCAGAGACACTACTCCCCTCTGAGAACCTGTAAACCCGTGCCCTCCCGGAACTGAACCAACCAGCCAAGCCATAGCCCTCCAGTCCGTACCTACGCTCGCTACAGCCCCTCCAAGATCTCCTCCTGTCTCACCCAAATGGACCGTCTAAACTAAGGGTGTCCAATCGCGGTCCTGGAGGGCTATTCCACTCCAGGTTTAACAGGTAAAATGATATCCTGAACGACTTCATGGTCTGGAGGGAGGTTTAATTGGTTCAGAACAGGGTTGGAACAAAGACCAGGAGTGGAATAGCTCTCCAGGATTGGCCACCCCTGAACAGGAATGATCTCTTTTGGATAATATTTCACTGGCTCAAGGGCTCAATAAACCTCAAAGCAATCCAGTTTTCAATGCACTGTTCAATGTACCTCTTAGTTAGTGATTAAGGGATGAGGTGCTGAGAATGATCATTTCCTACTGGAATTGCTAAAGATACAGCAAGCAGATTTGTGAATGTATTGGGTAGTAGAAATGACCCCTTTTAAATGAAGCACTGCCCTCACTCGCTGGTTGTTGGGAGGTCATGGGTCAGCTTTACAGTTCTCTGGTTAATTCTCCTGGCATTGTTTGCTGAAATCCAGTGTGCTTTTATTTTTGTTGTTATTGATCTAATTCCAAAAAGTGTTGAGTTTTATGATGTCTGAATTTTATTTGAGGGACCAGGACAGGTTTAGGACAGCACCGTGCTTGTACAGTGTTTAAAACTAGAGAGGTCTAGTTCTTTTTTTTTTTTTAGAAAGAAACACGTTATACAAACTATTATTTTTTGTTTCTGTTCCTGTCCCTTGGTAGCGAATGGAAAGGGGAGATGTAGCATTCCCCGTGTTTAGCCTGTCCAGTCCGTTTTGTGAGTTAGCGCAAGTGTAAAAATGAATCTGTGGTAGTGTTGTGCTCTCGTTGTGCCTTTGTGTTTACATATCTACTATATACACTCTACATGAGTATCTTGATTCGTGGAATAAACATTATTATGAAGAAACTGTTGTTCGTGTTGCTTTTTTACATCATTAGCTTATTCAGGTGTAAATCTGAAGCACAATCAATTATAAAAGGTTAAGGTTGTTAACATTTAGCCTTTGAAAAATTAAAAAAGAAAAGCAAAAGCAAAGCCTACCTTTAATTACTGGTCTTCCATAAAGTCCAGGTGATAGGTCTGCAGTAAACAAACACCCCCAAAAAACATGTTGCTTCACAATGTAGAAAGCTAGTGATCATACTGCCCAGTAACCATTCTAGTTCTCTATTCAGAAATGAACCTACAGTCTCTTGAATAGGGATTTTGTTTGTAAATGTATTTCTCAACCGGTCTCTTAGTACTTAATTAAAAAGATCTACCAAGTTATACAAGGTGAGGTGGCATACAAGTGTGACGTTCGATATTCTGTGAAAGCACTTGGACCCCAGATGCCATTGTGCTGGAACAGTTTCCCACTAAACTTTACGAAGGCTGCAAGATGAAATACTGTAAGTACACATTTAGATGCTTTTTCTTCACTGCAGCATGTAATAAATCGAAGCAAACCCAAATATCTAACTGTCTAACACTTGTTTTTGTTTTCTTTTTGTAAATCTGATTTTGTTACAGTGACTGTTGCAGAAAATTGGAGATAGTCTGTGATACCAGAAACGCTTTCTCAGTTATCAGTGGCGAGAGTCATTACACAATACTGACAGGCTTCAGTGACTTGCGGTCACCAACGGAGCTCCTTGCCAAGTGGCAAAACAGCGCCCCCCTGGTCGCAGTGGTAAAACAGGCTTTTTATCTGCAACTGGGTCAATAATGGCTGTTTTCACCTAAGTTTCCATTGGCTGCAGACATTATATTTTCCTCCTGTGAATCTTAGATCTTAACAAAACTGTGGACATATTTGGCTATTGTGATGTCACCATTAAGAAGCTATTTTAATTGGATAGAAAGGTGGTGCTCAATGTAAAATAGGGACCCTATTCACAAAACTAAGGACTGTTTTAAAGAATGTATTTTAAAGACTGTTTTTGAAAGTGTGTTTTATAAACACTCTTAGGTTTTCTTTGCAAACAAAGTTCTCTAAAACAGTTAAAGTAATTTCTGAATGGCAAACTTAAATTTATAAAAATGTGCTTTAAAAGACAGAAAACTTTCATATAACAGTCCTTAAAACTAGCATGCAAAAAAAGCACCTTTTCTCTTTCAAATACATATGGTGACACAGGTGGGCAATGTAATTGCAGTACTTCAAACTGCTCAGTGCATTATCAAAGGGCTTGCTCAACTTCACATAGCACTTGGAGTCTCAGTTCATAGCATTCAATTTGGGTGCTTTAGTCTAAGAGATGACCATTTCTTTTTAAATTCTTTATTAAAAACGTCACACGCACGCATGGACACTAATGTGGGAACATTCACCGTAGATCTGAAGAGCTTTTATGGAAGAGGTGGGTGGCAATGGAGTGACGAAGCGGGGGTGGTAAAATTATTATTTTTGTTTATTGTTTTTTCAGCAGGGAAAAGACTTTGTGATGATTTCAAACTTTGATACAACACCTCTCTGTAACACACAAACCTTTGCACTGTGATCCTAAACAGAGTGTGCTAAAGCCTGACATTTGCAGATATGTCTAAAGAGACGCACGGGCAATCCCCAAACACATAAATAACATTCACGAAAAAAATATAAAGCACACAAAAAAAAAAGGCAAACAAAACCCAACATATTTACAGCATTGTAGATTCAGATATACAGTATCTTAAATAAGTTGTATCAGTTACTAGGCAACAACTGAGCTTTCTTTTCTGAAATATGGAATAGTTTATACAGTGAGGTTTTAGAAATATAACAAAGGAGAGTTACCCCTTGATATCATTCCATTCTAAAGAGCTTGAGTTAAGAGAGTCTTGGGGAACTTACCTGGGAAATATTTTATTTTTATTTTCAAGCTTTAAAGTACTTTTTATGTTAGTAAATATACTTATTTTAAACCAGAATTCAGCCCCAGATTTGCTGTAAACCCCCTCTCTATCCCACAGCAACACAACACTACATTTTCAATCAACAACCCTCACAAAGGCCCCCATTGACAGCACAGTACTCTGTTGCCGAGAGGGTCGAGTCACACTCAGCGCTGCACCAGTCCTATTTAAAAACCCATTGGACAGTTATCTCCTTGTTCATGTTCCCTGTTCAGCAGTTATCATGCAAGTATACAGTACAATGCAGCCATTCTAGTAAACTAATGGCACACACACTGGGTGTTTGAAGTATTTATTGACTTTTGTTTCTTTAATCTTGCAAGGTCATCCCGAGGTATTTACATGTATAGACGTGGCTTGAAACTAGCCCTGTGCTCAAATAGGTTCAACACAGTCACTGGTATAAGGCTGCTATCCACTCAGTATACAGCTCTGCTCTGAACTCTGGTGGTGCTAAAGGGGTGCCCTGTAAAAACAGTGAGCCTCTCCCAACAGCCTCCTATTTTAGCCGGTTTAGAACATTAAGCTGGGGGGTGAATCTATCATTAAAATGTCACCAGATATACCTTCTGAAGCATTGTGCCCCAATACAAATCAATCATATTTATCCTCCATTATACAGCCCACTCTCACTGTATGTCACCTGCCAATGAAGAAAGCCAAGCAAACCTACACAATTTCACTACAATCTCCCACAGCAAGCTGTTCATTAAGAGGATCTAGATTTGCAGATGTGCAGCTGTTGTAGTTTACTGGGCACCCTGGCTCAAGTGCTGGTGTGGGTCTCGTTCCACATGTGGTGCTGTAACAGCAGGCTCAGTAGTCACCTTTCAGTAAGGAATGTTGCATTTACATTTACATTTACTACTTCAATCTTATTACAATGTTAGTCTCTAGTTACAGTATTTAAAATAAACAATAAAAATAAAGAGAGTGCATTTGGAATCGACTGACTCGGACTGTCTGTTACAAACTGAGAACTTCACACAGTCACTGCAATAAGACACTGGAACAGAGGCATGCACTCAACTCTGAGTCCTGATGGTTCAAGTTCAGGTGTAATGCATTACAAAACATTCACTAAACTTCAGCAAATTATGTATTTAAGTCTTACCATTGTACAAGAAACCATTACCACCTCTATTGAGAGCAAGATATTCTGTTTAATGCACAACAGATTGAATCTTGCATTCTTGTGCCTAATCACTTCCTGTGATGTAGGTCAGACTTACTGCTATGGCTTGACTACAATCAGATCATGTGACCTACATAACAGGAAGTGATAGGAAGTGTGGCTGAATGAGGGCCAGTGACAATGTTGCCAATTCTGAGCGTTTTTTTTTTTTTTTTTTTTTTTTTTAAAGCCTGGGTTATTCCTTTAGATAGAGTGGAAGAACGTTTTTGGAACAGTCCTGTAACATGCTTTACTTAAAGACTTTGAAACATCAGGAGCTGGAATCAAAGGTACTAGACTTGACTACACATCTGTTGGCATAACAGAAGCAGAGAGAATGAGAGAGATACTACAAGATAACACAGGGGAGAGAGTAGGAGTGACATATTGGTGCCTAGTTTAGATTTATTTTACAAATAAAAGAGAATGGGGTAATACGCTGGTCGACTGGTATGCACAAGGTCAGGTTACAAAACTGCTAGCTTTACCTGAGATATATGCACTAACGTGCAGCAACCACATCATTTGTAACATATTACAGTGCCTACACACACACACACAGGGCATTATGCAAAGCCCACTCTTATGAGATGTTGTAAATTAGGTTTTATGTTAAACTGCAACCCATGGGACCTTTTGGGCATCCAATCAGCTTACCAAGATCAATGGGCTAACTGATCAGGTGATAAGAGTCTCAGCAAAGCCAATCAGAGACAAAGGAAGAAAGTGCTGACATCCAATTATATTCCCTTTGCAATTCCTGCAAAGGTTCCCAGTGCAATTATGACAGCAGAATTACATTTTGATAGCACATATTTGTAATCCCACTGAACCAAACTTTACATTGTCAGAAAGTTAGAGAAAAAGTTGGGTTTCTGTTTTGTCAACCAGAAAACCGCTCAATTAAAGGTAAATAAAAAAGGGGGTGGGGAGGGTAGGGGTAAAAGTACTTGTGCTACTGTTTGAAATGTGCACTGAACATTGACTGTCCTGTTGTGTATTACATTTGCATGGCTACACTACAGATGCCTTTACCATTAAAGCATCAACCAACAACCCACTCAACAGTTGCAACCACAAGAACATGGGATATGATGCACAGCACTTTAAATACAAACACAGATTACACTGTATATTACCTTTAGCAAGCATCTTCAAAGGGGGATCATTTATTTGTACAGCCAATTAGAATTGGTAATACACTAAGAAATGAAGTCAGACACTTTGTTTATCTGACTTATTTTCTAATAGTTTTACCTTTTTTTTGTTTTAATTTGCCATTTCAAAAACACAGAATACAAATGTGCTGCCGTTTCCTGATGGCAAACTACTTTTTGTTCCGTTAAGTCAGTTTCACTATAATGTTCTAGATGGTTTCAGACAATGTTACCTAAAGCATAGGAAATGGCTAGATACCATGAAGCGTCAACTTTGTACAGTGACAAATCAGCATAGAACAAGTAAAGAACCCAGAAGGACAATGATAAAGAACACAGAACTCAGGGACAATGATGAACACAGAAGGACAATGAAAGAACCCAGAAGGACAATGATAAAGAACACAGAACTCAGGGACAATGATGAACACAGAAGGACAATGAAAGAACCCAGAAGGACAATGATAAAGAACACAGAACTCAGGGACAATGATGAACACAGAAGGACAATGAAAGAACCCAGAAGGACAATGATAAAGAACACAGAACTCAGGGACAATGATGAACACAGAAGGACAATGAAAGAACCCAGAAGGACCCTGTGTGTAACTGCTGCTTAACCTATTCAGTGGCTTTATAACCCTTTAAAAGTCATCTCTTACTGTCAAAAGAAGCCATGAAACCGATGAAGGCATTGGACAAAGCTTTTCTTATAACAGTTTAACCTGGTTGAGTGGTTGAAGTTATGGATAAAAATCTTTGACTAATGCATGGGGTGAAAGTTTTACAAATATGCGCCTCCCTGTTAGGAAGTATGGGACTCAAAGCTCAGTGGATCACAGCAGATGAGTGGTTCAGAAAGAGCAGGCCTGCCTTGTACACCAGTGACCAGCGCATTGCCCCTTGCTGGGTAACCTGGGCTCTGCGGGAGACTGTTCCCATAGGCTTACTCGTGAGCAGACCAGGAGGGCCGGGAAGGTGGAAAGGAGGGCACGGGCAAGGCACACCATCTCGGGCACTGGTTTGTTTTTCAGAAAGGGTCGAGATTCACCCTCTGAGTCGAGGGGGATTTGAAACCAGTGGAGAGTCAGCACTGTGAGAATGAAATCGAAACACACAAAGGGTTAGGGAAGTAACTTCAGCTCTGGTGTTCACCAGAAACAGCATGAGTTAGAAGTTGTTTCACTCTTAATGTGTGCGTGTGTGTCTGTGTATCTGTGTGCACGAGTATGTGCGTGTGTGTCTGTGCGTGTGTCTGTGCAGGTGTTGTACTCTCACTTCTCCCCACATTCTCCCAGGCCTGTGTGTCTGTTGTGTTTCTGTGTGCGTGTGCAGTGTCCCCTCTCTGCTTACCTTTTCCCAGGCCCTGTGTGGGGTGCATGTCCTGGCCAGTCCCTAGCAGTTACACTGCTGCTGGTTCTGTGCTGCGACTCCGCGGGGCTGTCGGAGCTGGCGTAGGGAGGCGTCTCCATACTGAATCCCAGAACCCATCCGCTCAGGGTCCAGCTCGCCTGCAAATCACAACAACAGCACAGTCACATACAGACTGTCCATATACCACAGACTCTAATAAAATAACAAGAACAGCACAGTCACATACAGACTGTCCATATACCACAGACTCTAATAAAACAACAAGAACAGCACAGTCACATACAGACTGTCCATATACCACAGACTCTAATAAAACAACAAGAACAGCACAGTCACATACAGACTGTCCATATACAGCAGATTCCAACAACTAAAGGAACTTCCATTGGATAAATGGTTCTTTAGCTATATATCCCTTCGGTTATAATTTTGTATACATTTTTTGAAATTGTGCGAACTGTATGGAGATTGACAAGTTGCCCTGCCAAAACATAGATGCATTATAAAACAGACAGGAAACTTAACGTGGTACAATTCTATACATTAAGTGCGACAGACAGACAGACAGACGGAAAGACTGATAGCCTCCCTTCACATTGCCTCCTGAATTGAATCACATATACCTTGTGCTAAATACTCATCAAATCATCCTGAACAGAACAAGTAGAAAGGGTGCAACTTGAAAGTCATTGTGTACACTGTACCATCCCTGTCTCGTACTGTAGAAAGGTGACTTCTTGGATTACAAGGAAATCTCCCGGAGGAATCATGGACAGTACCTGACTCGATCTTGTTCAGAATGTTCCGAGCACATTTCAGAAAGGCTTCCTCTACGTTCTCTCCTGTCAGGGCGCTTGTCTCCAGGAACATCAGCTCTGGAGGAGGAGTGGAGAAAAACGGAACGTGTCAGTTCCAGATTCACACACTTTTTCACCCCTTCGAATTAAGGGCTTTTAGGTGCATCCCAGGCCTTCTCACAGGTAATAGTTGTTGGGTTTTTTTCCCAGTGTTATTTTGTTAAACATGGCCAAAGAAATTCAATTATTTTCAGAAACAGTCCTTGTGGTTCATAAAGGACATTATTATTTTTTTTTTTTCCTTGCAGTATTACAACTGTAGTGATTCAAAATGGGTTATTTTTGTTAATAGTTCTGATGCCACCTTTGAATGTAAACATTAATCTCTCTGTCCTACTTTCACCTGAAGAAGAGACCTCTCAGGTCTTGAAAGCTTGTGATTATTATTTTTTATAAAAGGGATCCCCTAACTGAAAAACCCAGAACATAAGTGGCATCTCCTCCCCCCCAAATTAATTTTCATTTTCGGTCAATAAAGCATGACCCAAAAAAGCACAGTGTAGCAGTCAGTTCTGCGTTCACCGTTCTCCTGAGCGAAGCGAGACGCCTCCAGGAAGGTGACTTCGCGGTCTGCGTCCAGGTCCTTCTTGTTTCCACACAGGATGATGACGATATTGGGGCTGGCCAGGGTGCGCGCGTCCGTCAGCCAGTTCGTCAGAGCGTTGTACGTCTCGCGACTGTCGTGGGGGAAGGACAGGAGCATGGGCACTTACTGCACAAGGAATGCACTATCATCTAAATCAAGGGGTTCTGGAGATATGAGAAACTACAAGAGTCACCGTTTGCTAGTGCATTTCTACATGTGTATGTCTGCGATTACTTATACACGCATGCACGCACAAACACCATGAACGTCACCTGGGTAAGAGAATTATTTAAGATGGTACAATCCAGGTATTCTACCTTAGTAGAGAGAATTCTACTTGATGCTACTTTAAACTTTTACAACCACATGACATTCAACAAAGAAAGCTGTTAAAAGGGTAATGCTGATGATGTGAAACAGTGGGCAGGGCTCACCTTGTGATGTCATAGACCAGCAAAGCTCCAGCCGCACCTCGATAGTAACTCCGAGTCACAGACCTGCGGACACAGAGAGGATGACCTTTGGACTAGAGTCCTTTTACTGGTGGCACTGGCACCAATATTAACACACTCTGGCTGATCTACCTGGCTATAATATATATCTATGATTAGAAGTGAACAGCAGCTCCAGAACACAGATTTGTCAAAAACAATAACATAAAATAAAAAATAAACTGCAATAAGAACTACTCATTCTAAAAAGTATATATAAAAAAAATAAAATAAAAAAAAACACACACACTTGAAAAGGACTCGAGGTTCCCAAAAGGCCCCATTTTCAGTCCCCAATCTCACCTGAAGCGCTCCTGCCCAGCTGTGTCCCAGATCTGCAGCTTCACCGTCTTCCCGCCCACATTGACCACCTTGGACCCAAACTCCACTCCGATTGTGTGGTTCGAATCCTGCTTGACTGAAGAACAAAAAAAAAATACAGTTAAACAGCCTGTATGAATACACAACAGGCAGCAACATTTGGTTTATAAAGACCTTTTCATGACAACTCCAAACACTAGATTATAGCTTTTGTACTGTAGCCACCGCTGCTGTACCGGACGACTGTCCACTTGTTATCTGTATATTTTTCAAGTTTGAAATAATCACAGGCAAACATCTATATTACCTGCTCACTGCATCAACTCACTATTACTTACATTTATTCTCAATGAACTGATGAAGGAGGCAGGACTTCCCTGTGCCAGCACTGCCGATCACCAGGAACTTAAAAAGGAAATCTGAAGAGAGGAAGGAGAAGCCAATCAATACATCGCTTATAAGATGTGCCGATCCAGCCGTTAAAACGTCACCAAACAACACCCTCACATAGCGCAGTTTCATTTCAGCAATAAACCAAAGTGTTAAAACGTACAGCTGCAGTGCCTCACAATCACATCAATTCTACATTGGGGGGGGGGGGGGGGGGGGGTTTAAATGTCCTTTTAATCGATTCAGCACACAATATCTAAGCCCCATTAAAACAGATCTCTAGCAAGAACACAATATTTAATGTGTTTAGTTATACTGTGTCTACTTTGATACCCACCTTCAGCAGATTCTAATAAATGTACTACTTTTAATCAATTCACTTTTTTTTGGTGGGGGGGGGGGGGGGGGGGGGGGGGGTCTACAGAACCTGCTTAGCACGAATGTTGACTATCTTACCTGTTGTACCATTAGCAACAATTACACATTGAACAGATGTAAAATCAACCAAGTTATACACAACTGCAGTCACTGTGGTGGTTGTGCAAATGTGCTACTTTTTCGTGTTGCATTGCAGGGGCTGTAGTGACGTGTTCCTCTGATTCTGCTGTCGAACGGTGCTCCAGAACAACAGATTCCGGGGTGCATGGAGCTAAATGTGTTGAAGACAGCAGCGGGCTGTAGCTCAGCAAACACATTTTTCACTTTCTATTAGTCATTCGCAATCACAGAAACAGGGAAACGTGGATTATAGTACATTTTGCTGAGCAATTTAAAATGTTATGCAGGGCCGGCACCAAGGGGGGTGGGGGGTGGTGGCACTACAGGGTACTGCCAATTTTTTTTCCTTTCTTTTTATATATTTAGTAGTTGACAATGATTTTACCCTGGTTTTCTCCTCAATTTGGAATCGGCAATTGTATTTTTTATTAATCCTTATCCCTGTAGATCCACAGCGAAGCCACCAGACCAATAGTGCCGGAGGACAACACAGATCGGAATGGCTCCATAGCAGACCCGCAGGCACCCTATCAGCTACTGGGGTCGCTGGTGCGCCGTGAACCGTGGTTTGCCCTGCCGACCTAAGCCTTCCCTACCCGGGCGGCGCTCAGCCAATTGTGCGCCGCCCCCTGGTAATGGTTGGCAATGACATAGCCTGGATTCGAACCTGTGATCTCCAGGCTATAAGGTGCACTTACTGTCTCTGAGTGTCCTATTCCCGCCGCTGACCAACCTTGATTGCCCAGCACTTTAGCACAATATAATTTACCTGGGATGCTTTGCCATGCTACGTGCGTTTATTAATGTAAGGCACCGTATTTTGACAGTGCAGAACACAAAATATGAATGCAGAATGTCTTATAGCAGAAAGATAGTAAGCAACAGATAGTGTTCAGTCATAATTAAACAAGGAAGCACTATATTTATTACAACAGCAGCTCTTTCAATGCAACAGAAAGCCGGTTCTGTACTGTATTGAATTTGTATTGTATTGCATTTCATAACGACAGGTTGAATAATGCAGTTAACAGTACAGCCCAAGGAAATATAATAACAAGACGGTACCCGTGAAGTGGGGGTGGGGGGGTGGGGCGAGCGATTGCATAAGTCAAGGGAGGTTCGTGCAATGACGTGTGGTTTACAGTACAACAAACAAAGTACAATACCTAGTGTATTTAAAATTTAAAACATAAGACACGGTAACCATCTTCCTGTATGAACTACAACTCCCTGCGTTAACACAGCGATGCTTTACATCAATAATATATTATCACATAGAGGACTGTACAGTTGGTGTTTGCGATGACGACAGAAGATATTAAACTGTACAATTATCAACAACAACAAAAAAACAAACAAACAGGTATTTTAGATTTTATACTCGAAATTACTACTAGCAATTAACAAGTATTCTTACAGTTCATTTAAAATAAGCGAGACCGTAAATGCGTGGTTTTTGTTTTTAAAACACGGATGCAAACGGTAATACTTTATTTAAATGTGTTGTTTTTTTTAAAAAAGCAAAGTTGATTTTAGTGGGTGGTGCAAAATAGCATATGGCCCAGGATGCACAGCTCTGAGCATACATGTAATTATTTCTAAAGAAAATGAAACAGTTCACTGATCATCACAATTAACAGTGCAGGTGTCAGTAGGTGCACAGATACACAATTAACATACTGTAGGTCTCTGACATCTCTGCTCTCCTCAATTTTCCAGGCGCCTCGGACTATTTCGACGGTGTGACGGCTCCGGAGATGATTAATTCTGCTTTAATTTAACAGTACTGCGTTTTATTTTTTAAAAAATATTTCTGCTCAGGAGAAAATAGATGGCTGCCCAAACGCTTCCTACTGAACTAGACGTGCCGGGGGTGATGATAAACGTCATCGCGTAGCCGGGTGACGAACAGAGTTACTTGAGGGCAGCGCGGTCGCCATCTTGGTAGAGGCGCCGGAGCAGTAAATAAAGACAATTATAAATACTAAGAATAATGCTTATGGGTTTAGTACAGATCAGGTACTGAGTCGATCTCAGTATAATAGCATAGAAAGCTGGGTTTAATAATTAAACACATCACAGCTGCATGATATTCCCAGCAAGTCCTGGAAAACACAAAGCATGCCAAGCAAAGAGTGATTCTCAAAAAGCAATGGCTATCCAAAAACTGCCATTTTACTTACTGGCCACTAGGTGTCGTGCATTACTGTACGCTGGAACTAGGAAGCCTGTTTCAAGCTTTAGTGACAGGCGCAGAGTAGCTATTTCATCTGTGAGTACTGAGTGACTCAGATCTCAGGTCTTTTGGTTTTCCCAATTATTACTGAATTGTATTACTGAATTGAACCAATTATTTTCTTAATTGGGCAACACTAACATTTCTTTCCACGTCGGAGGATTGGGATGGTCGGGTTTAAAGATGGTCAGGTTTTTTCTCAGGGCTGTTTTTTGAAAAATGTTTGCAAACGTTCTCTTATATTAGTGCTTAGAATAATCTAACCCTCTCTAAACAGTGATTTTATTCAATAAAATGGTCTCTAGAAAAAGTCCTTAAAACATTTCTTTCTTTCTTTTGCTCGTTCATTCTTTCATTCTTTCATTCCTTCGTGCCAATCTAGCGCCTTGAAGTAGCGCCAAACAAATCTTCCCCCAAATGAAAAAGCCTGTCTGCCTCATTACCCAAATCACTCCCATCACTTCTTAAAACAAATAAAAGAGCTCAGCCCTGCAGTTTGAAAACACTGAGAGAGGAGCAGTGTAGTGAAACGCAGTATGTATCAGGAAATAAATCAGCTTGGAGCCTGAGGCTGGCTTTACCTGTATAAATCACACTGCTGAGCTTCCAAGAGGAACCCTTTCCCTCAGGGGCACAGAACAAATATAAACCAGACTCCTACTGAGACATGCAGCACCAATTACTGAAGAAGCCCAATTGCTGTGAGATATTCCTTTCAGAAATGAGAACCTGTACTATTTAACCCTGCTTACTGCAGTTCATCAGCTCAGTCCCGATCAAATCCTGGTTACACTTTGGTTAGGTCACAATTTCTTGTGTATGAAAACACAACTATTTTAAATACAACACTGCAGATAAACCGTTGCATCCTGGTACCTTTTCTGTAGGTCACATGGTCTAAGCTAACCGAATGGTCCCAGTAGCCTCCTCCAGCTTCTCTACATTATGTAATGCATTATGCATTGTTCCTCACTATCTTGTAAAGCGCTTTGTGATGGTGGTCCGCTATGAAAGGTGCTATATGAAGTAAAGATTGATATTGATTGACATGTAGTTTAATTTTAAAACATCTGGTACTAGGTTAAAAAAATATCTGTTTGCAAGCCTTGCTTTCTAGGAAGTTTACAGTACTGCTTTACTTCCTGCGTCATGTCACCCCAGCATTGTCTTCTGGGTCACATTACTGGCAGAAAGCATACCAATCAATTTTGCTCTGCAGGGGGAGATTTAAAACCAGCCTCTCACATCCTATGCAATGGACGCCCAGTTTGAGTTCCGCTAACCTGCAATCATGTACTGGGACTGAGAGAGTTCCAATTGAATTCCATTTCGATCTGCTGCTGATGGAAACGCAGTCTAATCCAATCCCAGTGGAAAATGAAAGCATGACTAAGTATTGTATAGAACCATTATTTGCCACGGCATTGCCAGTTGATTTGTTAACACACCTACAGTACACACACACTCACCATGTGCACACACATTAAGCATGCTTTTTACATTTCACCTGCTATAACTCTCAGCCGTCCAGCTTTGACACAGGGTTAGCTGGTAGCTCTGTACATTATCAAAGCTCTGCGGTCTGTGTGTAAGTGAAACCTACTTTAGAGAGTTTATACAGCCTTAAGCCAACATCCGCTCTTCTCAAAGAGAGGCAGACACTTCCTCCCCTCTCAGATATAAAGACTATAAAATCTGTAATCTGTTAAGCAGCTTTTGAAAAAATGGCACCTCCCAGAACTTGAAAAAGATAACCCTGATTATTATAGAAAATCACTCTTTAATTTGTCATCTGTTTGCCCCAGGCCAGTCCAGGGCTGAGCTCTGCTTTGATGTGCTCTTGTCAGGGCGGAGTGTGGATTAAAGTCATCTTCTTAACTCGTGATGTGTGGTTTTGCAAGGAGGTATGACCTGTTACACTCCCCTACCTTTAAGACCTCCGAGTTCATGAACTGGACTCACAACCCAAACCAAATATGTATGTAGCAGCTAAATTCATTACTTGTATTGTAAGAAATCAGTAAGATTACGGTAACTAATTTGAAAGTACTGTACTGTAATTACTTTTTACGTGGCAGTACTGACCTGGCCCCTCATGACAGTGAATTGGGTGTGGAAGTGCATTCTTCATACGCACAGATTTATTTTCAGGTAACACTTTACAGTAAGTGTCTCCAGTTAAAAACTAACTAAAGTGACCTATTACGAGGGCAACAACGCCAGTTCTGTGTTGTTTCATTAACGACAATATGTTGTGTGTAGGGTGTCTCTCATTGTTTATTTGCACAGTCTAATCAATTAAAGCTACTTATTTGAGGAATCCATCCTTTAACAAAATCATTTCATAAATCTTATCAGTGGTGCACTTCTAGTCATTCTCTAGGTGTCAGATGTGCAGCATGACACCTGGTACGACACTGATAAAGGAAAATTCTCAGTCTGAACCCTTGCCTTCCAGGAAATCTGTCACTGCTTCACTTCCTGGAAAGGGTAAGACTACTTGAAAACAAGGCCTGCAAACAGAGAAATGTTTTTGAGCTCTGCAGCAGTGTGCACATTGATCAATTAAAGCTACTTCTTTACCATTTAGCAGGTGTGGCTCTGTGTTCCTTTTCCCTTACTTTTTTTCAATGAATTGCACGCGTGGTCTTTTAAAGTCATCAATTAAACTAGACAGTCACTAATTTGCTTATTGCACAGTGCTTTGTATAGTGAATGGATGTACACTGCATGGAAAATGTATGGAATTATTTCTTCACTTCAGTCACTTTAGGAAGAAGACATATTCTCTGATTCCCTTAAAGATAAGACTAAGTACTATTTCTAGACTAGATATGCAATGATGTTTCCATTGGAATATCCATAACTTACTGCTGTCAGACATTATTTTCCACATTATAAGGAACTCAGCACAGTTGGTGATTTATTAGTTGTCCCTTGGGAGAGTGCTGGAACATGGAACATAAATACCTGTACCTGGAAAGCGGGGGCAAGCATTTAGATGACGCATTCAATTGCCCTGAGGTGCCTTGAAAAAATGAGAGAGAGTCTCTTTCAAAATATATCCTCAAGCAAGGTCTGTCAGTTTTATTTTTAAAAGAATACATTCAGATACACAGACTGTGAGGTAACGCTATAAGAAACCAAGCAGGCATATGTTTCAGCAATAATAAACACCACACTGCTGGTAATAGCTTTACTCAGAATTTATGACAAATTGTTTATATTTTTCACGCTACCCAAGCACAGCCATTCTGTTTATTGTTTATCCTAGCAGGAAATCGCACCTGTGAGAAATGCTGCGGTGACCCTAATATACTGGGCACTGGGAACGTTATCCTTGTGGTTCTCATGCCATTGGAATACCATATTCATCCAAGCTTTTTACCCTGGAGAAACCCAAGCAGACCACAGCAATATAATCTACACTAAGGATTTGAATCGATTCATGATTAATCGATTAATCATGATTGAATGATTAAAAAATAATTGATTGATTAATCTTCTCTACCTGAGTGCAGTATCAACTGTAAAATGACATCTATGTCTATTAAACACGAGCCTGCATTCTGAAAGATTTGCAGTAAATAGTATTATGTTAATACTTTCCATCAGCTGGAATTGTTTTTCAATACAATTTCATATCAGTAGAACACTTGTGTGATTAATTGATTAATCGATTAGTAGATCGGACAATGAATCGAGCAATAGAAAATGTCAAGATTAAAACCTCCTGCAAGTATCATTTCTTTTAGGCAGGGCTGGGTTTGCTTGCTGTTGGAATCAGAGGATGTCTCATATCTGCAGTCAATCATGTCAATCCTAGGGATTTATCTGTCCAATCTGGTGGAGCTCTCTATTAGGGAGGAGATAATACTCAAACTGATACCTTCAACATGCTCCAGCACTCTCCCTCTGCTCACTCAACCCTGGCAATACAACCGTTGCTAGAACGAGCAAGTCAGTGCCTCTGCAATGGTTATTCACCCTAACCCAATTCCAATAAAGACCTATGATTTATATCCTTCTGGGTGTGCATGTAACAATGTAAGTTCATATACCCTGAATGAACAAGTTTCAGCAGAAATCAAAAAGAGCTTCTTATATGTCAAATGTGTGACATACAGTAGCCTGCAAATGTATCTTTTTGTATTAGCAAGTGTTTTATGGATGAGTTTTGGATGACAGAAAACAAAAAAAAAGGATCCTGTGTTTATTCAGATCTTTTTTTAATACTTATATTTCATTAAAAATTCAGCAATACCACTTACAGACACAACTAGCAATGGTTGCATGCACTCATTATATTGAAGTGTGGTTTCCACAGCTCCTGTCAGTATGATTGTCATTGGGTTCAGATTATAGATCAGTTGAGACAAGCGGGCTTAGTTAGAGCCCACTGTAAATGTGTGGGAAACCACAGCCTGCAACATCAACTTTTGAATTGGAGGATTAACACCCATTCAATTGTGTGCTATTGTATCAAAGAGGTTCAATTGTCTTAGACATTAAATATATAATGTAATTATCTGTGTAGATACTTTGCCTCTGTTTTTAATTACTTTGCCTCTAGTGTTGTGTTTGTAAGACGCTGCTGAAAACGACACATCCATATCAACCTTTTTTTTCTGTTCTCTTGGGTCAAATCTTTTAAATAAATAAAGCTAGTGTGGCTGTACTGTCTATTAAATTGAAATTCAAACTCTTACCCCACCCTACACAGACCAGTGGGCCTAGCCCTGTGATTATTTTTTTATTTTATGGGGGTGGGTGGGTGGTATATTAATTTTAAACCTCTTGTGTTTCAAACTAATTCTGACACCAAATAGTAGGCCTTCAAAGCCTGGCTCTAAATTAACAAATCCATCGTTAGCAGGGTTTCCTCCAGGGGGTATTGGTGAGACAATAGAGGGGGAGGGCTCTTTGATTACTTCTTTCTGACTCCACAGCAACACCCTGGTTTCCATGACAACACTGGAAGGTCCTGAATACAGGTTATCTAACCATGTTGGTGGGTATTTCCTCTTAAAAGTCAGCAGGTCAATTAGTCACCCTTTTACTGAATTGACGAGGGCTAAGAAGTAGGGATTATCCGATTTATAATAAACCCCCGAGACTAAACTTAAAAAAAAAATACAGAGGTAAGCTTTTAAACTGGGCCTTTTAACAAGCCTTCTTGATATTACTGAAAGGCGGTAGTAAATCAGCTCTTTCAAAGCTATGATGTTAGTACCGTATGCAAATGAGCTTTAATCAAACTTTTTCTAGAAAAAATGGCTCCCCTTCAGGAACTGTCATATACACTAGCTGCTGGTCTAATTAAAAAGTATTTCCTCTAGATAAATAAGTAGAGCAGCACTAGCTCAGTAATGCTTTGAACCAAAAGAATGACTCTATATTAACATAAACGTGTTCTGCTGTAATAGAAATGCATACAGTAGTCAAGAACACACTTGCTATTGCAAAAATAAAAATGGGTAGACACTCAAATTGAGCCAATAGATAAGTTTGTTTTAAAAGAGTGTAGTATAAAAAAAGTCCCTAAAACAAGGTATGATAAAGCCTGGTGATGTTGTTAAGCCCCAGAGAGGTATGGTAAAACATATTGTAAAGCAAAGCATGGTAAATGTATAAATCGTGCAAAATTACAGTGCGATAAACTTCTATAAGGGTCCCTAAATCAAGAAAGTGTCAAAATAGGTAAGTTAGTGATTGTCTAATTTCATTGAGGGCTTTAACAGGCCGCACATGCAGTTAATTAAAAATAGTAAGAGAGAAGGAACGGGGAGCCGCAAATGACAAAATGCATGAGCCTTTCTGGAAGCTGTTTAAAATGCTTGATTAAAGCACAACATGTTCTAACAGTTTCACACATGAATGCCTATTGTTTCTATAGCACTGATTAGTGCCAGAAAATTGAAATTCTCACATACAAAATAAATATTATTATTATTATTATTATTATTATTATTATTATTATTATTATTATTATTATTATTATTATTATTATGTCTCAAGCAGCCAACTAGAGCATCATAAGAATGTAAGGGAACAATTTGCTTTTATGTAGCGCTACTCATGTGGAGCATTCCAGGGCGCTTTACAAAAAATAACTATAAAATAAAAAAAAGTGTTACTGTAACTGATCTTCAAAGAAGGAGCCTCACCAAACTAAAAAGAATATGTCTTTAAAATGTAAACCATGCCAGAAAAGCAACTGTTTATAACAGCAAACGTAACATGTAAAAAATAAAGAGAAGTAACGTGCTTCTGTAACTCGTTACAATTTTGTTCACTTCTACAGTAAATTCCCAACACTGGCTTGGTCAGCATGCCAGCCTGTAAACTCCCCTTGCTTTTGCAGTGTAATCTAAATCTACTTGCGCAGGCTGGCTTCACACCACAGATAACAGCCAGCGCATTGAGACAATGCCCCCCCCCCCCCCCCCCAGCCCACAGCAGCATGCAACCTGCCGTCACTCGGCTCACAATGTCCTGTCACTGATGGCTTGTCTCGGGGACAATGACATTCCCACACTCAGGGGGCAGATGTTTCAACAAGAGGTAGAGAACGGAGGGGAGGAGGAAGCAGGAGGGGCGGGGAAGAACTGGAAGCATGGTGGGAGAATCCAGGAAACAAACACTGCCTGCATTTTCTCACACTTTGGAGTTTGACACTTCATCAAATCCAGCCACGGTGCAAGCTGGCACCCTCAATCCAGCCCCAGGATCTAAAAAATACCAGGCAAAAAAACTGAATTCCAAAACGCTAGCTGCTGTTCCATTTATTCTCTATTTGTTACAATGTTAACTGTGAAACCATCATGAAGTGGTTGTAATAATACAATTATTCCACAAATCTTACCTGAGCTACATAGGTAGTTTTGAAACACATGCTACAGCAACCATGTCTGTTCATTGTAAAACATGATATTTATAATTACAGCTTTGGCCTAAAGTGTTGCATCACCCTATAGGATTAATTGATTTATTGGTTTATATTTTGTGGTGTTCTCATTTTTCTTGGTCACTGCTAATGCTGACACGTTTAAAATTGCCCAAGACATAACTATACAGACAATTAGTTTGAATAGCTCGAGATGTTCTTTAAAACCAGTTTAGACATGCTTTTTAACTGCGTATTGTTGGAGTAATATTTAGTTGTATTTAAATATTTGTGAGGCTTATAATAAAATATTGAGTTCCAAGCTGTCTATAAATGCAAGTTAAACAATATGTGTCACACGGTTCTATTATCAGAGAACATCAAACTGAATTGCCCTCACCGGTAGAATTACAGTCTGCTTTCATGCAAATATATGATGCACAGTAAGATAAGACACATGATTCATTAACTTTCTGGAAACTTTGAAGCTCTAAAGAGAAAAAAAAAACTAAAAGAAATGCCAGAAATTTGATTTTTGTCATATCAACTAACATGTTCTCATATCAAATAACATGTTCTCATATCAACTAACATGTTCTCATATCTACTAACATGTTCGCAAACATATTGCCAACCTTCAGTACTGTTGTAAGGGACAACAGCCTTTTTAGAATTGTTTTTACTGGTCACATTTTTCAGGGGTTATTTTGTTCTTAACAAAATGCATATACATCTGAAACGAGCCCCTTCTGTTCCTGCTGTGGTACAAATCCTCTCTTTTTCACCTGAACCTAAGCAGAGAATGTTACCAAGCAACTGCACCCTCAACGCTTACTTGAAATGAACTCAATAAGAGATATGTTAGTCATCTGAATTAATAGCAATTTATGTGCAGCCAATTTTATTATTACAATTTTACTCAATTAGTTGGAAATTCTTAACCAATGTGCAAAAGGAATGCAAGGGGCTCTGTTTGTAATTAATTTGGCAATGAAGGATGACAGACGTGGGGTGTAACCTTCAATTAGAATGGAGTGTTGTGCAGTTATTAGTTTCATAGCAGAACCCTCTCCAGTTTGCCCATGGCAGTTAATGTTCCGAAAGGTAAGTAAGTGTAATATCTTGCATTGCTAACTAACAAAATAATTCCACAAATCTTACCTGTTATTCACTATGGAGGTCTGAAATGCCCAGTTTTTCTTTAAAGAAACAGATCAAATGGAAACCCTGTACTTGGTACCAGGTTAAAGACATTTCTCAGTTTGCTTCACTTACTTTCAGGCAGACTCTTATTGTTTCAATTTCTAGGTCACACACAGTGACGGAGAGCTGAGAATGTTTAGAGTAGTCTTCAAAATCCAAGAATTGAAATCTTACAGTTTGATCACATTGAGCTCAGGTTGCTGGAGAGCTAAGAATGGAGAATTTTAACAAGCTCTTATTTTTAAGAAGCAGGGTGACCTGCGGTTGAAAACACCACCATTCCTCATGTTGCTGTATAAACAAGCGCTTTTTAAGTGTTTATATCTTATGTGGAAGATATATCTCCTTTTCCAAGAAAAGTAGCAGTGGAAATCCTCCAATGTGCAGGTGGGAGGAGGGCAGGGCCTGCACTGTAGCCTCTGCCCGGGGCCCCCCACAAGTCCAACTGTCCCTTGTAATAACCACAACTGTGTTGTATTCCAGCCCCTTGCTGCTGCTCCAGCTCCAGAAGCAGGGTCTTTCCTGGGCACTTTGAAACCTGACCCCCGCACCCCCCCACCCCCTCCTTCCCAAGCATTCGCGACAATGCTCTGACTTACTGATTACTCTTCTGTTCACTTCTGTAAGCCCCCTTGCCTGTTTGTCTGTGCAAAGGCTTTGCCGGGGGTTCCAAAGGGAGCGTCGAATTGGCTCTGGCGCTCCCGTGGGTTAGGAAAGCCAAACCATCAGGGACTGTTTCTCCTCATTGCACTACAGCTAACCCTGCTGG
Source organism: Polyodon spathula (assembly GCF_017654505.1). Taxonomy (NCBI): domain Eukaryota; kingdom Metazoa; phylum Chordata; class Actinopteri; order Acipenseriformes; family Polyodontidae; genus Polyodon; species Polyodon spathula. The sequence continues at coordinate 295,778 of NC_054573.1, read as the reverse complement.
CCAGGCGCCCAGTGAGTCTCACACACTTTCATAAGAGACTGATAAAGGTTTTAAAATCCATTTCTTACTTCTTATCAGCACTAGCTGATAACATGATCACTTTCCTGTTGTGTTTAAAATCATTTGTTTTTTTTTTTGCTTATTTTTTGACCCGGTACCTCACTCCAATAGCATAGATGCAATCAGACCATGTGACCTACAGCAACCAGGATGCAGCTGTTTATTTATGGTGTTGCATTGGAAATATCTGCATATCCTGAATTAATGTAAAAAAAGATTCTCAGCGCAATAAATTACTAGCAATGTTAATACATTTAATAATTGTTATTCTGATCACAGACTACAGCAGAGGTGCACAAATCTGGGCCTGGAGGTTTCTGATTGAAACAAACACCTGGGTGCTTCAGAGCCAGGGTTGGAAATTGCTGATTAAGATAATCTTGAGGTCAAAGTGTGGGCATGTCTCCTGGAGAGACCACTGACACCTCTGCTATAAATCCCTGGCTTGAACAGTGAATCTGAGAAACTGTGAAACTGTGAGACCTTAATAAACTCTCTCCAGGAGCTTTGGGCTAATCTTAATTAGCACTTTTTTTTTTTTTTTAATGAACCCAATAAAGTTACCAAACTGGCCCACGACATCCTTCCTTTTGTTTTGCCCTTTGAGCATCAGCTTCATCACGAAAGGTGAAATTGCAGAAATGCAACATTGAAAAGTCTTCGCTAACTACAGGGCATTTGAGTCTCTAACAAGCATTTTTATTTATTCATTTCTTTTTGTAAATGGACGTCCACTTTTTCACACTGACATACCTGCCTAACATTGCCTTCCAGCCTGCTTCAACTCCCATTGTGTGGTGGAGCCATTCCAGGCTCCCTGACAGCCAATTTGAACAGTGGGGGCTGTCAGGATAATCAGATCAGCAGATCGCTGGTAAAACACTGCAGTTGGACATTGACAGAATGTGTGAGGCAAAAAAAAAACAGCATTTCCCATTAAACCACCAAATGCAAATAGCCTCAAGTGCTGGTGGAATCTATAGCAGCCAGTTTAACACTAAGATTTCTAACAAAAGATGGCTGTGTTAGTTGGGAATAAATATATAGGTGATACATTACCTTAGTCATGTTTAGGGATGCCACAACATGGATAGAAACTGGATAAACTTTAAATTTCATGACTCACCCTGTGCACCACATAACCTTTACCAGAGGAGTCACTTTGCAATGCCAGTAGAGCATAGAAGATTAGAGTCTACTGCCACGTATTACCCTGCGACTCAGGTAGCCATCTCTAATGCTGCTAAATGAACTCTATTTCAAGGAGACATTCTCAGGAGGTGGTCTCCGTCCGGTTCATTAAAACTGAATCTGGTTTTGTTTCAACGCGAAAGCAAACCATCAACACTTAACTGAATTATCTTCCAAGGAAAGTTCTTTCCCATCAAAGCGTGATGCGAATTCAAAAGACCGAAACGGGTTCGTTTAGAAACAAACAGTATGTGAAAAGGCCTATAGAGCTCATTTTAATAAAACGCTATGTTGGCAGAGTCTTATTCTTTGACTGGAGATCCTGCTTTAGAAAGGTAACCCATTCCAGCACGCTCCATCAATTCCACCATCTCATTACTTCACAGCCTGCACCCATTGTCCCCACAGCTTAACTTGTGCCTGGCTCTCCAATCAAGCCAATTGTGCTAGCCTTTAGGAATCCTTTGTAACATCAGAACAAAACAAGATATCTAAATGAATTTCTGTTAACCTACTGTGAAAGCATCATTAGTTTGTTCAAAGAGCCGTGGTTCAGAATGGTTCATGGTTCAAAACACCACTTCTAGAAAAAGATTTTATTGCAAGTAGCAAACGTTCCAGATAATGCTATAGCAGTATTGTGCAATGGCTCATTAAGGAGAGCGGATATAACAGTTTGAAATAACAGTTTGAAATGTCGAGATCCTGAGATAATCTTGTGATCTTGACGTTACACATTTTCATGCCCTCAATAACCCATTAGGATTATTATTTTTTTTTTGTATAAACCTCATAAATCTCTCAAAAATCTTTTAGAAATCAACTGCCCTACATTTGTTATACAATAAATTGCAAGTTTTTTTTTCATAGAACTGTGTTGCAATTGTTTACCTTGGAACCTCTGAGAGTTTCACTGCTTTCCAAGACAGTGTACTTTCCCCTGTGCCCTTTTCAGCCCATTAATGAGATTAGAATGTCCTCAGCAACTCTCGGCAGTCCCAAGAAAGGTTGAGGTTTAAAATGTGTCTCTCAGTGAGATAACCACGCTTTGAAGCCAGCTGATCCCAGGCAGAATTAGGTATTATCTTAGCAATAATTAGTTTTTACTGTAAGTGCAGTTTACGAGGAGGTAAACATTCTCAATTCTCATAAAGACAGTTACCATAGAGTTGGAATGATTGTTTTCCATCTTAAATTAGTTCTAGTTAATAAACTACAGAAATAAAAAAAACATAGCATATCATGACATGTCCATTGGCAACGGAGTAATCTGATTGGTTGTAAAGGTTGTTATGGTGTATAATATATTATATAGGCCTGGTTTCAAGCTGACTGGGTGAAAGCTGTGACCGAAGCAGATATGAAACACAGAAAGGGGAATGTTATGTTATGAAAGAAAGTTTAAAGATGTATAAAAAGAAAAGTCTGGAAGTCATTGACAGTTGACAATATGTCCTTTATTGAAAATGATCATTTAATTCTAAAAATAATAATTTTGTGAAAATGTTGTTTTCCCTTTACAAAAAAAAAAAAAATGAGATTACAGATTTTTTTAAAAAAGTGGTTTTCCACTCTGGAAATGTGGTAACCCTCCTCAGTCTTCATACAATAACTGATTATTTTAAACCCAGGGATGAGCCTGGCTGCTCTTTTAATAGACTCTCTCCAGGGCCACGGTATATGTGTTTTATCGAGGGGGCAGCGTACTGAGCGCGGTCTCACCAGCTCGTTATAAAACCTCCTCATAACGTCTTTTTGGATTTTGCTTTTTAAAACGATGAGCATATTATTGTGCACTGAAAAGAATGAAACAAAACCTGTTCCTTTTTTCACAGAGTGCAAGCAAGACGCATCAGACAGTGCACCTCACGAAATTCCACCTTTACTCAGGAGTCGCCTCCTATCCACAGTGCATGGGGGTGTAGAACAGCAATAACTCATCCTGTAAATGATGTTTATAAGCTGTGAGTCTGCGAGCCTGGAGCCTGCAGGGCAGTGCAGCCACTGCTAGCATCCCTAAAGTAAACAGTCGACTTTACTTTCCATGTTGCTACTTGTTACCCAAGGAGATAATGCTGCACTCTTTCCTGTATTCATTGTTAAGGCAATGGCACAATTATTCAAGCAGTTCCTCTGGGTTTCAATAATCAGTCAAGCCTCATTTTAGGAGGCACTTTTTTAGTTTATTATCTGTAAACAGTTCAAACAGGAGAGTCAGTATATGCTAGAATAAACCAGTGCAGAGACTCTATAGTAGAGCAGTCAATGGGCACCGTTTTATAAAGAAAACACTGAAATCTTTTCTTAGGATCTGCAGTAGAGGAACAAATCTTGCCCCAGTGTGAACACTCCTAATGCCCATTGACACCACATGTAACGTGAAATTGTGAAGTTTCTGTGACAACTAGTATCCAGTGCTGAGCAAATTCTTGGCATATAAAAGCACACAGTTTTCCCATGCAGTTTTTTTTTTTTGTTTGTAGTTTGGGATGTGTTCATATGTTCTTGTATTGGACTTACAAACAAAAGTAGCTACCTGTACAAAGCTTTTGTTCCAGTCAAGTGTCACACAGTAGATAATGCATTGAAATAGACTTCTAGTCAAAACGTTTCTCAAAGTATTTTAGTATAACCAACTCCCATCCTCTGTCCTCCAGCCAGTAGCTGGTTCCTATGTGTAAAACAGAAAACCTGTTTGGTCGTGGGATCGAATGATGCTAAATTGGGGTTAGAATGGGAAACAAAATAATTTGTCCACTCACATTTTTGTGTTCAATTTAATAAGAAACTTGAGGATTTGAATTCAATTTCAATGGTAAGGCCTTTTAAGATTTTAAGGCCTAAAAACACATCAACACACAATGACGAATGGCACTGTTTTTATATATGAACAGCACTTTCCTGAAAAACAGCTTAAGGGTTAAGAGTTGGCAATGTGGAGCAGGCCACTGATGCGCCTGTATCAGTTTAGTTTGATTGCACCTATCTGAATAGTTCGCAGTCAGGCCCTGACGTGGGGGTTATTTGAGTCCTGTTCCAATTCCTGTCATTCGTTGCTGAGATGCTTTCATAATAGTTTAACAGAGTGTTTTTTAGATAAATAGTTCTAGTGGAAATTTCTCGACTGTACTAATTTCTCCACCTAGTACATGCAGCATCAGACACTCCTTAGCATGAGCTGCCAGTGTGCCTGCAATTATATTAGGATGAGTAAGCACAGAGGAGATATTTAATACCACACTGTATTTTAACCTTTCAAAGGATGCAAGCAGAATAACTCTGTACCTTGAAATCAGTCCTGCCATGCATAAAAGGCCAAATGCAAAGTTTCTTTCTTTTAAAAAAAAGTTTATTTAAACTTAAAGGACTAGAATTTGAACTACAAAAATATTTCCCATGGAAGTTATTTCGCTTGCAATGGAACTTCCCCAGGACCCTGCTGCGGGAGTGGACTTGTCTATTGCCACATTCCTACTTTTTTCCATGTGTATTCAATTCTATGTGAGCTCACTTGTGCAATTTTGCTCATTTTAAAGTGATTTTTCCTACATCTCTTTCTTAAATGTTGTGAAAGGCACATCTGATGTCAAATGATATGTGTGGTCTTATCAGTCGTGTCAGAGTGGAACAGCCTAAAAGGGTCCCCTTCCTTTAATGAAAGGGACCCCTTTAAACTGTGGCTGACACTTGCTGGTACTTATCAGATTAGGGTTAAAAAACACTTTTGCAACATTGCAATTTTAAAAATTTATATTATAATACTATATATATATATAATATATATATATATATATATATATTATATATATATATTATATATATATATATATTGTTTGAAACTTGCCATGTTAAGATGTACATCAGTGGCCGCCCTATATACGTAAGTAAGGTCTAGAATGGATTTCATACATATACAAACGTGTTCTTCTTCCTAACATAAGTACAGAATTTGTACCAGAAATTGTATTGTAAAATTATCCTACTGTATACAAGGATTTATTACAATTTCACGGACGTTATATAGTCAGAAGGTAGTGAACCAGGACAGTCAGTAAAATTTTCTGCGTTGCTCAAGAGATTATCTCAGTGACTCTGTTAGTGAGTACAAGAGATCACATTACTTCAGTCAATCAATCAATCAAACTGCCTTTGTGAATCTGTTAGTGATGACCAGAGCCTGTATAATAGAGTACACTGAGCAGGACAGTCACTGCATCTGCATGGAATGGGTCTTTGACATGGAGATGAAATGACTGTGATGAGTATCTGGAGAATCTGGATCCAACAGGATAATGAACAATGTAACTTGAAATTTAACTTAATTATATAATATATATATATATATATATATATATATATATATATATTATATTATATATTTAAATCCACCTACCTAATGCTCCGACATTAGCTAGTGTGTTTATATTTATTTATAAGATATGTTGAAAAAGTTTTCCTATGCTAAAAGGTACGACGACGGTAAACATAGGTGAAAGATTCACGCCGGGAAGAAGTTTCTCGTTCAAACAATCAAACAGTGCGTGACACTTAGCTTGTTTTTCTGTCGTCAGAGAGACGAAAAAGAAAGGATAGCTCAACACTGACGAATAAGTCCGTAAGTTCAATGGGAAGCTTCAGTTAGTCCTGTGACCTTGGGAGTTGGAGCCTTTCCATTACCTCCCTGACTGCCGTTTTCCACCCCCCCCCCCCCCCCCCCTCCTCTCCTCTCCTCTCGTCTAATCCCCTCCTTTTTAAATGACTTTCCCAGACCCGGCCTGTCAATCACACTGGGGACTCGCTCTCGATTTCTCTAATTTCTCCCATTAGTGCCCCCCATCCCGACCCCCCTGCACACACTAAGCCGAGCTGCTACCTTTGATGTTTGATTGCTTCCATTCAGGCTGTTGTGAACCTGCTTTTCTTTACATTGCAGTGGCACTACAATGGTACTATGGTACTACGATAGAATGTTTTCCCAGTGGGAGCCATTTCAATACAGTTCAGTGCAACCTATACAATCAAAACTACAGTTTATTCCAGCAAGCATTTTTGACATACAAGTATCACAAGAAGTTGGTCTTTCATTTTCCTCTAATTAGTAACTGTTCGATACAGCAGAGAGATTAAACGTCAGAGTCTCTTTTTATTACTTCAAAATTGAAGGAAAAGGACCCTTTCCGAGGGCTGCACTGCAACACTGCTGGTAAGAACGCCTTTACATTTGAAAATCAATTGCTTTATTGATCTTGAATGAAATGAAAATTGCTTTTGCATAAACCAAACATGGGCAGAATTGCTCATCAGGCATTAATATCTGCCTTAAGATAAGTACTTTAAAATACAAAGGTAACAATATTGAAATAGTAATGTTTAGTTATTAAATAAAGCACTTTAGGGAATATTGTTTTAATAATCAGTGACAACGTAAGGGTTGTCCACTGAAAGAAACTATTTATTACAAAGCAAAATCTGTTTATTTAAGTAGTTAGCTTACTGTTTTTTTTGAGTGGAGTTCTCTTTCTTACAGTACTAGAGCGCTCTGCAGTTTTAGGTAGAGTTTTTCCTATACTGCTAGAGTGCTCTGCAGTGTGGAGAGTGGAGTTCTCTTTCCTATACTGCTAGAGCGCTCTGCAGTGTGGAGAGTGGAGTTCTCTTCCTATACTGCTAGAGCGCTCTGCAGTGTGGAGAGTGGAGTTCTCTTTCCTATACTGCTAGAGCGCTCTGCAGTGTGGAGAGTGGAGTTCTCTTTCCTATACTGCTAGAGCGCTCTGCAGTGTGGAGAGTGGAGTTCTCTTTCCTATACTGCTAGAGCACTCTGCAGTGTGGAGAGTGGAGTTCTCTTTCCTATACTGCTAGAGCGCTCTGCAGTGTGGAGAGTGGAGTTTTCTTTCCTATACTGCTAGAGCGCTCTGCAGTGTGGAGAGTGGAGTTCTCTTTCCTATACTGCTAGAGCGCTCTGCAGTTTTGAATGGAGTTGTCTCCCTCTGCTCTGTGGACGAGAGAAAGGGGGCTCTTATAATTTTTTTTCGTTCCACTTCCTTGAGCCAGGAAGTAAAATCAGAGGAGACATTTTCACAAGCTTAAATAAGCAAAACGATTTAGACGGGACACGGGGGTTCATGCCCCAGCTCTTCAAAGTAGCTCCAATAGGATCTTTAAAAGAGTGGAAAGTAGATAGGAGTTAACCACACTTCCTTCCTATAACACAGCTGGGCCTCTGTAGAGGTTCATCATCCTTCTACTGACCAGACTTTGCTCCCTTTAGCATCTGAAATCCAACAGGATTTCAACCAAACAAGGTGTTGCTGCATGGAAAAGAAACCTCACAGCATGGTAGCCATAACACCGGTGCAAAATTCCCAGATCTTTTATCCTGAAGGAACTGTTTGATATCTGTACACTGCAAATATATCTGTAACACTGAAGCATATTAATATAGGCAAGCAACAGCTGAGAACATTTTCTAAATGTAAAAGGAATCAGAAACATAACCCATTAAGTACCACATTATTTGTCTTTATTTAAATAGCTCATGAGTTTAATAGGCTCAGATTATGCTTTCCAACAGCTCTGATTTGATGATTGTCCCCACGACTTGTGTTTTATCAGTGGGTTTGACACATTGGAAAGTGAAAACATCAGCACACAAGGACAGCGTTCTCTCGTTTTAGCTGTCACCATTTATTGGAAAGCGTTGATGGATCATTTTCTGTTTCTGGGATACAAGCCTCGCTCTGCCAGTTCAGTGGGCCAGAGAATCCATCTCCTCCACTCTCTTCAAAAGAGCTCATTAGGCCCCCTGTGTTAACGAGACTCTTCAGGTGCTTGTCCTGGGAACGAGTCTACTTTTACGAGCTCATTAGCTCTCTTTGTGACGCACGGACTCTGTAGAGCGAGTGTGAAGAATCAGGGAAGGGGCTACAGAGGTCACTGGGTTCAATCCTATATAATAGACTAGGTGACTGAGAAAGGGAGGTGGAACCCTGTGCTTGTCTTTTGTACAACTTTAGTGGGGTAAACCATGGCAAAAGCATTTAACAGCAGTGTTAAAAGCACAGTAAAAGGCATGTTAGAAACGCAGGAAAGCAGCAGAGCACGAAGCAGCTAAGAATGGAGCAACAAAGCATGAAGCATGTATTAAATATGTTAGGATACTGCTACATGTGTGACTCCCCAGACTCCTTCAGTACCTCCAACCGTCTAGGGGGTTGTTTATCAGGGCTGTCTTATGTGCACTGGAAAACAATGCATGTTTAAAATAGATATTTAGTTCCTGGATAAAACCTAAATAAGGGCTTTGGGGGTACTTGACCATGATGAAAACCACTGCCCTATTTAAAAAAAAAAACAAAAAAAAAACAGTGTCTTCTGTTTTTAACTTTTACTACCCTCTGGTTTGTGTGAAGTTTGACACAAATATATTTATGATTTTATAAACGTCATTGAACGTTCTGGAGTACTGTAGTTATTCCATGAATGAGCAATGTAATCTGCCTGGTAATTCTGTATAATATAGTTACTGTGATATTTTATTACAACACCCCATTGCCCTCATAGCTCATGCTCTGCAACGCCTTTCGTTTATCGTGGTGAGTTGTGTTTACAAAGGGGAACTTTGGAAGACTGAGAGGATAAAAAAGACAGTGTTCAAAGTTCTGTCCAAATCAAACTAACTGCAGAGTTTGCATTGGGTGGAATCTCGGATAACATACGGCAACCTTTGTCCACCATGCAAGTTTCAAACAGCCTTTTAAAAGCACAAGTCCTTTTGAAAGCTGCTCTTATCTCCTGAATTACAATCATCAAAGCTGGAGGTCCAAAGTTCACCCATCGGAGGCAGAAAAACAAAGAGGAAATTACAGCAAAACAATCTGCAGCCTGGCTTTCCACGTGTTATTTCCTTCAGATGGGGGGGGGTGGGGATGCTTTGATAGTAGCTATGAGCTTGTTATATCCACGTCTGTCAGACAATGAGATCAGCCTCATCTGTTGTGGGCCATATCTGGCATCCATTATTAAAAGCCCTGATTTAGGTTTTATCCAGGAACTAAATATTTATTTTAAACATGCATTATGGAAAGATCTGATTGGGTTGCCTTGAAATCTACTCTTTCAAGTAATGATTAAGCAATCCAATCACTGTACTGATTATAGTATACCAGGAGAAAATACGTGTGAAAAGTCCATTGAGTCAAACTGGAATCAGATAGTTCTGTAGACCAGAACACCAGTAAGAACCAAGACCTGCTAAGGCTTGCAGAACTGGATGTTTGTTTTGCATTGGGCGGGGAAGGATTATACTTGTGGATAATGTAAAGTAAACACAGTGTGAGTCAGTGAACTGCAGATCGGAATTAACCCTTTGCCTTCAGTTTTTAAAACAGTTTGTTTGACTCACATAGTGACAAACCTGTCAGAAGCAATTGGATGTTGTCATACAGTCACAAAGGCATTGAGATCGTACATAAGATCATAAACATGTTAAATACAAGCATTTTTCTGACAGGAACAAATATTTGCAATTGCTTCTGTTTATTTATTTATTCATTTTATATAAAGGTTGTTTGTCAAACTTCCAGAAATGGTGTATTGTGGTCTGTCATATTAATGAGTGGCTAATATTCACTGAATGCTTGTATTTAACATATTTTCTTGAATTATCTTATATTATGTAAGGGGCCAATGCATTTGTCTGTATAAATGAGTGAGCAAGTCTTTCATCACAGGGGGATAAATGTCCCAAGTTTTCATACATTTGGAAACCACTTATTCAGTTGCAATGAATCTCGGTATAAAAATGTTTCAGCAGAAGTTATTGAGAGTATTGGATTCTGGTGATATATGGGGGGTCTGTCTACCACACTTACAATTCTGCAAATAACTGGAAAATATTCAACTGTGACTAAATGTAGCATTGACAGCATTAAGCAGCGGTTATTGGGAGTATCAGTGCAATGGAATTAATATTTCACAACCATTTTATTTTGGGAGATTTTAAACTGAACACAAAGGGGCCCTAGTTATGCCTTATCATTACTGTGAAGTGGAAAATAGAGTCAAATGTTACTGAGGCTACAAGATTAACTGTGAAGTCCTTTTACCAGTGACAGTCATATCCTTGCAGCTGCCTCTGAGCTACTGTTACCCCTTTGTGCAGACTGTTGCTGCTTTAGTCCTAATGTATTGGTGTTGAAGATCATTGAGTAAAGGAAGGGCCTGTTAATAATGAACTATTGAAGAACACTAACTTTTTTTTAATGTTTTCCCAGCTCACAGTTCCTGTATCCTGGGACTCTGTTTGCCAGGAAGCAGTTGAAGTCTGGGATCTGGGAACAACGTGTTCTAGTTCACTTTTAACTGAACGTTACCTTGCAGCAAAACTTGAACAGGATTGTTTGGATTATTTTAAGGTTCTATTACTTTATTTATTCACATGTTTTTTTGGACCTGGCGTTACGCGTGACTAAGGGTAGTTAGCTGCACGGTAGTTGGCAGTGAAATAAGTTCAAGGGTGCTGTTTATTTAATAGAAAAAGGATCCCCATAATCAGGAACATCCCTTGCATTTTACTGTAGCGTAATCAATCACACCATGAAGGGGAGTTCACATAGACCCCCAGTCCCCTTCACAGATGAGATCCATTAGCTGGAGAGCGGAGATGAATGCGGTAACTCGACACCGGCAATGCTTTTGATTCTAATCAGTTTTAAAGTGGAGAGAATGAGGCACACTCGGGTTAAGTGACACATCCGTCCGGATGTCAGTGTGTCAGGGGCTGGGCTGCAGGATTCTCCCCGTTCCCAGTCCCTCTGCTCTAACCACGAGGTCTCTTTTCATCAGCCAAACCCAAGCAATGAGTTTGGCTCGTGTGCCTGGCTGTGTCAGGGCGCTTGACTGGTAGGGGCCTCTGAGGTGTGAAGAGTGAGGCAAACTCCCCCTGACCTGTAGATCAAGCAGTTTTATCAGTAGAGTATAAAACAAAAACACCAGGAAACAGAACTTTGTTTTTTTCTAAACTATTAGTTTTATTTCAAAATCATAAGACACAATTCCATTAAAAGCAAACTGCTTATAACGCAGTCCCCAGCAGAGGCAGGAATGAAACACGAATCACATTTAAAAAGGAACAAACAAATCAGACAAGACCATTTCCCCTCCTAGAAAACATTGCTGGGCAATACAACTACTGCGCTCCCCACTACCGATAATGTACAGCAGGGTGTGCAGCCCACCAGACTAAAATCCTGAATTGTAATCAGCTGGAAGAGCTAAATCCACAGCATTGCAAATCTAGAATGGTTTAGCTGGGTAGATCAGACCCCATTTAGAGATCTGGTCCCAGCTAGAATGGAGTCAACAACTGGTGAAAAAAAAAAAAAAGGAGGGTTCTTTAACAGTATCTCATACATCTTGCATTTCTCTCACTGACACACAATAAACCATCTGATTAAAACAACAGATATAAGCTTCTAAAGAATGAGAAGCAATATGACACAAATATACCCGCAGCAGGAGTAGAATGAGGAAAAAAAAAACATTTACAACAGTCTTTAATCAAATGCAATTTGTGGTGTATGTTGTGATCAAACCAGGTCCTTAAAACAGGCAACACAGTGACCTACTGAATTGTGTTGCATGTACTGGAGATAAATATTTAGACTATATTTCAACTTCCCTCTATGTTATTGGGTTCTGGTGTCATATACAAAATCAGGGTCTTGGTTTTTCATGCACAGAAAAGTCTATAGAGGCCGATTCAATGTAAGCAATACCTAATTTTCAGAACTAAACCAATTTTCAATTTTATGCGTGGCCATAATTCAAATTTCATTCAGGCCCTGGTTAGATCCAAACCCTTTTAAAAAAAAGTTACTACTGGTTTACACTTCTGCTGAGTATGTTTTAAAAAGGATTTATTATTAAAATTATTTCTTATACAAAAATCCACAGGACTTAACAAAGACATTCTTCCAGAAAGAAAAAAAATGTTTTCAGAAAATAAATACAGTACAAGATCCAGACAGAGTTCCATCACTCACACAGCTGGGAAAATAAATCGATCCCAGTGCAAATTTAAATACCAACTTCCGAGAGCGTCAAAAATCACCTTGGAAGGTTGATACCTGGGAGAGAACAGGATGAGGAAACAGACTTCGTGAACTGTCACTGTAGGCAGGCGTATTTCTTCCACCATGATTTGGAGAGCGTTTTCATTTTATCTGCCGTGTTTTTCATTTTCCCGTCTTTGCGCGCCCGTTGCTCGGAGAATCTCAGTCCGGTAGATATCGCCGCGTCGAAAACCTCTTTCAGGTTCTTCTGTGTCAGGGCTGAGCACTCCACGTATGAGATGGCTCCAATCTTCTCTGCCAGCGCCCTGGCGTCGCTCTCGGGCACCGGTTTCTCCTGTTGCCGGTTGAGTTCGATCAGCACCTTCACGTCTTGGCGAAGGTCGCACTGTGTGCCGACCAAGACCACTGGTGCCAAGGGGCAGTGGCGCCTGATTTCAGGCACCCATTTTTCCCAAACGTTCTGGAAGGAGGCAGGACTCACCACACTGAAACACAACAGCAGGGCGTCGGCACGCGGATAGCAGAGGTGCCGCAGCTTGTCAAACTCATCCTAAAGAGAGAGAGAGAGAGAGAGAGAGAGTTAAACTGTGTGCTCATGTCAATACCATTTACAAGCTTTGCCCCCGCTTGTCTGTGCACAGTTCAGGTTGAATTAGGTGCACCTAAAGGATTGCACACACCCACTCATGTTACACAACAAGCATGCCTTTCCAGTTCTCTTTATTTGACTAGTTATTCACTTTTGTTTAAACAGGAAACAAATCTCATTGAGATTGACGAATTGGAGTTTTGTTTATCAACAACTTTTTAGGTGGACTTTTAAATACAGCAGACCGAAGTTCAGTTAGAAGACAGGCCTTGCAAAAAAAAAATAAAAAAAACAACCCAACTACACCCCAAATAATTCTTACCTGTCCAGCAGTGTCGCGGAGCTGAAGTCTCACTGGAGTTCCATCAACCTGCACCACAGCTGAAATCACAAACACAGTTAAAATATAAAGCCACTACACGGTTGTGACAAACAGTTTACACAGCACTTTATTTAGTAAGGCAGAATTTGCACAGGAGACGGTCTCTCCTCTCATTATCATTATCATAGAGACACGTACACTTGTCTACTGCACCGAAACCTTTGCCAGCGTTTGAAAGGCTTATAGGAATTCTAAAAGGGTTGCATTTTAACGAAGTGTGCTAACTACACCGTTTCTGCTTCTTATGAAGGCATGCATAGAAAATAATTTCCCAAGTTTAATATTCCATATATTGCTATATCCAAGTGTTTAGGCCAATTAATCCGCCCCCAGGCGCTGTGCCAATAAAATAATACCCAAATTTGCCTACGTGCTTTGCAAGGGGTCTGGAGTTTGAGTCTCCCACCTCTGCAGGGTTCGTTCTGTTGTGTTTGTTTATTTATTTAATCAGGAGATTCAACAGCGCCTGCTTCTGATTAGCAGCACGTCAAGACAAACTTCCTTTCAGTTCCAAAGTAACAATAAGAAAACATAAGACTGACACAATGTTGCAAACTATGTGTGTGTTCTGCTGAAAACCAGTGTCACAATTGTTATATAGTCCTATAGTTAAAATGAATAAGGAATCGTTTCAATGCAAGACACGTGTATAAAACATGCTACTGTTCTGCAATACGTCCTTAACTAGATATCTAAAAACACATTTGCATGTAATAATTTCATACTGTGACAGAAATGGTGCATTTAGTTATGGTTCGGGTCCTGCAATGTATCCAATTATCCCCAGACCCGTTCTTTATTAATATCTGCAAGAATCAGAATAATAACTCTTACCTGAGAAGTCGTCAAACGCAGTGGGCACGTACTTGGTCGGGTATCCATTCGTGGTATAGCTGACAACCAGACTGGTCTTCCCAACAGACCCGTCTCCCAGCAATACGCATTTCAAACTCCGCTCCTGTCCGATGCTGTGCCCGGTCTCTCTACCGTTGTGCGGCGGCACCGGAGGAGCCACGTGCTGTCCGTAATCCAAGGTCTTCTGAGGTGGCATGTTTTGTCGTTTTAATAATGTGCACAAAGAAATCTCAAAATAATATCAATATACTACAGGAGACGGTTCAGAAACGTGCGGACAGCTCTACAGTGTTGCTGTATTAAAGGGTGTAATAAATTCCTGCACGATTTCTGAAGCTCTGTAGTGTCACTGATATTAAACCAGACTAACTTTGCCTTCTGACTGTCTTCTTTGGCAAATATGCTTTAAAGACCCTCGGTGATCTGCATGTCCCCGCCTCCCCACTCCCACTGTGCGCAGATACCCTACCGGGAAATAGAACGCATTACACCCAGTCCCCGCCCCTCCATTGATAGCTGACGTCTTGAACAGGTTTTTAATTTTTTTATTACATACTGTGTAAACTAATTACAGTGTCAGAGTCAATCACTTAATTGCAAGTCATCATTGTCGATTTCAATAGATGCGTTTTACCCACATGGGCATTCATTATTATTATTATTATATAGTTTAACAAAAAAATATTCCTGCTGAGGTCTGATGCAACTATTGATTCTTCATATTGTAGGGTGTAATGTGAAATCACTAGGGGATTAAAAAATAAAAATAAAAAAAAAACACCGATTCTGCAAATTCGGAATCCACAACGATTTGAAATATGAAGCATCAGATTTAGGAACCCATAATGCTTCTATTTAGAACACACCGAATTTATATTCAACAATATCTCATAGACTGGTCGGGGTTCCTTCGTGTGCCAAGGGGAGCCGTATAAAGAACGCAGGGGGAATGCCTTGAGTACGTCTCCCCCTGTAGGACAACTTCTGCCTAACTTTAATATTAACAAAACATAGAAACATATTTTCATTACCATGTTATTCATTTAAATAAATGTGACGTTTATGTAAATAACTTAAAACAGAAAAATAAAAAATAAAACACTTACGCGTTGCCATTTTGACCCTATATAACAAAACTCAGCTACACAAAAAAAAGTTTTACCAACACCAAAAGTAATTGCATTGTATTGCAAAGTACATAATTTGCAGACTATTTTTGTATTATTCTTGTACATATAAACACTGATGTGGGTCCCATCAATATTTGTAAAATGGTGATTATTTTTTGTAATAAAATATCTTCTACGACTACCCTTTATCAATAAATCAATAATAAATGTATACATATACACTATATATATATATATATCTATATATATATATATATATATATATATATATATATATATATACACACACACACACACACACACACACACACACACACACACACACACACTTGCCCTACTCCACTTATATCACACACGGTTGTGCCAAGCTTTAGGAGAATTGGCTATTAACGGATTACAGTCCTAATGGCATAATAAACCGACGCGCGCGTGAGCAACGCGCGGACGAATGCGACCGCGGTGTCCTTTTGGACTTTTTGAAAAACTCTGAGATAATTGTATTTTTTTATATATATATCTTATATTTTTTTTTACAGAAATTTTCAAGTTCATAAATGTCAAGTGTCTATTCCAAGGATGTAGACGGGCTTCCCCTTCGTGTATTCACAATGCTAGACGATAGGCTACCAATAACACATATCATTAATTGCGTGTACAGCGTTAATCTAGAGGCGCAGAATACTGCAAATAGACTGCAGTATTCTATTACATCAAAATCCATTCATTTTTGTCGTAGTCGCAAATACCTTGGGGAAATGTTTTTTCTTGTAGTAATACACAAATATATCAATGCAGTGCAGTGTAGCCAACACATATATTATGTTATTAAGAAAGGAAACCAAAATACGTACTTGGGATACAGAGACAGGCAGCAGTAGACTACACGGTTGTCCGAAGCGGGAAAACACCCAATCTGTTTTCGTTGTCTTACTCCCGAGAGTTGTCTTCCCCCTTCTGGATATTAAAAACTAAAGTTATTTAAGCAATTGGAACTTGATTTTTTAAATAAACTCCACCCCCCCCGGAGTCAAAGCTGATGCACCCATTCAAAGACGTTTCCATTTGTGTTCAATTTACTAAGCCTACAGACCGCTTTGAGTAGGTATAAGAAAGAAAAACGCGTTTAATGTTGTAATGAACTGCAGGACAATCCTGATTATCTGATTGATTCGATTGTGCTAAAGAGTTCAATTCATTATTCCTCGTAATGTACTTCCTAATGTATTTATTGATCACGCCGTCGGGTTCTCCTCGTTACGATGTCTCGTTGAGATGATGCTACAAAACAAAGAGTCGATCGTTTTCTTGCTGATAAGAAGATCGCCTCTTTATTTGATTATAAGATTGATGACACCTGGCTTGATAGGCGTACATGTTAATGTTTCAAATCAATAAAGACTTGAATCTTTAGTGCGTAGAGGATATCATTTATATAAAAAAATAGTAACTTTTACCAAATGCTTTTAAATTACAAAACCTTTTTTTAAGCGGTTCAGTTCTCCACAACAGGAAACCACGTTGATTCCTAGAAATTTCTCACCGGGGAAATGTATTATACTAGTGTACACTACTTTTTTATTTTGAGAAGGAGCTAGAAGAGGTTTCGAATCGTCTGTCCTTGTAAAATATAAAAGCTTTGTCCATTAGCTGGGCAAACAGCCTCGGTGCCGCTGCAGCCACAGCCTGATAACAGCCGACAGACAAACACACCGGAGGCGGTATGGAGTCAGCTCTCATGACATTGTCACCAGGACGATACAAAACAGAAAGGGTAAAAGCCAGTGTCTTAGCCTGGACAAACGGTGACTCATTTACATTCAGTGCTCATGTTTCCATGCCCCGTGCCCCTATTGTTTTGAGAAAATCAATTTTCTTCAGCACACAGATCTTAGCTGACTAGGTGATACTAATTATCAGCACGCAAGCTAAACAAACTCGCACAATGCAAAGGGTTGTTCTTTGATATGCATCCCTGGCTTTATCACAGCACCGCCCTACAGAGTAGCTGATCTGAAGGCTATATTAGGGGCCCCTTCATATATATATATATATATATATATATATATATATATATATATATATATATATATATAACATCAATTGATTTTTAAAAGCCCACGTTTGAACTTCATGCTACCGCATTTTGAAAGGAGCATGACGTGTTTTTATTTATTTATTGCATAAAGAACTGCAGAGGATTTGTCTAAAGGCAACACAGGTGTGCACATTTGTTTCTGCCCTAAATGTACTTCAAATTGTCAACTGTGTCTGAAAAGTAACTATATGTAACTCTAACAAGTTACATTTTTTCAAAGTAATACATTACAGTAACTAGACATATTTTTTTCAAAGTAATAATTATTGTAGCTAGTTAGAATTCTGGTCAATTAAGTTGTAATGTAATAGATTCCTTTTCAAAGGTAACTTCCCCCAAAAAATGTTAGAGTTTACTATATTACAGTAAAAAGGGGTTTGGATATACAGCTATGACCTAAGGTTTTGCATCACCCTATAGAATTATATCTAATTTTGAATCATAAAGTCGAATGAAACCTGCTGAATAATTTTGCATTAACATATTGAATAACACACCGCTTTGTACAGTTTTCTACATGTCTTCAGTGTATGCAACACTAATTCTTCACTGGAAATAAACACAGTGCTACAGGAAAAAAAAAAAAAAAAAGCACCACCCACTTTTCTTTTTGCTTTATTGCAAGTTGTTGAAAAGTAGTCCTTTACATGTTAACAATACAAAATGAATGACATTTGGATTTGAATCCTCTATTAAGACTTTATCTTTCACCAGCCTTACAAACAGAATCTGAAACAATCCAATATTGTATACTGGCGAGGAGGCACAAAAACAGCTTTCACGGGATCATTTTCCATTGGGTCACTTCAATGGCAACACATCGGGCTTGTGCAATGCCTGCGGCACAAGGGAAGCTACAACGGGATGAGCCTGCTATTGGCAATACACCACAATGGGCTTCTATGTTGAGATATCAATACAATCCCAATGGTATGATCACATAACACACACTTCTGGTAATCCAGTGGGCAATATAGGATCCAAATCCACAGTGTTGCCATTGCTGTGTGGTTTTGGTTTTATGCAAGGAAGACATTGACATCATATTGAGATCTCAATGCGAATTAGTCATTGTTTTCAATGTGACAATGTATTTTTTTTCTCTTAGTTTGAATCTGTTTGATTTGGAATCATGCTTTTGCTGCTGAATCTAATTTTTGAGCGTATTTATCATTATTATCATCAATTTCTCTGGACTGAGAGGACAAAGTATGTGTGATCATAGTATACAATAAGGGGTAAGAATTAAGACTACACCCAGGTATTCAAAACTAAATTGAGGGTGGGAAAATAATTTGTAATGAATAAATAAATGTATTAATAAATTAGGTTTGTTTAGTGAGGTGGCTGTGTGGAAGAGGGACTAGTAGGTAAGGGGTGGAGTCTGGGGAGGGACATTTGTACATGAGGGGCGGGGTTTATACATGGGGGTGGGGTTTATATTTCAAGAGGCATTGGGTGGTTTTCTGAAGTTGCTTTCTTTGTATAAAATTTCTGTTAGAGAAAATTGAAGCTAGATTATTTAAAGAATTTATGATCCAAATTAGTTTTTAAGTCTGTGACAGTGTTGGCATCTTTAAAAACACCCTGTGAAAGTTTCAAAAGTATCAAACAATATTTTATTCATAAAAACAAACTTCAATAAAATAATTTTTTCATGCATTTTTTTATCACTTAAAAATAAATACAGCAAAAGTTTGCCATATTGACGCGCTGCCTGTTCCACTGCATTAGGAACCTGGCAGCCGGTTTAGTTGCTTTCCAGTAAATGATAGAACACACTTCTTTAAAAATGTCTTCAACGAAAGAAAAACCAGCTGCATCAAAGATCAGAACTATTCCTACTAAAGATAAATAAAGACAGTATAAGAAGGGGATATTTCACTTTTTTTTTTTTTTTTGCTTTAATGCATACTGTGTTTAATGATGTAATATCCTGAAATGCCTTTCTTTAGACAGTGAAATAAGCCATTTTGTATCATGAAAAAATACTGCTTTTGAATAGGTCTCTAGAAGGTGAGAAGGTGTAAAACCACATAGACTGAGGGCAATACAGAATGGATAACAATGTATTTGGGTTGATGCATTATGCTACATAGCACTATATAACATTCAAGTAAGTATTAATTATTATCTCATAACTACTGTCGTCCAGAATTTTAAACGCACGACTTGTAATCATTAACACTTATAGTGTAATTGTTGTGTTCTATTAAATAATATAATTTTGTAGCATTACAGTAAATGTCATGACAATGCGTTCGGGAAAACGTCTATGCATGTGTTAGTTTTCGAAGGGATTAGGTAGGATTATTCAAGCATTTTCTGTGAAGTTTTCTTGGTTTGAATGTTTTGCTGCTTTTCATTTTTGTTTAGAACTTCTATGAAACATTTAACTGTAGGATCTCTTCGAGCAGGACCATTTTTATGAATCTTTTCTGTCAGTCGCTATACTCCTTTCTCCTTGCAGCCCGGTGGATAGGACCCACGTCATAAATAGATTGGGAGTTCTATACAGTCTATAAAATCGACAATGAGGAATTGTCCTTAAAGACTTCAAATGTTCTGACCCGACTCACTCCTCTTTGGGTTTGGCACTTGGAATTTTCGCCTGGATCCTAGAAAAGAAAAATATTCAACTGGATTAGCGGGAAAAAAAATCACATGAAAAAACATGGATCTAATTCCATTAAATCCTACCTAAATGTGCAATACAAACAATGGTCTATTTGAACTATTTAAACAGGGGGCTGTCGAATGGATAGCTATAGGATCCTTATGGTTGACTGCGATTTGCAATATGAAGTATCCAATTGAAGAGCTTAATGGGTTTGAACAGAAAGTAAATTACTATGAGAATCCAGCCCCATATCTTAATCAAACCCTCATGCAAATTCCCAGCTTTTCAATGCAAAGCTTCCAATTCTATTTCGCTATTCCCCCGAGCGCCACCAGGGGGTGCTGGGTACTCACTTTGCTCGGATGTCACTGAGCTGCGCTCTGACCAGCTCCACATACTTGTCAATCTGCACCTGAAACGTAGAGAGGACAGCTGAGTCACACCTTACATAGCAACACACATACGCACGCGCGCACACACACACAACAAATGCACTGGAGACTTGTTTTAGTTGTAATGAATGTTATGTATGTTAATATATGTTTGTATGTCCATGTGTGTGGATGTATGTTTGTATGTATCATGTGACGGCCTGATATGCAGATGGATTCCTTGCATTGTGAAATATATAAAAAATGCGTATCCCCATTGCAAGACAGGCAAAATGAGACAGAAAGCTCTCAGGTCTGATTCGCTTGCTGGATGCCAGCAGGGGCTTGGTTGGTTGGTACCTCTGTATTATAGACTCTACACGCTTGCTCTCACGCACACGTGGCGAGTTGATTACATTTTTTTTTTTTTTTTTTTTTTGTTCCTGGGTAGTAAGTGTTATTTCCTAATTGCTTATGCCTCAAAAGCATAGAAAACGGCTATTATTCCCCACAAACTTTGCTTTTGTGACCAGGACAGGTACATTTCAAAATATCACTATTTCCAATGAGAAAACGGGCGCTTTTGTGCCTTTTCGTTCACATAAAGTCAGAAAAAAACAACATATGAATCCAAATTAACATTTATTTATACTAAAGTAATACAAAAATGACTACAAAAGATTTAGAAGTGAGTAGTTTTTCGAGATTTACGATTATACTGTAAATTTACATGTTGTTTTTTTCTGACTTTATGTGAACGAAAAGACACAAGTGTCCGTTTTCTCATTGGAAATAGTGATATTTTGAAATGTACCTGTCCTGGTCACAAAAGCAAAGTTTGAGGGGAATAATAGCCATTTTCTATACTTTTGAGGCACAAGCAATTAAGAAATAACACTTACTACCCAGGAACAAAAATTGTGTTACACAGTGTTATAGGACGTTACCTGGTGTTGTCTGTAAAGCAGCGGCAGAGAAAAGGCGCAGATCACCGCTGGAATAGAAGAGAGAGACACGCGTCACAACAGCACCCCTCAGTGGTCTAACTACAGTTTTGCAATTTCTGAGGTTCGTGTATTTTGCATTGTTTGGACCATAATCTAATAGTAAAAAAGTTGTAAATTGTAATCAATTGGAAACCGTGTTTACTAGCTAGTGTTTGTTCTCTCACTATGAAATGTTAGGTGATATTGCAATTGAAAAGTGAGCTATGTTAATTTACAATGGGCAATAATGGACCCACTGGGTGTCTGAAAGTTCACCACAAACTACAGCCTAAAGACTGAAAAGAAAAGACCAAATCAGTGTTGAATCCCAGCTCTGTCCAGTCCTTGTGGTGGTGAGAATGGAGGCTCTTACCTATAATGAGGAGAGTAAGGGCATTGAACACCGCTCCAATGTAGGTCAGCATATACATCAGCACTGCAAACTGAGAACACACACACATGGGTTTAACTCACAGTGTACTGCACCTTCGCAAAGAAGAATTGGGAGGGTGAGAGGGAAAGACAAATATATTTACATGAACTAAATACCCTCTAAATGTGCCCAATATATTGCGTATCTGTTTATTATACAGGAGCATCATAAAAACTGGAGGGTACATGGAGGAGAGGTCTGGCAGGCAGTTCCAACACGACAACGACCCAAAGCATACGGCTAAGTCAACACTGGAATTCTTGAAGAAAACCAAGTTAAAAGTTCTAGAAACGGCCTTCACAAATCATCAGATCTCAATCCAATAGAAATATTTCAGGCTGAAAAAAAGCTGTAGCCAAGCATTGTAAATCTAATCTGTCTGGGCTGAAGGAAATATGCAAGACAGAATGGGTCCAGATTTCACCAACAAGATGTAACACACTGGTTGAGAATGATCACAAACGTCTGAAAGCTGTAATAAAAGCAAAAGGAGGAGACACAAAATACTAAAGTAATACTTTAGTCATGAAGGAATACTTTAAATGAAATAAGTTTGCATGTTTTTTGATAAATATTACTTGTTAAATAACTACAAATTGTGTCTTTTATTAAAAAGTGGTTACAGTTCACTAAGTGCTTGTTCTTAATCTGTTTCCTTGAATTATTTTATAATAAGCTTTGGGTGCCAATACTTTTGTCTGCACCCTTCATTATGTTTTATTACTGTTTCTGCAGTCAACAATATCTGGCATGTTTAATAAAGTCACA
Source organism: Polyodon spathula (assembly GCF_017654505.1). Classification (NCBI taxonomy): domain Eukaryota; kingdom Metazoa; phylum Chordata; class Actinopteri; order Acipenseriformes; family Polyodontidae; genus Polyodon; species Polyodon spathula. Next base: position 273,229 of record NC_054573.1, on the reverse strand, counting down.
AGCATACTCTTATACATAATTCATGTCACAGAGGGAGGGAAAGTGAGAAGCGAGAGGGAGGAAAGATTGATAGAGAGGGAGCAAGGGAAGAGAGTTGGAAGGTAGAATTAAGTAGAGGGGAGGATAGGACTGACAGAGATAGATGGATTCTCCTACCTTCAAGGAGTCAATGAAGTCCTCAATGAGTGCAAGTCTCCTCAGCTCAATGGCGGCCGAGTTGCCCATTGAAATGACCCTGTCGACATAGCTCTGAGCCTGCTTCTGAGAGAGGCTGATATCCATATCCAGGAACTTCCTCACACACACACACACACACACAAACACACAAGCTTTATACAATTGCTTGATAAAAAAACAGTGTGAGGCATTTCACAGGATCATACAAAACAATTGAATTTTTCTTAGTTACTAAATTGTACTACAATCGCTTAATATCATGTAATGGAACCCCTATGCATGTTACCACCATGTTGAAATGTCCCAGAAACAATACAATGGGAAGCCTGGGCGGGACTCACTGGAAGGGGCTGGCTCCATCAGACTTGTTCAAGACCTGCAGGACCTTAGTGTAGAGCCTCATTCCCAAGGTGACACACATGAGGAGGAAGGCCAGGTTGGAGATGACACTGATGATGCTGAACTGAGACAGGGAGAGGAGCGCCACCACCAGGCCGGTGAACACAGCGCCTGTCCGCTTGGAGTCCTTCCAGTAGATGAGCTCTGAGACCACTGGGAGAGGGACAGAACAGGAGTGGGACAAAGAGGTTCAAGGAGAGAAAGCCACCAACACAAGAAAAGTTAGGAATGAGAAAGCGGTTCTATTAAGGGTAGTCCCATCTTAGCACACCGTTTATCCCTATTAGGGGAATTTAATAGGACAGAATCATTTTGCTATATTCAGGTTTTTATATATGTGACTGTCTCCAAATTAGCCATAAATTAATTAGGAGACGGCCACATTCTACACAAGTTTAGTATAGTTGGGGAGTTTTAACCCCATCCATGCTGAAAAAATAATAATAGCAAAACCATCCTGGTTTATAAACTAAACAATACGTTTTAAATAACAATACAACACAAATGCAAAATACCTACACACACAGGTACCCATCACAGATGTATATCTTCAGCCCAGTGCAGTAACTGATAGCATGTATTAAAATATAAATACATGTTTGTTAAAACAGACTTCTTTCAATTCTACACATGTGAGAATGTATAGTAAATGGATGTGCATGGCATGGGAAATGTATGGATTTATTTTGTTAGCTACAAACACTTTAAAATGAAAAAGAAAAACTCAAGCCATGTCAGTTTGAATCGGTTGAACATTTATCGCAGGAACGAGGAGTTATTTCTTTGTTTAAAACCCATGATGTCTTTTCACACTAGACACAGCTAGGAGCCCCCTTGAGTGGACATTTGAGCCTTCTTACCCTTTGAATATAAAGCCGCTTTGCTGATGCTATGCGATTCTTAAGGGGGTAGCAAATGCTACTGTAGGGCGCCCAGTTTGTCGGGATTCTGGGTAAAACTATGAAGAATGCAGTAAGTTTAGCCAGAACCTTCGTGGGGGGGGGGGGGGGGGGGGATTTGGAGAGGAGACGTCCTGTTCCTTATCCAGCTGCTCCAACACCTCACACAGCCCCCCCCTTACTCCTCCACTCGCCCCACTCTCTCTCTCCTCAGCTCCAGTCTCACATTACAGCACTTCCTACCACTGAATTCACAGCTAGCCAAAATTTGACATACCCATCAGAAACTGCTCCCTGTGCATGGGAAGAAAGTGTTACATCATGTTTTGTTTTTATTGAACTGAGCAGGGTGAGGGAGCAATTAGTCTCCATGTCTCAAGCCTGCTCTTGACTGGAGGGAGCACCCTTTCCTTAGGGGTGAGGGAGCAGTTCAGTCTGCATCACAAGATCGTTACAAAAATTAGGAACAAACAGATCACATATTTTTTCTACAAGGTGTTCTGAAATACAGCCTCTCTAAACCATGTTTGAGACAACATGAGACACAGGATTGCTCAAATATGTATCATGTGATAAAGGTCACAGCGCAGGATTGAGTTTTAAAATAGCTGCACTTGTTTATTGCTCCCTTGAAGACACTCATAAAGCAGTGCCTTACAGGTCTTTGTCAAAGACGTGGTCTGGAATCATCTAAATAATTCTGATATACTGTGTTGATATAGTTAAGCAACAGCTACGGGACATGCTGAGCCGATAAAACAGCTTACTGAGTGGATAAAATCGAAGATTTTCACAAGCAAGGAAGACTGTTCAATCCAAGTATATTATATGGGTAACACTTTAGTTTAGCAAAAAGGCAAAAGTGTATAACAGACTTCATATTTCTAATCACATATTATAATTGCTAAAACCATAATCAATAACATGTTTATAGATTGTTTATAATCACTTAGAGTGGAACCCTGCATCTATAGTTAATATAGTGCACGCTTGGGTATTTTATTTTATTTTTATGTCTTGTATTTGGATTATTTTAAAAGCCAGTTACGTACAACGAAACAAATTAGTCACCGACATAACACAGTATAGTCATATCTATACATACATTGTGTAAAAGACTGCTACTATCATATAGGAAACTCTAGACAAGACACTCCTTTAATATTCCTACAGTATTCGCTTATATAGGATATGAATCCTATATACCAAATAAATCATATGTTATTCAGAATGAGAAATTCTGTAGGAACCACCATAGGGCTCATATAGGTTCACCTATAGGAGAGCAACACTGAAATAGCACATAAGCCTCTACAACAGGTTACTATATTAAAGGCTGTTTCTGTATTCAGGGGGATGTATGTCAAAAATGGATTTTGACATTCTTTTCAAAACAAAGTTTAAGAGCCTCTCGTCCGACAAATTACTTTCACAGCTCAGCGACACACCCACACCGCCATCAACAACAACAACAACAACAACAACAACAACATCAAGCCTCACCTTTGCTTGCCATTTTGGCTTGCCAGTCCCTTCTGCTCCCTCACAGCCTAACATTCAAAACCCTGTGTGCTTTTTTTGGCCTCCCAGCCAGAGGGCCTAATTATAACTGACCAATCACAGGAAGGGTCACACCTGCTGTTGACCTTTTCCTGGGCTGGGTGGGTTGTTCCATATTCTTTACAAGACTGTGAAAGCTGCTCCTCCACCCTCACTAGCAGGCTCTCAGCTCTAACCCTTCGTATGATATAATACAAGACTCTTGCTATCCACTAATCTCTCTGTCAGTATTAGAGATATGAATGCATATCAAGCTGCAGCAATGTTGTGGTGTATTTCCCCCCCCCATATATATATATATATATATATATATATATATATATATATATATATATATATATATATATATATATATATATATATATATATATATATTTGTGAATTGAACATTTCCCAGAACCCTACTTTGGCAAAAAATCTATGAAATGCTGCTTCTTTGGCAATGTGTCCTATTAGAGCTGTCAGCGTGGCCTATTTACTACACATGCAGAAGGACTGGGTGTGATTATTCATTTGGTTTATTCAGTTTTATTTAGAGCTGTCAGTGTGGCCTGGTGCTCTCAATAAGATTTGAGCCCAGCTGCCTTGTTGATTCTCCAGTAAATTGCTGACACGGGGAGAAGCTTCAGACAAGCTCTATCTGCTCCTCCTAATTACCTTCATTCCTCGGGCCCAGGGGAGCCGTCGTCATGGAGACCAGGAAGAGCACTGCACTCAGGCTTCTGTCCCATAGATCACTAAGGCCACTTGGCCTTAGGGCCCAAGAGGGTTTGAGCTAATATAATTTGTTAATAATCTGAAGTAATTCAAGTGAGTGTGTGTGTGTGTGTGTGTGTGCGTGCGTGCGTGCATGCGTGAGTGCGTGCGTGTGTGTGTGTGTGTGTGTGCGTGCGTGTGCGTGTGTGTTGTGTTGTGTGACGTATTGCCATTACGGAGTGTGACCCCTGTGGTTACCGAAGACAATGGCTTGCGGTGTGTGTGTGTGTGGTCACTGGATTGCGCTCCACCCTGTTACATCAGTGCTGTGATCTCATGGTGTGGCTGCAATACGATCCCTGCGGTCAAAGGGGATAAGTGTGTCAGTCAGTGATGTTTGATGCACAAACGTTTTGGATTCTGACCACTGCCGGTGAACTAAAGTTGAAAGATATATACATGCAGTCTGTATTTGTTGGGGAAAAGTGTTGTCTTTGCAACAAAATCCAAGTACAAATGCATTTGTCAACAGCTGAAATCTGCCTAGCAGCCAATCCAGTGGCATATATATATTCAACATATTTAACAAGAGAAACAGAAAGTTTTAATTGACAGGGAAGAGAAATGACCCTTACACAAATCAGCTGCAAAGCTAAGCAGAAAGTAGATCTAGTCAATGCAAACTGGACCAAATTCACTCCTGAGGACTCCAGTTCCTCTTTGCCTTTACATCTCCTTTCTTTTTGACAACAATTCTGAAGAAATTTGGGTCAGTTATCCCCTTCCAGGTATTAGAAAAATCTCGACAAAATCATTTCTATCTTTTCATTTTGAATTCACTTTTTGTCTGTCTGCATACCCTCTCAAAACCCTGGCATGCCCACACAAACCCTAAAGCATGGCCTGTGTGTAGATTATTAAACACCTAGGAGTCCTGGCTAATGAACATCTGTGTATTGAACAAATATCAGCACCAATGAATGGAGTGGGGCTAAGATAATTTACTTACCTATATCGCAACTATGAACTCCAGTTGACCCCAACTTCTCCCCAGTTTCATTCCAAGTGAGCATGCTTGGGAGTAACTTTTATAATAGCAATCCTTTTACTACCTCTCTGCACCAACTTCGCATCAAGGCAAAAAGAGGCCCAACCAGATATTAGGTACAGGTCCCAGTGAATCTTCCAGACAGTGTTTATTTATTACAGGATTATGAGATCTCACCTGACAGGAGCATGCCTCCCCTCGGGCTCTCTGATTGGGTTAACGCTGTGTTCCACTGCTCACTGATTTGCTCTTCCTGACTGTCCAGCCCAATGGGGTGGGAGGTGATGTCCTGATGCCCCGCCCCTGGCAGTGTGGTAAAGACCAGTGTGGTGGTATCTAAGGTCGCGTAGGGGTCAGCGCTGGACTGCAGCGACTCTGCAAACAGACAGAGGAAATGTTGTTCATCAATGAATCCCAAATCCAAATAAACTTGTTTCCATGAGCGCCAGTCTAAGCTGATCCAGGTTCTCCCGTGTAGTCTACCCAAGCTGAGTTGAGTTGGAGCTTCTTATTACAAAAAAAAACAAAAAAAAAACATAAGAGAACAGTTAAGATACTTCAGAGCTGGCTATCAATCTGGTAAAAGCTATTGGGATTAGCCTTTCGTCTAATGAATGAACTCAAAGATGTTGAAGACAGTGAAACTATGATACACTACATTACCTCCATTAGACAAAGTCATCAACTATCTGGTAATATGAGAGACTACATCATCAAGCATGAGCTCACATCCAGAATGATCACATTCAGAATGCTATGTGTTATTTTAGATCCAATTTGGCCCATATTTAAATTTTGCCTAGTCTTCGGGATATTACATTTCAGAAAAAAAGTGTTGACAGCCCAGTTTGTTTACATTCCCAAATGTAGTTTCAGCTGTAATGAAAACACGTTAAACCTGCTTGCCACTGTAATCTCTGATCCAGGTAAGAATGTTAACGCTACTACTTTCAGCATTAGGAGGTTATACACACTTCAAGCTCTGTTGTAGGAGCTCTAACTTTCCTACGAACACTTGTTTGTTCTCTGTTGCCAAGGGGTCTGTGTCTGGCTCCTGTTTGGACTTACTGCTCAGGCTGTGTCTTCCTAGCAAGAGTTGGACCAAAACCGTGAACACTGTAAATATTGTAAATAAATGTTTTCTTGTAGATTAGGGGACTCTTACCGGGGATTATTGAACTCCCAGGAGTGACATCCTCTGTCTCGGAAATCTGTCCATCCGGAATTCTGTCCCTCTGTCCTTCCAAGGGCTCTGAAATCCCAGGCTGGAGATGGTATTCCAAGCTACGCTCAGGAGCACCCTGAAGGTCCTTGGATAAACCTTGTTCCTGAGTCTTGGAATCTTCCACTAAGGAAAAAGCAGGATCCCACTGTGCGAAGGCATCCTCCCCCAGCGGGGAGCTCCTGGTTGTGTCGAGAAGGAGAGTCTCGGCTGTGTCAGTCCTGCTCAGTCCAGACGTCCGGCTCCGCCTCCTCCTCGCTCCCACTGAGTCCTGCTGTGATTGGCCGGCCTCCTCTTCCGCAAAGGTGATGTAGGAGAAAGTGAGCTCACAGGAGTTCTGGCGAGGGGTCCCCCAAACCAGCGGACAGCCTCCCCCAACCCCCTCTTCCTCCTCCTTCTCTTCATCCTTCGACCAGTGCCGAGCTGTCTGCAGCTCAGGGAAATCTGGCTCTTCATCTCCGCCTGGAAAACAAGGAGACCGTGTTCAACAGCATGGGCTTCATTTGACCTTGTGTACAGCTATGGCCAAATGTTTTGAACTAAATTCATTTCATTTAAAAAAGCAAACTAAATTTGCTTTTTTAAATGAAGCCTGCTGAATTATGTTTCATTAACATGTTAAATTACATACCACTTTGTAGTTTTCCATATACTTAATGTTAAAAAAACTGACATTTCGAAATATAACATGAAATACAGTACTGCTATCAGACTTTTGTGATATCGTTTTGTAGTTTCTTTGATTACATAATGTTAAATAAAAGATCTAAATTATATTCACTTATTGACAACTATGTCTCAATCCTAAAATTCTAGGTGATGAAAACTTTTGGCCACAGCTGTAGATACACACTCCTACGCAACATACTCTCTTATTGTCTAGGTATCACTTACCTTCAATGCTGGAAGGGGTGGAGTCAGGTGTAGTGGAGATAGAACCAGATTCCTCTGTAACCAATCAGAGTGGGACAAAATTAACGAAGCGATGGCTAGTAACTATGGAAACTAAAGCTGAGGGAACACGAAGCCACTCTGTGGACTGGAACTTGGTTTCAGGAGACTAGGCTTCAGGCCGCTGGATGGCACACCAGGGGAGACTTGGGGTTTGATATGGCGATATATAAACATCATTTAGATATTTTGCTTAACATCGTGTAATCAAAGAAACTACAGAATGATATCGGAAAAGTCTACCAGAAGCCATAATAGTAGTACAGTATTTCATGGTAGATTTTGAAATTTTTGTTATTTTTTTGTTAAGTATATGGAAAACTACAAAGCGGTATGCAATTCAATATGTTAACGTAACATTATTCAGGAGGTTTCATGAAGCAAACAAAATTAGTTAATTCTATAGGGTGAAGCGAAACATTTGACCAGAGGTGTATTTATTTTCAACCACACCTTAAATTCTCTTAAGCCCCTAAGTTGACTTCTATTGGAACATGCATGAACAGTAATTGTTCCCCTTTTCACTGGAGACAGGAAAAAACTGGTTTGAGTTCAGACTCACACACACACACACACACACACTCACGCACACACACACACACGCACGCACGCACGCACGCACGCACGCACGCACACACACACACACACACACACACACACACACACACACGCACGCACACACACACACTCCCGCATGCACAAACACACACGCACGCACACACACACGCACACACACACACACACACACACACACACACACACACACACACACACACACACACACACACACACACACACGCACGCACACACACACGCACGCACACACACACACACGCACTCACGCACACACACACACACGCACACACACACGCACACACACACACACACACACACACACACGCACACACACACGCACACACACACACGCACGCGCACACGCACGCACACACACACGCGCATGCACGCACGCACACACGCACTCACACACGCACACGCACACACACGCACGCACGCATGCACACACACACATACACACACACACACACAATGTGTGTATGCACCACACGCACGTGTTGCACGCACACACACACAAGCATGCATACATGCAGCCACGTACGCACCGACACAACACATGCACGCACGCACGTGTGCACGCATACATGCACGCGCGCACACACACACACACACACACGCACACACACACACGCACACACACACGCACGCACACATGCACGCATACATGCACGCACACACACACTGTGTATAATGAAGGAGTAGTGGTGGCTTTGTTCTTTGACTGTATTGAGTCCGTATGTAGCTGTACATTACTGAAGGCAAATGATTATCATACGCCTTCAGTAATGTGCAGCTACATAGGTTCTACATATTCTATAGGAAATCAAACCTAATATAGGCAACCTTTGTCAATGGGAACACAAAGACATCTCACAAGAAAATGTGACAGTTAGAAAGAGAGCGAGGGATACGTACTGTATATGCTTGTATGCTGACATACATATATATATTTATGTAGTATATGCAGTACATATATACACTATGAATGGATGTATAGATAGACAAAGACCTTTGTTAAAATGTTTATCTAATTGAATTACTAAACTGCTTTTTTTAGTGCTATTCATATACTTACATCCAAACATGATATACACATAAACAAACATGCATACATTGTGTACATACTTCCAAACATAGAACGCTATACATCTTTTGTTACATATATACAGGTACTACATTTAAACATATGCAAATATGTACCTACCTACTACATATATCCAGTACAGATACATACATACATACATACATACATACATACATACATACATACATACAAACACCGGATGGATACAAAGATAGGTGGCTCCAGTCATCCTCCCATATTTTTCTTCATTCGTACAAAGACAACAGAGCAAAATGTGTAACAATAAGATCAATACGTACTGCAGTGGGCAAACCCTAAAACCTGGCCCATGCTCCATCCAGCACCATCGGGGCCCATTCAAACTTGAGTCCCTGCTCAGCTTCTATTGCTGCTGCTGCCCCCAGCTCTCTCCCACCCCCCTTTCCCCTCTTCCACTCCCTCCCTCCCTCCCTGTCAGGCACTCTCCTTCCTCTTTGTATCACTTTCTTTCTTGTCTCGCTCTCTCTCTCTTTCGCTGTTTGTTTTATTGCCAGGCGACGTCCGTGTGTGAGTTTGTGGGGTGGGGGTGGGATAGGGGGTGGAGGGTATCCCCACCTCCCATCCCCCCCACATCTCTATCTACCCCTCCCCATAACCTTCCCGTCTACCCTGGGTCCCCCTTCCCATGCGTCGGTACGGGGTATATGGAAGGGCAGATGGGAAGGGGGAAGGGTACGGCAGCCTAGGTAGGTCAGATCTTTGTTCTCTATGTATTTTTTAATTTAACTATGTATCTTTATACCTGTCTTCCATCTATATGTAATTATTTACTGTATTCTTTGCTTTGCTCTTATTTGAATTTGATCTTATTTTCTATTGATTTTATTGTACTTTGTAAATGCTCTTAACTGATATTTTGTAAAGTGATACTTTGTATTCTGATATTTTGTAAAGTGATACCTTGTATTCTGATATTTTGTAAAGTGATACTTTGTATTCTGATATTTTGTTATAACTGTAAGTCGTCCTGGATAAGGGCGTCTGCTAACAAATAAATAATAATAACCCTACTACTACTACTACTACTACTACTACTAATACTACTAATAATAATAATAATAATAATAATAATAATAATAATAATAATAATAATAATACATGTATTTACATTCTATGTACCGTACCAGCACAAATTATGGCAAAAATGATTTCCAGCAAGATTAGGGGTGGGGATTGTATTGCCCGCATTTCCTCACTCAGACCCTTTACTTACTGATTATCTTGATATAGTGGAATAGATTTTAATTCATTTACCAGCAATGCTGAATGACTGGGTGAATTGCCAAATCTAGCCAGTGACTGCCAAGACGGGAACAATATTCAATGCAGTTGTGTCCTTGGCAGTCCTTAGACAGAAGCCTGTAAATCATTTGTGATGCTACTATAAGGACAATGATCAATCTGACCTAAATGATTAAAATTACATTTCAAATCAATAAAAGAAAAAGAAAGCAAAGATATTGTTAATTTTAAAATTGCAACTGGAACTAAGAGCTTGTCAATGAATGGAGTGTAAATACAAATACATGTGACGATAACAACAAACTACATCATCCAAACATCATCCAAACGTTTTTTACATCATCCAAACAGTCATCTTGCATTGAAGTTTTATTTTAGCAGGGCCCCTAGTGAAGCTTTTAAAACAGAAACTACAGAGCAAAATAATCTTCAGGTACTGACAGGGAAACAGTGTCACATCAGGGAAAGGCAGAAACCGTGTATAACAACCACACGCTCATATCAGATCTCTTCATGTTTAAGTCAGACCATCTTCCAACTAGAAACGCTTAGCTTTTTGACCCTGTTAATTTGGTTTAAGCTTTTGTTTTGATAAGCAACGTTGTTTTTGGCTGAGTCTATTAGTTTATCACAGTGTATTTGCTATACTGGGAATGCATTTTGCTTGGGAGTAGAGGGTTTATTAGTCTTGGGGGGGGGGGTATTTTAACCCCATCCCTGCCAAATTTATGAAACCCTTTTTTTCTCAAAAATGAGAAGAAAAGAAAGTGGGTCTCAGCTCTGCTGCCAGCAGTTAAGCACAATTTTATTGCTTCATTTATACTGTATTTCTAAAGAGCCCTGTAGCTGAAGGAACATATGGAAATAAAATGGTAAACTAACGCATGACCTCACAAACAAACAAACACATTCATTAAAAATAATCGAAGCAGCCTGTTGAGACTAGATGTATTCTCCAGGGCTAAAATGCGCTGGGAAAACTCTCTTAATCTTCAGGTATTAACTAGGCCACAGATTAATAAGAACAAAACAACAGGGAGGGAGGGAGAGAGAGAGAGAGAGAGAGAGAGAGAGAGAGAGAGAGAGAGAGAGAGAGAGAGAGAGAGAGAGCTAAACATAGACCGGGCCAGAAAGAGAGCATCCAATCACAACAAAGCAGGTGTGATCCAAGAGAGTCTGAGAAGTACACAGGTAAGAGAGGAGAGGGGAGACTTTCGAACAAAGAACTGAGAAAGAGAGAGGCTGAGCCACCTTTACAGTGACGAAGAAGAAAGGGAAAGACGGCGATGATACCATCGGGTACTCTTGCATTAGAATTATAACCTGTCAGACCAACTGTCGACTGATAGAGGGCATAGCAGGACTTAGCAGAGAATAGAAAAATAAATAGGTTGAACCACTGTGAATCTTGCATGGAAATTTAATTACAGCATACATATATAACCTTAGAATTGTGAACCATTTTTTGTTAACGATCATGATGCTTTACTGAATTGAGAGAAGGAAATAAATAGAGTGTGTGCAAAAAAGAACAAAACAGTAGAAAAGACCGTACAGAGAGTACAGACAGAAAGGAAACATCGGAATAAATTAGAAAAACAAAAAGCCAGACTGATGAAGTGCAGGGGGGCGGACAACTCGCAGTGGGACAGCAAGATGCCCCAGATGACCTCCTTTGTGAGGCTGCTGGCCCGGGAGACAGAGAAGATGGTGTCCTTCTTCTTCAAGGGAGAACCCCAGGAGGAGGAAGGGCTGGACCGTGTCTACTTGGACCAGCCGGTGCTAGACAAGGAAACGGGCGAGGGGGGCACGCGGGGGGGCCTGCGCTATGCCTTGGCCAGCATGCAAGGCTGGAGGGCACAAATGGAGGATGCCCACTCGTGTGTGGCTGAGCTGCCAGGAGAGCTGTCCGACTGGTGCTTCTTTGCTGTTTACGACGGGCATGCTGGCTCCAAAGTGGCCCAGTACTGCTCTAACCACTTACTGGAGCACATCTTAAAAGCTGGAGGAGTGAAGCAAGGTGGGGACCCGGAGACAGTGAAGGACAGCATCCGGGAAGGCTTTCTGACCATCGACAGCTACATGCATCGGTTGACAAGGTACCGGGGCTGGGACAGCAGCGGTTCGACCGCTGTGGCCGTCATGCTTTCACCCGAGCATATCTATTTCATCAACTGCGGCGATTCCCGGGCTGTCCTGTGCCGTGACGGAGAGGTGTGCTTCTACACTGAAGATCACAAGCCTTTTAACCCTCGGGAGAGGGAGAGGATTCAGAATGCAGGCGGGACGGTGACCCTGCAGAGGGTGAACGGCTCGCTGGCTGTGTCCCGGGCGCTGGGCGATTTTGATTTCAAGGAGGTGGAGTGGCGCTCCCCCACCGAGCAGCTGGTTTCCCCCGAACCGGAGGTGTATGAGGTGGCCCGCTCCCCTGGGGATGAGTTTTTGGTGCTGGCCTGCGATGGAGTCTGGGACATTATAAGTAATGAGGCTCTGTGCGCCTTCGTTACGAACCGGCTCCAGGTTTGCAGTGATCTGAAGGAAGTGTGCGCTCAGATCATTGATACATGTCTGTATAAGGTGAGTGCATTTCTTAACCAGTCATATAAGATGTACACAGCTATGGTCAAAAGTTTTGCATCACCCTATAGGATTAACAAATTTCATTTACATATTGAACTACAATTACTTTGTAGTTTTCCATACACTTAACAAAAAAATTAAGTAAGATTTCTAACATGAAATACTGTACTATTACTATGGCTTCCGGTAGACTTTTGTGACATCATTTTGTAGTTTCGTTGAGTTTTTAAAATTATTTCTCAATCCTAAAATTCTAGGTGATGCAAAACTTTTGGCCATAGTTGTACAAGACTATAGAAGACTATAAAATAATAAATAGAAAAGATAAAGTTAACCCAAGACTCTACTTCAAAGTTAGCACAGAGAGGAACAAGCGGGCATAACTGGAAATGAGCCTTGATGGGCTAAATGCTCTTTTCTCATTCCAAAATGTTTCTTATGTTCTTAAGTTCCACAGGGTCTAGGGAATTGTCCTTGAATCTGGAAGACACAGAATTCCTAAAAAGGAATTCTAATCGCTAAACAGTAAAGTAGCACAACATTATACTCTAATGTTCATCTCAAACTTGCAAACCCCATTCATTTGCCAGAGATTGGATTACAAAGGATCTGAAAACAGACCCTATCTAATTGGCTATCGAACACAGAAATTGCAAAATGACATCATTTAAAGAGGGTGCCTTGTAAAGGTTTTAAAACTACTTAAAGTTACATAAGAAGGCTGTGACCTTATAAGCCGATTTCAGGTAGAGGCTTGTGTTCAAATTACAAATGGCCTAAAAGGACGTCATTATTTGAAAGAACCTTTTGTATTCTGTATTAGTTTTCAGTGAGCTTTTATGTAATGTATTGATCAAAACCAGTGATCTGAAACAATGTTTTATCCCTATTGTTGTCTCCATAAATTTCACTCATCCATTTAAAGCCCTTTTAAAGCTTCATTACAGATTCCCTTTAACCTGATTGGTCAATAAGAGGTCCTTAATCTCTGGTGAAGGACCTCGAATGCTATCGTTCATCACTGTTCCTAATCAATCTGCCGGAAAAATACTGAAATACAGTATTCATTTACGGATTTGATCTTTTTTCTGCATGATGAAAGAAAATCTCTGGTCTTATACAGGCTCTTCGAATGATGTCTGCCAGTATTGATGACCTATAAATTAAATCTCTCGGAACGCCTTTAAAGGGTTTGTACAGATTCTTATCATCACTACAAAGAACATTTACAATACATAACTGCTGCATAAAACACAGGCTTAAACAGTTAATAATATAGTTGCTGTTGTTGTCTTGGCACTAAATTATGCCATCTAAATACCCTGCCCCCTCCCCCTGTTTCTCCCCCTCCAAGGATTCCTGTAAACATCTAAATTCGTTCCAGGATATCGGGTTTAGGGTTTGGCTTTGTACAAACCTCCTGTGATTAAATATTATATAGGACTTTTAACATGAGAGCATTCCATTAATGTTTGTAATGATGTTCCGTTGTAAAGGAATACAGGATGATAAGGTTCATCTTGATCCTGACCCTGTGTAACCCCTCTCACCATCCCCAGGGCAGTCAGGACAACATAAGCATCACCCTGATCTGCTTCCCTGGCGCCCCCCAGGTGTCACCAGAGGCACTGCAGCGTGAGGCTGAGCTGGAGGAAGTGCTGGAAAGCAGAGTGGCAGGTAACTAAAGAAAAGCTCTGTTTTAAATATGCCCTTGCTAGCATGAACATCGAATAAAGCTGTGCTTTTATTTGTATTGTAACAGACTCTGTCAGCAACCGCACCGTGCAGGGCAAGCAATCAAACAGGCACACAATGCTTGGGTATATAGACAAAAGAGCAGATTACAAATCCAAAGCATTTATGATGAGGCTATATAATGCATAACCAAGGACATTGTGGCCCTGGAGAGAGTCCTATGAAGAGCAAACAGACTAATCCCATGGATTAGATCAGGCTAATTCCAGGGATTAGATTAAACTATGAAGATAGACTGAAAGATCTGAATCTAATTAGAGGAGTCATGATTGAAATCTTTAAAATCTTAAAAGGAGTTGCATTAAGTGAAGCACAGAAACCAGAACTAGGAGACAGAGTTGGAAATGAAGTGGAGATAGAGAGTGGTGATGGGGATGGAATGGGCTGCCTAGTCATGTTGCTGAAAGAGTCTCTTCTTCACACAGAGAGTAGTGAGGGGATGGAATGGGCTGCCTAGTCATGTTGTTGAGGCAGAATCACTGGGATCCTTTAAGACCCAACTTGACAAAGCTCTGAGATCAATCAGCTACTAGGAACCGAATGAGCTTAGATGGATCATACTGTTATTACCTGCTATGTGAAGTTTTGCCATTTAACGTGATCATTTTCCATTTACCTTTGATCAAACTGCAGGTTAGAATAGGCTGGAGGCCTGTTCTTACAGTGAGTATTGTGCTGTGTGTTTGTCACAGAAATCTTCGAGGAGTGGCAGGAGGAAGGCGTGCCTGACCTGATCTATGTGATGAAATACCTGCAATCTGAGATAATCCCAGGACTGCCACCAGGGGGCGGACTGGCCAACAAGTGAGTGAAGGGGAGAGTGAGGAGACTAATGCTGAATTACCAGGGGCTTCCACTAGGGGGAGTTCAGAATGGGAATAGGGAGGGAGGAAGGGAGAGATAGAAAGGGGGTTAGGGGAACAGGGAAAGAAGAGAGCGGGGAAGAAGAGAGGGAGTGAAGAGAGAAGAGGGAAGGGAGAAAGATAAAGATGAACAGGAAAAGGATGGTATGAAGCCTTATTTAAAGCCAAGGGAGATGTGCAAAAAAGAGGAAAAGAAAGAAATAGGATAAGAATGGACAGAAAGACTCATGTTTTCCTTTGTTCCTTTGCAGGAGGGACACTGTTATTTCTGCATATTACAAGCTAAGAGCTGAGAAGGGCATACTCGGAGAGTCCACGGTGAGCTGATTATTAACAATTTCTCAAAAAAGAAATAAAAAATAGTTGTAAAAAAAAAACATAGATCAATAAAAATGTATCTTTTCAGGATATCAACGTTTCAGACGACTCCGGCTAACAGCCTATTTCTGTGGAAACAGAATGCCAGTGTGCAACATCTCCATGGAAACACCACCCTCACATCCTAGCAAGCTTCCTGAACCATGTCTGAAAAGCTAGCCAATCACAAGCTAGCACAGACTGCATGTCATCCATACATGGACAAAAAATATGTAGGGTTATAAAAGAGGTATGTGTTAAGGTTTTGCTCTACAGTTGTAGCTGCCTGTCCTAGATATATGAGTTTAAATAGCACTAAAGTTGCTTAGTAAATTCATATGTACTTACACATAACTACAATGTTATCATGCATAGTTACAATGTGCCTCAGACTGTATTTGTGTTTGAACACACATTGCTGAACCTTTCTGTAAACATTGAAGGGCATATTGAGGTTTCTGGTCTCATTGGAAAACACTATAACAGGATTGGCCAACCCTGGTCCTGGAGAGCCACAGGGTCTTCTGGTTTTCGTTCCACCTGATTTCTCAATTACTTAATAGAACCAATTATTATTGGTCGACAATTAATTCCCCAGTTCTTTAGCCTAGTTTCCTACTATGTATTCTTTCTTGCCTTGAAAAATATATCATTACACAATAAAGATGTATTCTTGATGTTCCAAAGTCTCCTCAGTGTTATAATTTTGAGTTGTCTCACAATCGTATTTGCTTTTAAAATGCAGTGTGTTGCTATGTTAATCCAGGTGTCTGTGAGAAGATCAACATTTCCAGTCAGGTAGCACCAAGGTGCACCTACCAATTCTCACTTGAGAAACACATCCTTGGATATTCTATTAATCCACAGTGGTGTTCTATTCCCCTGAGCCTTTGGCTGCACTCTTCCTGGTATTTTCTGTAGCAATGAGAACTTGCGTCTTGAACTTGTTTGAGATGAATATGAACAATACATTTGTCATCACGATCCTCTGCACCAATACTGTGATTAAATGAATGGAATAAACCCAGACTGGCATCTAGCCGACCAGTTCGGACCACCATGCTTTCCCCTCTCCCAATTACTCACTTCTAATGGCTAAGCAACAAATAGAAAACAACTTAGCATGTTTACTGTCATTTTCCAAAGTGATTACACCTCCATGCCAGAAGGTGGCGACCTTGTCTAACATACGACAATGCAGAACTGCAGAGGAGTCTTTCAAGAATTGGGTACAAAGTGATTCCAGTGGTAGTTGCACTTCTGAATTCAGCACCAGGTACTTCTCTGAACAGCCTGCTCGGATCGCTTTGATGTTTTTTTTGTTTTTTTTCTAAGCCACTTTGTGAATGGGTAGATTGGTGGTGAGGCAGAACAGTTGAAGCAGGTCCTGCTGACTCAGGAAATGCATTTAAGTGCACTTTTATTTTAAAAAATAACAAAATCAAATAAATGACCCTTGCTATAGTCGCCCAAACTGACAGCTTTCTCAGAGACCAGAACAGTGGGCCTACACTTCACTCTGCTTCAGTCCTAGGATGATGCTTTAAATACATGTCCAGGTTAAATTTGCAATCAATTTAATCTGACCACATTCCTCACATGGATTTCCTTCCCTCCCAGTTAGGTTTGAACAGCACATTTTCACATGTTTGGTTGGGAAAGGAAGTACACATCAATTAACATTGCAGGGGTGGACTTTTAATCCCCTCACTGCCAAAACCACACACACAACGTGTAGGGAACCTGACTGCTCAGCAACACACTCACGACACAATCACTGCCTTCCCTTTTCAATGAACAGCGTGCTCTCCCCTGGTAATGGCATGGCTGTGTGGTGTGCAGGGTAAGTCACAGCGTTAGGTCCTTATAAAGACTACGGACTAAGGAGCAATAAGCCAAGGAATACCAGGTGGAATACAACCCTCTAAAAGGAATTTCCACTGCACAATAATGGAAAGCCTTAGAGCACCTCATAAACTATTTCTGAGTAAGTTTTTTTAACTTAATGACCAGCACCTTTGCTCGCACAAAAACCCTTTTTCATCTTCTGCCAACTTTCCTTGTAACCGCAGTCTGTGACTTACTGTGTTTGTGTTTGTATTGTCAGTCTGGTTATTTAAGGAAGACAAATGGCTGACCTTTTTTTCCATCTATTTCACTGTGCTGTTGTGATTGGTTCTGAGTGCTGATGTGGGTGTAGGCTTGATAGTGTTAAGATATTGTAAGGAAAGCACAGTGTAAGCAGAGTTCACAAAGTTCAGCTTCACACACACACAGTTAGGTAAGATATATAAGACAGGCTAATAAGAAAAGTTAGGCTCCCTTTCTCCGCTCGCATCTAATTCAAAATTCTTGTACTCGCCTTTTGCTGTCTTCACCTTTCTGCTCCCTCCTATCTCCAGACTATCATTGCTCTCTACATCCCCTCTCACCCCCTCTGCTCCCCCACTTCCAGAGGCCACTCCTACTCCACCCTCACCCCTCAGTGGTGGAACGTCTGTTCACAAATCCAATTTAGAATGTAGAACACACCCCAGGGGGGGGGGGGGGGGGCTTTGTTCAGAGAATTTGCACACTTCTTTTTTTAAAAAGATTCTATACACAGTCAAACACCCCTAATATCACTCTGGTTAATGTCACCCTCCGCTTGGTATCACCACATTGAAATTCCCAAACGGAATACAATGGGAGTTAATGAGGGCAAGCCCCACTTAATATCCCTTTGAGAAATGAAAGCATATGATTGGAAGCTTTAGAATATAAAGTAACCTAATGAACCATATTAAGTGCCATTGTCCTTATTTGAGAACAGGCTACTTTGTAATTTTTTTAAGCATTTTTAACTGGTATAACTTATCAAATTATATTAGGCTATGGCGTATTTGAAATATTTGCATATTCTAAATCACCTGTAAAAATAATTAACGAAACAAACGATTTTCAATACAATTAAGCCAATGTTAATTGAGCTAATAATAGGAGAGACTTGTATAATTGTTAAGTTAATTTTCCCCAAATATAAAACACGAATATGTTACATGTTATTTTGATATTCCCATCTCCAATTCTGATATCAATTCAAACATAATTGTTTTCATTAATAACACTTGTTCGGTTTTTTTTATTTCAGGAATATGCATTGGTTCCCAAGTAGCTCACCTGGTAAATGCACAATGACGTTAGGAAAGCTCAATCAACAAGGTCTCTTTCTTATCCTTTAGCGAAACCTAGTAGTCTCATTCCTTGAGCTCAGAGTGGACACCTGCCGGCAATTGCGTTGGAATCGAGGACGCCCGATGACCTTCAGTTTTCCTGCGTTGTTGTGCGCAGTGAGGGAACGAAATTAACATGAGAAAAAGCGGTGTAACAATTTGGATACATATTTGGACTGTAATCATAAAAGCAGCACCATGATATGACTCATGAACCATCAACGATGCAGACATGTAACACAGACACCATTAATAATCACAGATATGTTTCTACTGTTTAGAAATAATTGCATGAATCATAATTATGGTTTAAATAACTTGAAAATCGTACCTCCCACAGAGTTACTGAGGAACGTGTGACAGATTCATATTGCCTGGTGTGCAGTAAAAGCTTAAATCAAATGCTACCCTGGTAACGACTAACAGTTCCATCTGGCGATCCAAACTCTGCCAAATCTCATTTCCAGTGTTTCAGTCAGGAGTCTGGCTTTCGCGAACTGGCTACAGAATTCTCAGGGCGCGGTTGACAACTCTGGCAAGCGCCTCAGTGTGATATTGGCTAAAGCTACATTTCCATTTTCTATATCAGTTGCTGTGTTGAATATTTCTCTCTGTAAATCTGTCACCGTTTAAGCTTTGTCACAATGCAAGTATCTCATTTCTTGTAAACATACATACGTAAGGGAAAAAACATCACTTTTTAATTAAATACTTTCTTCATTTTTTGTGTGTTTTACGAGGTAATGATCGTGTTGTGAGTGTCTCTTAGTATACCAGAAATTATTTAACACATTTACAGCTGCCAGAACTCAAACTGACATGTTTTATAACGATGTGACACACACGGGCGCTGGAACTAGCAGTGCTGGGGGTGCTGCATGTACAGGGGTTACAGTTTTGTTCAATGGCTTTCAACACCCCCACTTTAAAAATTGTTCCAGTGCCACTGATGACGCATTTCACTTATTTCTTCTGGCAGGAATTGTTTTTTGTAGTCAGTCACATCAGTTTTGGTTTCTGAAATGAGTTTCAAGCTTGTTTGCGAACATAATTGAACTCTGATTTTATCTGACGTATTTGAAGCGGAAAAACAGTTCATTAACTATAGAGTTGAGGTACACTTAACTCACACGCTCAAAAATAGAAAATGTTGCCAATTTTTTTGCTCATTAAGCTTTAATGTGTCATTTTAACAACAATAAAGTGAGGACATGCAGAAATGATGAATTTATTTATGAAATATAGGTAAAACCACTACTACGTATATTGCCTCTCGGTTCAGGGCAGTGAGCGTCGGATGTAGTAGCCACGAGAGACCGCTAGAGGGTGCAAAACAAACGGTGTTGAAATAATAGTAAATTATTTGATACTAGTGACAAGAGTTCATTTTATGGGTTAGGTTTAGGGTTGGGGTAGATGTTAGGTTTAGGGGTAGGTGTAGAGGTTAGGTTTATGGTTAGGTTTAGGGGTGGGGTAGAGGTTAGGTTTAAGGTTAGGTTTAGGGGTGGGGTAGAGGTTAGGTTTATGGTTAGGTTTAGGGGTGGGGTAGAGGTTAGGTTTAGGTTTAGGGGTAGGGTTAGGGGTTAGGTTTAGGGTTAGGTTTAGGGGTAGGGGTAGAGGTTAGGGTTAGGGTTAGGTTTAGGGGTGGGGTAGAGTTTAGGTTTATGGTTAGGTTTAGGGTTTAGGTTTAGGGTTTAGGTTTGGGGTTAGTTTAGTGGGTTAGGGTTAGGGTTAGGTTTAGGGGTGGGGTAGAGGTTAGGGTTAGGGTTAGGGTTAGGGGTGGGGTAGAGGTTAGGTTTAGGGTTAGATTTAGGGGTGGGGTAGAGGTTAGGTTTAGGGTTGGGGTAGAGGTTAGCTTTAGGGTTATGTTTAGGGGTAGGGGTAAGTCACATATGATGTGGCAAGGACTAAAGTGGCACATGGAAAAATAGGTGTTGTTGTTAGTAATTATAAATGAGGTAAGGTGAACATGGAGTTTCAATTCGTTCCGTTGCGATTTTCTGGTTTTTGGATAAAGAATAAAAATAGCGGTTGTATGTATTTTGTTGTTTGTATAGTTGTAACAGTTCAGCTGTATTCTGTTTTACTTATTTTTGTAAATGACATTAGATTTATTTGTTATTATTTTCCACATTTTTTTTCTTTACATTAATATAATAAAGGTCAAGGATGAGAAATTTGGTATAATGTTGTTTTTGAGTGTGTGATAAGTGTTAAGTTCTTTTGCACCCTCTAGTGGCCGCTAGTGGCTACTACATTCCACGTGCAGGCGTAGGTGAAACAGCAGGGGTTTCTCTTTCTCTCTCTCTCGTTCTGATCTCCTGCCTAGATTGTGTAATCTAAATGGCTACGTAACGGAATAATGAACAGTAATTCCAGACAATTTCCCCGCTATGCACATTCATTCACGATGCAGGTTTTAAGTCAAGCCAAGAAAAAAAATAGATTTTTAGTTAAGGAAACGCTGAGGAGGTCGGAGGATAACCCGACAAGTCTAAAATGAATCGTGATATGTAAGATAAATTGCAGCACATTGTGAAAAATACATCTTAATCGTAGCTAATGCGTCTACAGCGAGGGCTGTTTCAAAGTTAAACATCGACTATACAGCATTTACATCTACTTAATTCGTGAAGTTAAAGTTTAAATGTATTATAAAAAATAAAAACACGATGAAAAAAAAACATAGCTTTTCATTACTTTTGACATTGTTGTTTTTAAACTTTCTTTTAAAAGAGTTTTCATTTGTCATTCCTGCAAAGTGGTTAGTACTGGCGGGGTTTCCTATTGCCAGTACAAAGAATGAAATGGCTGTTTAAATTAAGAACTGGTTTTGTGCAGCTGATTGAGTGCCAGTAAACATTTTGCCGGTAACACCGGACTTTTTACATTGTTCGGGTGTTTTTTTAATTCTCATACCTGCTTGCTACAACTGGTTTCCAAGTGTTCTGGATCGATGGAATTAAAAGGCAGTATTTTGGAATTTCTTTGGAAACGCTCGTCTTCAGCAAAGTTAATATAAATAATACAAATAGTCTGCGCTGTAAATGTTTATCACGTACCATCTCAGATTTCTTGTGTGCCATTTGAAATGTTTACAATATCAGAAACATGAATCTCAAGATAACCCTATAATAACCAACAATGCAGCCGCGCCTAATCAATAAAACAAAAACCGTCAAAGTATGAGTCTTGTGGTTATTATTTATGTTTACCAGATAATTTATATTGCCGAAATATTGTGCTTAACAGAGTAGTATTCAATTATAAGACAAGTTGAACACAGTAAAGTTAATGAGCAGCACAGAGCGCGCTCCATAGGCAGAATTACCAGACCCCATAGCAGAGTGGAAATCCACGCCATCGAAATAACGCATGCGCACAGGCGGAAAGTACGGACGATAGATTTTTTTCATCTGCGGTTTGTTTTGAGCTGCCAAACAAAAAAAATTATATTTATATACAATGCTTTAGAGATAATATATAATACTGTTAACAAAATCAATACATCAATTAAAGATCAGCAGCAGCATTATCAATAACATATAGCAGGCCGTAATTTAATTGGTATATATCAGGCTATATATAATATATATACATATAGCATAATATAACTTCTATAGTATATATATTATATATATAGATATATATATATATATATATATAGGCCTATAGAATTATAAAAAGTGCATTTTAATTTTAAATGAAGTAATGTATACGGCTGACTGTTCCCTTAATACAATAACGGGCTGGAACTAAGAACATGATTTAAGGCTGTTGTCATAATGTTATGACTATTTTAATTATAGCACTGCAGTATAAATGTTAATAAATTTACGGAAAAATACCAGTGTCTAAAAGGAATTCGCTAACATCAACAATGCAATTGATATAAAGAAAGACACATTATTAAAAATTAGTTGAATAACCAGATTGTTTATTTTTTGTATTCATTTTTTTTTTAATTTATTGATTTATTTTTTGTATTGCATTTACATTGATATTGCATTTACATTATATAGAAAATCGTTTCTATTAATATACCATAAATTAAAATTCAATACAATGCGTAAGACCAACCATCCTGACCCCCTGTGTTCATATTCGCCACATACAGTCAATACATTTGCAATTCTTACAACATTTAAAATAAATTATTTCAAGATCTCCCGCATACACATGTGTTAGTCTTGTTGACTATCGTTAAAAATAATTTAATACATAAATCTCATTTCTTTGCATCAGATCTGCTATCAACCCTATTTTATAGCCTGCGATTACACGATACCAGTCTTCTACATGATTTACCATGATGAACAGAACAAATTAAAGTAAACACGATCCTTCAAGCAAGCAACATAATTATATCAGTGAGATATTGACTTTATATTTTTATTATAATTATTCTATTTCGACGGTGCGCTATAGCTTTAAGAAATCAATTTATTAATACAGTAGACCACACTTCCGTCAGAATCACTTTAGCAAGTTCCTCAAAGCTTCTGACTAAGCAACAGGAGCGGGCTGTTTTCAAACGAACATTGAATCCAGCTTGGCAAGATACTGTACAGCACACTGGAAGCGTGTACTTCACCAGCAGCTCTGCAGAAGAAGAGAAACTCATATAACAGCGAACATAGGGCTTTTATTAGTTAAAATAACACACGCAGATGATAAATGCAGTCTTTTGAAAAAGAAAGTCAGAGCTTTTAGATTGCGTCATTTTAGTTTTATTTGCAAGAAGCATTTTGTTTTTTTATTATTATTATTTTATTTGTTTAAATAAAGATTTTTAATATCAGTGCTGTACATGTACAGAACACATCTAAGAATATGTTAATGATGACGTCTTTCTTGGGATAAGCGGACCACTTGCATCACAAGATTCGAAACTTTTCAATAAATCTCAACCGGACTCGCGCTGCTATGAATGCAGTCAAACCCACCTGACTTAATCTAATGACTGGGTTTACCTGCGCATAATAGACATGATCAACATAACATGTGCGAATACTACCAGGATACACGCCGATGGAAACCCAGTAGTTAGCACGCTGATGTTCACTGCCGGCGTGTTGGGAAACTTAGTGGCGCTGGGGATCCTTGGCGTCCACATACGAGAGTATCGCACCAAGTCTTCAGTATTTTGCATTTTAGTAACTGGACTGGCCATCACCGACCTGTTGGGAACGTGTTTCCTGAGCCCAGTGGTTTTCGTCTCCTATGCCCGCAATGCCTCCCTCCTGGGTCTGGCGGGCAGTCACAGGCTGTGTGACTTCTTCGCGTTTGCAATGACATTTTTCGGATTGGCTTCCATGCTCATTCTCTTTACCATGGCCGTCGAAAGGTGCATGGCCATCAGCCACCCTTATTTTTACTCGAAACACATCGGGAGAAGCTTCGCTAAAGTGCTTTTGCCCGTTATTTATATTTTTTGCAGCATATTTTGTTCCATGCCCTTTTACGCGTTCGGGGAGCACAAACAGTACTGTCCGGGGACCTGGTGCTTTATCGAGATGGAATCAGACAGGCCTGCGGTTGTGGCTTTCTCTTTGTCCTATGCGACCCTCATGGCGGTTCTGATTCTGGTCATAATCATCTGCAACGGCTCGGTTATCGTGAGTCTCTGCAAGATGTACATGAACCAGAAGACTAGAAGAGGATCGGTGGCTTCATCCCAGCGCAGAAGAAAAACTTTCTTTGGTCAGAGAGAGGAAGAAATTGACCACCTCATCCTGCTGGCTTTAATGACTACGATATTTGTCATCTGCTCCCTGCCACTCACGGTAAAACAATCCTGTTGTAATTCTTTAACTGGGGAAACCACGCACTGGGCTGAATGGTAAATAATAGCCAAGGCGACTTGTAGTGCAATAGAGGGTTACAATGCAAAACTATTATTGAAATGCAGTATAGTTGACAGCAAGGGCAAATTATACGACAAAATATAATATGCAGCAAATCAAGATTACACAGCAATGTAATCTACAATTATAGTGAAAGCATAGTAATGGAGCATTGTCTATCACAGAGAGGTACGTTATGGCAAACCATGGTAACCTATAGTAAATGTACAATACAGCCCCGGGCAAAACACGGGTATACTGGCAAATCACCGTGCAAATTTACCACAATAGGCTTTTTTTCTAAGTGTCCCACGAACGAGTACATATAACGCTTAATAGATGTCCAACCAGAAAACAAAACCTAAATGCGTTTATTTACTAAAAGCTGACTAAACAATAGCAAAGGTATGTAAAAAAAAACAAATACTTGTTGTTTACAAACAACTTAAACTGTAGTAGAATTCTGACTTCCACCAAGAATTGTATTGTAAACCTATTGCCAGCCTCGAACGCAATACTTAACAGAAGAGTCGTATTGAGACGGTCAATGCACTAGGTCTGTAGAGCAATCAGCTGATCTGCCCGGAACCTAATAAACTTCAATATGTTTCTATTATTATATAAAATACCTTGAAATGTACCAATAAACTCAAAACTATTGAAAAAGGAAATGGACATGGTGACAAGGGAAAGATACGGAAAAATGTACAAACTAAAATACCAGAGATAGTCAGCTGTGTTACACAGCAAAGTGAAATGAATCAGTCCTGACCACCTTCAGCCACTGAGACCTCAAGTCAGGAATCATCTAGACAGAGTCTCACAATGAGCCATTGACTCATTAAATCAGATTCCTATGAAGATGTTTACTACATTCTTCCATATTCTTCCTTGTCCCATTTTTTTGGAGTATAGTTTTAACAGTCCTCATACAAACTTTCTACTTCCTTTAAATTTAGGGTTTGTAGATTGATGATTTATGTTGCTTCATTAGGTTTCTAAAATAGCCCTTCGTTTATAAAGATCAGAATCTCGCCTGTATAATGCAAGGCTAGACTGTGAGAATATTATTATTATTATTATTATATTATTATTATTATTATTATTATTATTATTATTATTATTATTATTATTATACATTTAAGTATTAGCATTTGTAGTAGTAATATTCACAGTGGTGGTAGGTGTAAAGTATTATTAGTATTATTGTTATATTGGTCAGATTTGACTTGCTTTGAAAGGCACCAAATACAGGGAACAAGAACACTTAATCATGCAATGTTTAATTTAGTGTCACAAATTAATTATTACATCTCTAGCAATAACAAGTCCATTAAATACAAAATACTGTATCCCATAAGAAATGATACAGAAAGCTTTGGCCATAGCTAATCTCGTCTCACTGACAGTAGTGGCAGCGCATCACACAATACATAATGCTTTTAAAGTGTATTACTGGAGCTTTGTCATTTGAATTGCCTGAAGACAGCTCTATCCATTAATCTCTTTCAAAGCTACAAGAGTCTGGAAATGAGCTCATGAAAAAGACCATAGCTGTTAAAAATACGTTCCCTGTAGCAGCGCACTGCAGAGCAGATAGACAGACTGCACCTTTACCTGAATGTGTTCCATCTGTCTCATAAAAAAGGATGGAAACATCTGGAGCTAAAATGCAATCAGGGCTCCTGGCATTTATAGGTACAGCATTTGACGCAGGGACACATGATTTGGTTGCATTGGTAAGGTCAGTATCACGGGACGTCCCGTCTAGGGGATCTAGTTTAGAAGGATGGTGTTTTAAATACTATTCTGGTGGACACCAGGCAGGCTGAAACATTGGAAGTTTAAATTGAAAACATCCTTTTTTGAATGTGCTTTTATATAATGGGTTGTAGCTGAAGTGTATTGTGCATATGAGTTCTTTTGTTATGCATAACAAACTAATTAATCACGTAAGGGACAGACCATTTATACTAAAGTATGTGCTACACATGGCAAGTGTTTATATAGTTTTGTTTTTTCCAGTCCTGTAATTATGTTTTTCATTAGTTCCAATTATACCAGCACAGAGAGCATTGCTGTCTGTCAATAGTATGTCGTGTGTTTAGATACTGGGGTCGATTGCGACTGACATGCCTTCAACACTTATTGAAACCAGATCGTGGGAGTTTTAACTGAAGTCTTCCTGAAATATTTACAGAGATTTTTCTGACAAAGTTCTGTTATTGAAAAAGAAACAACTATTCTTCGCAGACCGCAGTAGATTTATTTATCAACTTTATTGGTTATTCTTAAAATATACCTAACATTGAACCCAATGCGTAGTCTCTTTTTCAATTTCTGTTTTATGCATTTTATTGGACTGTTTTGAAATGCATTGGTTTAGATGTTTATGTTTGTACGTGTGTGTGTTTGTGTGTGTGTGTGTGTGTGTGGGGGGGGGGGGCTAGTTTAGGGAGCAGTGTGGTTCAATGAAGCAGAGGAGAGAAGTAAATGTTGAGTAGAGTCAGCAATACATTTAAAAATATAACGCTGCTATACAGTCGACACGGGACACAGCAAAGGTAAGCCAGTGCATTTCTTCTGTAAACTTTGCAGGGTATTCTGTAACACTTCTATATGTACTGGAAAATCTTATAATAAGTGGTATCAATGTGATTTGAATTAAGTTGAGTAGTTACTGTGTTATATATCTTGTGTGCACACAGCCAAAAATACAGTACGTTTGTAAAAGCGAGTAAAAAAGATGGTCGTGTGGCTAGGAAAACAGGACTGGTGTCAGAAAGTGGTACATCATCAATATGTGATACATGTACCAAAACCTGACCATTATAACATCAAAAAGTGGTATATTGTCACATTGAAAGTGGTATGCTGTCATATTTTGGTACAGTTACAATCAATTGCGATCTGATGGGTGTTTTCCTATTGTCAAACAGAGGTACATTTATCATTAATTATACAGTTTTTTGGGGGTTTTTTGCAAATGTAAACTGGAAACAGACAATCGATTTCTCTAAAAAGAAAAAAACTATTCATGATGAACAAAACAAAATGAGAAGTCCACCTCAAAGTTGCACAAGTAAGAAAAACGACAGCTTCACAGGTTCCTTATCTTTCATTGACCTCTTTACCGCACTGTGTTAATGTGCTAGCCTTTTTAAACCATGGCAAACCATGCTAAACTACGAATAAAGCAAAACTGACAATGAGCCGCTCACCACAGTAAAGGGTTATAAAGAGACATTCAGCGTTGTCAATAGCAGGGTCCCTGTGGTATGTGTGCTTCACTATACCAGGAGGGTCAGGAGGGTATAATCTTTAACCTAGTGTAGTCCCAAATGAAAATTAAAGGTTTGCTAAAACATATATACTTTTTTATAAACATTTGAGTTTAATGATAGTGAAGATCTTGCAGGGCATGGGATATCTACAGAATTATTTTGTTAGCTGTCGTCCCTTTTATCTGACCAGGGTGTTGTTTTTGTTGTGTGTAGGTTTGGCATTGCTTGCAATATTTCCGTTAGTGAGAATATGTAACACACAGCAACCAGCAAGCACGCAGCATTACAGCATGCAGAATCCTATCATATATTGCAGTTGTTTAACTGTACGCCTGCTGTATATTACTGTGGTCCCTTTAAGTAACTCCAAAGGTTTGTGGAAGCTCAGTTGGCAGCCAAGGGCATGTGCCAGGAGAGACCTGATCCTGAACAGAAACCTTTCCATCTGGTAAATAAACCGTTTAGTTTGATTGGCTGATTGGGGATGGTTGCCTTAGAAGATCTTTACAAGTGAACGATGCTTAAGGATGAACTTCTGTACTATTACATTCAAAAATAATAGAAATGTCTCATATTTTACAAAACTAGAAGCAAATGACTAAAGCTATTGGGCGGGTCTTATTATCAGTTCCTGGTTTAAAATGTCTTTATAATTTATTGCTTATATCACCCTAATAAAGGGTGACAGGTTGGAAGAAACTTAAGTGTAACATCATCTTATTTTCTCAGCTACTTTTATTTGAGTTTCCAAGCTGGCTTTCAGTTCCTGGTACGATCCATAGACATGACAGGTTGCTCTTAAAAAAACCCATTGCAAGATGTCCTGCTAACTTTTCATAATCACCCTCTGTCTTTGTGTGGAACAGTAGCTGGTACACTGCAGATTTGTGTTATTAGATTCCAGTGCTGTGTAAGGCCAGAGTTAGGTTATTATTAGAAGCGACAATTATAAAACACATTCATTAAAAAAAAGCATTGAAAGAAATAGTATTACAGGTATTTTAAGAAAGTTACATTTTTTCCTTCCTTCGACTGCACGTCATGTTTGAGTTACACCAGGGATCTGCAGTTCAGCACGTGAAAGGGGTCGACACGGGGTTAGGAAATGTTAAAAAAAAGCAATGTTTCTGGTCTGTCAGACTGGCACATTCATCACGTTTGCAAAGTGCAGTAGCCCGCCCTCCGAGACTGGCCGTCCTGTGCAGGAATCGACTGCTTGACGTTTCAATGCGTCTTGCCAGCCTGATTGCGGAATCTTTATAAAGACAGATCACATGCTGTGTAGGGAGGTCTGACAGCGTCACAGGGAGTAGCATTGGGGCTTTAAAATAAGAAGGGTAACAGGTTAAGATTTTAAGCTCTACTTCCTATCTCGTTAGTTTAAATGTGGTGAACTGCTGTGTCTGCATTCTGTGGTACACTTTATATTTTATCAGCTACTAGCTACTACAGTGTGTACTTGTGAATCTTTAGAAAGGGTGAAGTTTCGCGAGTAAGTTTTGTATTTAGGAATACTAAAAGAAACTGAAGTTCAATAACTGAAAGACTTTCTCAGTTTATTTCTTAAGAGCAGCTCTGTGTAAGTAAACTTTCTTTTTTTGTTTTTAGCTATTATTTAGGCTATTGGAAATACCCACGACGTGACAGTGTCCACCTCTGGAATAACAGAGCCTTCAGGCTACCAGACTGCAGATGGAATTCTGAGCAAACCGCATTACTCTTGGAATATTGATGTATTCATTAGCAACAAAAGCTAGTGCTGCATAAAATCATGAAAAAAAACCCCAGAAAACTTTAAACGTTATTTTATTTTAACGCAGCCATTTTTTAATAGCAATAGAACCATTTGGTTAGCCCCTTCTCATTATGTTAAATACACCTTTAGTGTGTCAGTATTCAAGCAATGAATCAGAGACATTTTCAAATGTCAATGTTCTGAATTCCCTGCAATAAGAGGCGAAGTATGAAAGGTCAACATATTTGCAGTTGTTCTGGGTATCATCAGCAGTTTAAAGCTGAGAACTGAGTCCAGGAAAGTGTAGTGCAGACAGACAGACTCCTTTCCTGCGCCATCCCCCTACAGCACATCGAAACTCTTTGACATGAACATCAGACAATTTAAAAACAAGAGGAGGCCATTGCTCTGCCAGTTCTTACTTCGGTCTTAAAGGATGGCAATGATTCATCATCGATAGCTCACTCCATACCCTCCGCCCTGTAAAAATGCATCACCTACTCTCTGATGTCTGTCACCATTTTCAACTTGTGAACGTCTTTGAAATGAGCTGTTTGTAGCTATTCCATCCACCCACCATCCTACCCAATCAAAACAACTTACGAGTGTGGAAATAAATAGGCATCACATTATTCTTTTATAATTTACAGTAAACACTTACATCTGTATAAGCTTCATCGTTATTGTTTACAGTGGTTCTATGGTTACAAACTAGCTTCTGGACAGCGGTTCCTTTCCTGTCAATAACCAATCAGCTGCTTCCCCTATTGACTGACATGCCTTCAGCCAGTAACATGCATTGACCCAGAAGACACTGTTGGGCTGAAATAACCATGGCAAGGAAAGTAAACTGAGACATTCCTTTAACCTAGTACCAGAGGTCTGTTTTAAAATAAGACAACATGTTAGCTATAACATGTGTGTCTTTCAAAACTGCACACTTGAGACCTATGAAGCCCAAAAAGCAGATGGAGGCTGGGGAGGAGGAGATGAACTCGGGCGCACACAGTAAGATAATCCCTTTTTAGCTGGTCACTGCCTAATATACTTGATGTTTACGATTTTAATCTAGTTTAAAAGTGTATTTCCTGCCTGAGCCTCTGCTTTGCTGAATTAGCTCATTCAATTGTCATTCACCCAAATTTAAATGTCAAAAGAAAACAAAAGCGATATATGTCAAAGTACAAGGGTTTGTAAGTGTGAATTTTGCCTACAGCCATACTAACTATGGAAGTTGTTTCACCTTTAAATATCTAATGCCTCCAGCATGTTGTTTTAGCATTATAAGATGGGATCAATATTAAAAGGTGATGTCATTTAAAGGCAGTGTTCACTTTAAAGATTAAGCAAATGGAAAAAGAATATGACAATAGACAAAGATTTCTGCAAATATGCCCTATCACAGCTCTATTAAACACGATACACCTTCTGAAGCAACCCTAGATGTAAACTGGTGTTGCTGTATATTGTTTTGTTCATTATTTATTTATTTTTTCTTGATATTTGCTCTCTTTTCAGAGATGATGCTAAAGCTATCCTAGACAGGGCATAACTTGCTAGAAAGGGATATTCTTGAGATAGTTGCCTGGGTCCTGGTGACGGTGAATATTATTAATATTAATAATATTATATTATTATATATATATTTTTATAATATTATTAAATATTAATAAATTGGTAGGCTTTAACATGCCTACCTGGCATCTGAACTAGCACCTAACTGTTACAGTTCTTTCTCTTCATCGCTTGTGTGGCTCAGCACACACTCTCCCTGGTAAAACCTAGCTCTGATTGTTTTCTGCTGTGCTCTGCATTTCAACAAGCTAATTATTTACTCCAGTCAACCAATAATCCATTAATCACCCTGCCCTGAGACAGAGATCTGCTTTAAAATCAATAGCCCTGATGTCATCGCTTTTATGATGCGCCTGGGATCTTTACAATCTTTCAAACCGGAGGGGGGTTGGAAAGCTGCCTGATCAAGCCTCCCTGTTTTACAGAGAGCAAGACTGCAAATAATATTGTGTGTGTGGGTGATTGTATAGCATATTGTTCTTGGACATGTTTGAAAAAGTGTAATGAGATCACGTGACATCTTCCTTGAAAGGTTAATTATAACCCTGCGCAACTGTTCCACTGTTCTTTGAAGGCTAAGCACTCAAAATTAAAATAAAAACTCTTTTCTCATCTGGTTAAGGGACTCAACTGATGTTTAGCTTAAGTTTAAAACACTGCTGGTTCATTTGTTTATTTAAAGCAGTCTAATCTTATGCACTGACATTGAATTTGCCACAAATGTAACAAATTCGGATAATACAAAAATAATATGAATATATAATGTAATTATCTTACCAGAAAGCTTAATTAGTAAGATTCAAATGACATGTTCTTTTAATGTTTGACTACATTTGCAAGACGTTATGAGTGGTTTTTATTGTAATTATATTGTATTATTATTATTATTATTATTATTATTATTATTATTAGTATATTACAACATGAAAAGCCTGTGGCACTTATTAAGATATTATGGGCCATATTTTCAAAACTTTTACTCCAGTCTTTACTTAACTCTTGTTTTTTGAAAGAGGTAAAACGCCTTTTAATTTTACAAAACTAAAACCGAAGAACAGTTATATATTTCAAGTTCTCTTAAGCACTGGAAACACAAATAAAGCCCAATGCATCATGCTGCTATAAAGTAAAGCTGTAGAACTGTACGTTTACCTTTAGACTTTGCACAAGACAGCACTCTATTAATTGAATATGCAGAACAATACTCCATACCGTGACATGTAAAAAAATACCACTCTATCTATACAAAACATGCATTAAAAAAGGTGAGAAAAATCTAAATAATATATAAAGTGACAATGCATTAACAAAATTAACAAAAAAGAAATTCACTGATGTATTAACAAGCCAATTAAGTCCAGACTCCTCTTAACTAAAATTTCCTTTAGGAACAGGGGTTCACTTCATATATTGTCTTTTGGAAATGTTACATTCTACCCAAAAGATCTGGATGTGTTTATTGGTCATGTCAAAAAGGAGCATGGGATTAACTTGTAGTGAGAATTGAACTGCTGGGTGCAATATAGCTCAGAGGGGATTGATACTGTCACAGGTGCCAGTATATCATTTACGCACTTGCTTCCATGTCAATATAATTGGAGATAGCAAGCACATGCAAAGATGGCTTCAGTATTTAATAAGAATCTGATGAAAGCTGCACATGTCCACATGACCTGAACCAATCTGTGCCTAGTAGAATGACGAAGTGACAGCTAGGCTACAGTGAAGCTACCAGCGGCTGTGTTCTCAAAACAGTTTGAGCTTGTTGTCCCAGTTCTACAACCCAGCAGGGACTGTTATTGCAAAGGACCAGTGCTGTACATTTGAACGATGCACAGGAAACAGTCTGCTTGCTGTGCAGCTTGTTCCTTCACAGCATGCTGGGCTTGGACAAAGAATTAGAAGCAGGATACAATGTGTCCTCTGAAACAGGCACTAAGGACATCCTCAGCATCAGCAACATCTGCAGATAAACCGAACACATCTTCAACACCTCTGCGCATAAATTGACTTCTGTGCCGCTGTCTTCTGCTAAAGCACAATGGCAACTAATGTACTGGAATGGAATATCTTCCATTGAAATATTTGCTAATGCCACAAATTGTTATAACTACCTTGCCCTTTCTTAAGGTCAATACAATGGAAACATAGCCCCTGCTGTTAATTAATCTTTTTGATGTGAGAACTAAAACAGGAAATTATATACAAAGCCATTCTAATTAACACGAAGACTGTATTGGTTAAGAACATTGCTATTTCAATCCTGTATCAGCCTGTTCTTTAAATTCATAACAGACTTTGGATTAGAAGGGCAGCGATTCATTCTTCAAGTTTGATAAATTACTTTTCGTTACAGTACTGTCTGAAAAGCAAGATTGTGCGCAACTAAAAAACAAAGAAAAAAACACAAAACTCACATTCTAGAACTAATTGTAACATGTACATGCTTCAGCTGTGTTAAGAACAAACATTTAGTAATTCCTAAAAACTTAACTAAAATATACAGTGCTTTGCAACGAATACATTACTCCAGTCCTTCTTTTGAGAGGGTTTGTCTTGACTTGAATGGCAGTATTTTATGAACTATCTTTAGTAGAGTTCAATCACACAATCCCTGTATGTTAGTTAGTCCCTTGAGTTGCTTAGATCTTGGAATTTTGCCACTTTCAATTATCTGTCTGAAAGGCTTAGTGCTCAGTGAGTTTATTCAATAGCCTCTTATACATATCGACTGAAGCTCGGGCCACACATGGAACGAGTATGGTGGACTCAAGCTAGCTCCCAGCGGACATCCACATCAAAACAACACTGATCCACCACAAGCTCCTGGGTGTGAAGATCAGGTTTGTCGTGGGATCAGAGGATGCCCACTGGCCTTCAGTTCTCCTGTGCTGGTGCAGGGAATTGCTAGCTTGAGGGATGGGTTTAATTGGATGTTCTAACAAAACAAAAGGCCCAATAGTTAAGAAGGAAGACTCATGGTGCCACTGGTTTATTGCAGCCTGTAATTAGAAAAACTAAACAGCGTCTCCTTTTACTTTCCAGATCAAGAATGGGCCAATTATTGTGCAATCCCACACTACACTTTTCCCATTATACTGTCAGAGTTACAGCATTAAACAACATTGTGCTCCCCGCAGATGAGACAGCTTTTCTGTAATTGCACAGGCGGAGCAGCTCAGCAAATTCCTAGAGTGGTGTCCATGCAAAGACAAATGACATTGCCGGCCCTTAGACACCCCACTATTGATACAACTCCAGTACCTACTTATGAGTTAAAAGCAGAGCTATGTTTGTCCACAAAGCAGACACCAATTTTTGACCTACCCTGTCTTATGAAATAGAGAGCACAGCTAAGTGTAGGTAGAAATAATGAAGTAAGAATACAAAGGCACTGTTAACAATAACCTTCTCTACCATCAGTAACACGGGTGATTAATTTTGGTCAGGATAGACTTACCTGTACTCACCTATACAGTGTGCTTTGGGAATGTCACAAACAGGCCTGTAGCGCAAAGAATTATAGAAGAGCTACATGCAGTACAAAACTGGAAATAACAATGGAAATCTGTCGTGACACTTTGTCAAAATGTCTTAACCAAG
This sequence comes from Polyodon spathula, assembly GCF_017654505.1. NCBI lineage: Eukaryota > Metazoa > Chordata > Actinopteri > Acipenseriformes > Polyodontidae > Polyodon > Polyodon spathula. Next base: position 238,526 of record NC_054573.1, on the reverse strand, counting down.
GGGGACCTGTTTCCCAAAGCTCACAACCTCTGGCTGTCGCACAACCATTTCAGTAAAATGTTTGCATGCTTTTAAAATTTAGTAAAGAAACCGATATGATAATCATACAATATATTAATCAAACAATATTTGCCATATTGTAAATACCCCTGTATATATGAATGTTTTATTTAAATTTTTATACGAGACTTTCAGAAATATATTTTCAGAAGAGTGGATTGTCGGTATGCTCTTGTTACAGCACGGAACTGCAGAAAATCGAGTCGATGGAAAGCGGGCATGGTCTGGGTCAGGCCAGGACATCTGTTTACCTTGTCAGAGCCACACTTGATTCAGAGAATTATATTATACAGCAAGAAATTGCTTCAAAATGTATAAAGCAAAAACAGATAGATGTGACATCAACAGTTGTACATAAGCAATGTACCCTCTCTCTCTCTCTCTCTCTCTCTCTAATGAATGTGGTACTTCACTCAGCACATGGCAATGACCCTGAAAGCACTTACTGTATATGGTAACAGATGACTTCGGTAGGATGTCAGAAGCTGGAATGCTGTTTGTTTGGGTGTTTCCATAAGGATTTCCAGTGCTGTATAAACATAAGTCTTGAAAAACTAAATAAAACAGAGGCAAGGCAGGTATTTTAAAATTAAACCAACAATCATTAACTAACTACCGTAGTACTAATTCTTTAAACTGAAGCAGAATGTTTGAGACGTCACTGGTAATGTAGCATTAACAAAGTCAACCCTAACCAATCTTTCAAGAAACCAGGACCAGAGGACACAGCTCAAAATGAAGATAGTCTAAGGATTGAGGCTAAGAGGCAAATTTGAAGATACCAGCACCCTACCACAATATACTGTTTCCTTAAACGAGAATTATTATACAAATTTGCGTTTTATTTGTACACTGAACTTCTAGTGGTCATCTTGTCAGCATGCTTTGTTGCATGCTTTGACATCTGTTGCTGTCGTCTGAGTCAGCATTTTTAGCCTTCTTAAGAAGTAGTTTGTAATAGAACTTCCTGATGCCCTTTTCATTGCAATTGTGCAGGAGATATGAATCATGTGACTTAGCTTGCCTATGATGCGAATTCCGGCTTGACTGCTCTACTGCCGATAGAATCTTCTGTTCTTCACAGAGAGTGGGGAGAGGATGGAATGGGCTGTCTAGTCATGTTTCTGAAGGAGGCTCTTCTTCACACAGTGGGGAGGGGATGGAATGGGCTGTCTAGTCATGTTGCTGAAGGAGGCTCTTCTTCACACAGTGGTGAGGGGATGGAATGGGCTGTCTAGTCATGTTTCTGAAGGAGGCTCTTCTTCAAGGGTGAGGGGATGGAATGGGCTGTCTAGTCATGTTGCTGAAGGAGGCTCTTCTTCACACAGTGGTGAGGGGATGGAATGGGCTGTCTAGTCATGTTTCTGAAGGAGGCTCTTCTTCACACAGTGGGGAGGGGATGGAATGGGCTGTCTAGTCATGTTGCTGAAGGAGGCTCTTCTTCACACAGAGAGTGGTGAGGGGATGGAATGGGCTGTCTAGTCATGTTGTTGAAGGAGGCTCTTCTTCACACAGAGAGTGGTGAGGGGATGGAATGGGCTGTCTAGTCATGTTGTTGAAGGAGACTCTTCTTCACACAGAGAGTGGTGAGGGGATGGAATGGGCTGTCTAGTCATGTTTCTGAAGGAGGCTCTTCTTCACACAGTGGTGAGGGGATGGAATGGGCTGTCTAGTCATGTTGCTGAAGGAGGCTCTTCTTCACACAGAGAGTGGTGAGGGGATGGAATGGGCTGTCTAGTCATGTTGTTGAAGGAGACTCTTCTTTACACAGAGAGTGGGGAGGGGATGGAATGGGCTGCCTAGTCATGTTGTTGATGCAGAATCACTGGGATCCTTCAAGACAACTTTGAGATCAATCAGCTACTTGGAACCGAACAAATATAGATGGCCTCCTCTGGTCTGTAGATTTTCTTATGTTCTTATGTTTGTCATGGTAAGGGTAATAAATGAAACATCTCTCATATACCAGCCACCCTTTATATGTTTGCAGGCGTGTTCGAATGACTGTAAAAATAGTCATTCAAGTTTTGTCAAGGTTTTTCTTCCACTGTTTTTTTTTTTTTTTTACATAATAATACAGTATTGCACAAGATAGAGTAAATAACAGGCTGCACAATTCCAGCAAAACCTGGAAGCAGGTCTAAATTGCACCGTTGAAAAGATATAAAACTCTCAAACAGTCTGTGCATGTGAGTGTCTTAAGTGTATTCTCGTTTTTAAAAAGTTTGCAAGGTTAGTCTGATTTGAGTGTAAACGGTGGAGGTATTTAGATATGCCACTGTTTAGATCAATAGAATAGACCCTTTTACCTTTATGAGAACTAGCTAGAACAATGGACTGAGCTGAAGACTTTGGGTCCTCACAGCAGCCCTCGTTACTGTCAGGTCTGTTCACAGCAGCCCTCGTTACTGTGCAGGTCTGCTCACAGCATGTCTGTGCTTTTCTTCTCCCTTGCTGGACAGTTTGCAAATCAAGCTGCAGAATTGTTACACCCATTCTTGTTTTTTTCTATCAGCAGTACTGCAGGGTATTATTCTAATACGTTTTCCAGTTGATAAAAAAAGAAAATGAAAAACTAAACGGTGTAACTTTAAACAGATGCTCATTTTCTGCAGCAAAGTTTCCTGGAAGAAATTGCTTGGGAGTTGTAGTGGCTCGCTGTCCATAGGGAATGTGCATCATAGTCCGTGTCTTTTACTTGTATTCCAAAGGCCTCGTGGGAGAGAACTTTATCCAGAGATTATTTCAAATTTACAGGAACCAATTAACTCTTATTTTGTCTAATAGCCAAACCAATGCTTCATAAAGAGTCCTTTCACCAAAACATGACGTGTTTTTTCTTTTTATGGAACCGTCAAGAAAATGAATTAAGTCTGTCTTCGGTGCCAAAGTTAAAAATCAATGCTCTATAATGAGATTTAAATGTAAAAACAGACATTCAACAGTGCAAAATAGAACAAGTGTCCCATATAAGGTAGCATTATTTTGTCTTCATGTGGGTTTAGAAAATCAAAACTGTTCCAGATCTTCAACAAGATGACTAATTAGAGTCTAAGACTGCAGGCATTCAACATGAAATCACCTGTAGGCATAATTTACACGGGGATATAGGGGACATGTCCCCCTCACTTTTTCATTATTTCAGATAGAATCATTTCTATGCATGCGTCAGCTACAGAAACTGTCTTTATGAGTAACTCCCATCTTGAAAATCTGAACCACTGGTGAAATATATTCTTAGATTCTTTCAAAGTAGCCATTAATAAAACCTACCATTCACACTTAATGCCCCTTATTTCCTTTCATTAATAACACCAATCATAGCATATCTGACTTTGTTTTCACTCAGTGCTTTCTGGTTGACTTTATACTTGGCCCCATGTGGGCTGCTGAGACTTTATCTGGGTATTATTCTGGTCATCATCATTACACTGCAGGGCTGTGGCGCCATTTACTGTGAACTTCCACTGAAAGTACATCTGGAAAGAAATGACTTTGAAACCGAATAAACATGCTCATTGGAATCTCCCACAGAAAGCTGGGAAGAATTAATATGATGAAGGATTCTTCTGAGCAAAGGGCCTTTCTAGGTGTGGTCAACAGTCCCATTCTTTCAATGGTCCCCCATGGAGTGAAACCCTTCCCAATCTGCTCCCACCCTATTTCATTGTATATATTTTGAGATCTCAAGTAGAAATAAGGTCCAGTCGGCTTGGGATTAAGGACAGGGATAAGATTGGGCTTTTCTTTATTATCTGCCATGACCCCAAAGTCCTCTGCCCCAATCTCTCTAACATTTTTTCTCAGAAGTCCCTCCCCGATAAAACATTTCACATGTCTGTTGTTATTTTTTACATTTACAGATGTTTTTATTTTTACACGAAATGTCGTGTAATAAGCCATTTTTACCATGAAAAAAAATAAAAATACATCCCTAGGTATAATGTAGGGTTAACAAGGCATGAAAACAGCAGCACCATTCTTACTGAAACTGGGCAAGGGTTGCAATCCCAAACTGCATGCCTTTAGCTTCCAGTCACATTGCCTTTTCAATTGCGCCACCAGCCTGTCTGTGCACTGCATATTAAACTGCTTATGTTGCTCTGAGCGCTGTAGTGCTGCCACCTGCAAAAGTCAATTCATTCTGGACAAACAAAATTAAGCCACGATATAACATTGTCCAAGAGATTGGATTCAATTCACACCTCCCTGCATGCTTCAGCCTAGTCATTCTTCCAGCTGTTGGTTGGAGCTGCAATCATTCTGAAATACTATCTGGATTTGTATAAGTGCATCAATTTACCAGAAGTCTATTAGCAATCAAACTGAATCAGGGATGTCAGTGATGTAGTCGAGAGACTTGCTGAATACATCATAATACAAAGTGAACTGCTCAGCAAGATGGGGCTGCTTTGTGTGAAACACCAGTATTTTACAGCCTTCAAAACAATAGCACCGGCCAACCAAATGACTGCTCTCAGCCCTTTATCAAAGACTTTCATAAGAGCATGACAAAATGTATGAACGAGAGGGGAAGGCAGAGCTTGTCCCACCTAATCCTTCTCTGTTCTATTAACTGTCATAACAGACTGCTTTTGACATTTACTCGACATGCTGCCTTTCTGTCATGACTGAGACAGGTAGGTGGGCATATATATCTATGCATCAGTAATGGTATTTGCATAACAAATTCAGTCAGAATTGTGGCGGACAGCTACATATTACATGTGTTCTCATGTCATTACAGGTCAATTATATGAAGCAATGATACTTCAGTCCAATAACTCATTGTGAATGACCTTTATACCCCTAGACCCCCTAGCTGTTTAATGCTGAAGGTCCTACTGGATCACTCTTCCTAAAATGACACAGTGATGATTTAAGAGTAAATCAAAGCAGGAAATACAACCCCAGGGTGATCAAATCTAATGACAAACCTAGTTAAAATAAAGCCCTAAATATAGCGACTGGGAGAGGGAATGTCACTTAAACAAATGGGCAAGGAATTTGATACAGGAAATAAGAACCAGACTGTCAGTAGAAAAAGATTAATTTTTTGACATGTTCTCTTGCCATAGACACAGTTACCACGGGAAGAAGGCAGATGTGCCAAATATGGCGCTTCTCCGAGGCTGTGTGACGCTGTATGCAGACTTGAGATCTGAAAAAAACGAGGTTTATTAAACTGCCTATCGTATAATTTCTCAAGCGTCATTGTAAAATAAATTTGTTTTCTTAAAAAAATATTCCTTTGCTAAATGTATTCAACTCGAAATGAATAAAGTATCTACATTGTCTTTTTTTCTGATCCTTTTCCAGTGTAGAGTTTGCAATTGTATACATTCAACAAACGCTTACCCTAATTAACAGAATCGCATGTTTGTCTTAGTCTTATATTCTTGACACTGACCTCAGTCTAGAGTATCAACAGTGGTCTTTACCTAAAAGCTTCGACCTATCATTTGAGATAACATTTAGTACTTTTCTCACTGATAGTAAGGTATCTTTTCAGTTTAATAAGTAGAAATTACTTCATAAAGTTTACTTTTCAGAATAAGTTGTGCAGTTGTATAAAGCCATGAATTGCTGATAACATATTTATTTGTTTAAGATGGTTTTATTTTCCACAGACCATTTCCGACACACATCTGTGTTGTGAGTCAAACAGTTCATTTAAATTGTATTAAATAGTACGTAAAACCTCTTTTTATTGAACTATATTTGGCTTGCGTTACAAACATAATAGAATAGAATAGAAACTTTTTCTCCAATTTAAAATGTCCAATTACACTCCCTCACCACAGACATTTCCTTCAATCAGCAGGACTGAAGGTTAGAGGCTTCCTCACAATCCAAAACAAAGCCAGCTGTCTCTCAAGGGGATGGAGGAAATGACATTGTATTAAATTATAAAGTATTATCAAAGACAACATATTACAGCATGAAATCAGGTGGTATTGGAACAAGTAATAAATCACTAAATATTTGTGAACTTGGCTTCAGAATTTTAACTTTCCAAACACATTACAGTACTGGGCTACGTTCTTAAAGTTATTAATCCAAATCATCTTGAGTGCAATTTTTTCCAAATGCAATTAGAAGCTCATCCGGTTCCTGGTAGCTGATTGATCTCAAGTTGGGGCTTAAAGGGTCCAACTGTTTTTGCCTCAACAGCTTGACAGTTAACCTTGTTCCACACCCTCACCTCTCTCTGTGTGAAGAAGAGTCTCCTTCCCACTTCATTTCCAGCTGTGCCTTCTGTTCCTGGTTTCTCTGCTGTGTGTAAAGTAATGGTTTGGGTTAACTGTTATACAATTAAAAAATGTATGACAAACAAAATGTAACACTGCTTACAAGAACCAAAATTGCCATTAATTTCTGGTTTGATAATTTAATGATGACTCGAGTAAATAGCTTTGAGAATCACCCGTTGACTTTATTTGTAGCATAATAAATCTTGCTTTACCTTTTGAGACAGTTTATTGATCTAAATCTTCACCTACTTTCATTGTGATCGATTGACTGTTTCCTCTTCAATGTATCAGATCAAGTGTGTTTTTTTAGCTGAGTGTTTCCATAGTTAAGCTGCAACGGATTGGAAGAAGAGGCTTAAATTAACCTCAGTAACTCTCAGCCTTTGTGTTGGTTTTAGTTTATTTTTTGTCACTGTTGTAAATTATGATTGTTTCTTACCTGGTTAAATTAATGGTTGATTGATTGATTGATTAATTTTATAACCAGTATTTTTATGTTCACATTTCCAGTTGAAAGCTCTGATTTTCCTTATTATATTTCTGACAGAATTTCAAACTGGCTCCAAAAGTATGGATTCACTCCCCCAAAATGTATTTGTAGCTTCTGTTAAATTGCACCTTCCCAATATTGGATAAATAACACATCTAGACTGTTTAATGAGACGATGGAAACAGCAACATATGGAACATAAAAAGCTTCATTTGAATGGAATTAGAAAAGCTGTTAGTCCCGGCAGTTACGGTTCCCCAGACAAGTTCAAAACCAGGTAAAGGAAAATATATAAAAAAATGGTAATGGTAAATATTGGAGCAACAGAGCCCAGAACCACTGAAAATGACTGCAAAGACCGTAAAGAGCACGGGAAATGTGAAAAAGAAAAGCATTAAAATGACTTTTGTAGCAACTTAAATACAACAGATGCAATATTTAATAGCAAAACATTAAAAGAAACCACAATGCACTCTGTGGGAAATATTGCACTAGAAATACATCCACCAGACCCGGCTTATCAATATTGTAGGACTGTGCACTGCATGTAGTTTCACCTTTGCCACTTTCCCAATCCCAAATTATTTTTCATTGGCAGATCCGTGGGTTTATCAGCGCCATTTCACCTGACGGCAGCGATCATGAGGACCTGCTGGCATTCCGCTTCTCAGCCATGAACCCCATCGTGGACCCCTGGATCTTCATCATTTTCCGAAAATCTGTGTTCCGCAACGTCGGCTCCCTGCTGTGCTGCCGTTTCTCGACAACGCCGCTGAAAAACAACACATGCCAGGATCCTAGCAAGCTGCAGTCCATCCCCTGCAATGAGCAGAACTACAGCAGCCTGCAAGTAGCCCTGCACTGAGTGAGGCTGCTGCCAGGCAAAAAAAGACTGAAGAAACTCCTGCATAAAACTTGAACACCGCTGGCTGAAATCACGCCCCTTATTTTTGCAAGGTCAAGCCTTGCTGCAGAAAACGTCCCGCTAGTTCAACGGAGCTCTGAAGCTTTTGAGCAGCCTGTAAGCAAGGCTAGATGCCAAGTGATGTTGTATTAAGCATATCCATGTTGGTGGGTAGGTTGTATTAGAGTGCTTTTTGTTTTTCATCCTTGCTTCAAATAGGACGCACACAGTGTCACCCAGAAATCACTACAGCAAGTATATTTCTGCAGTCTGGTTCTGGTTCTGGTTTTGTGCTCAGGACAACAGAAATAACAAAACAAATACATGTTCAGTGTCATAGGGACACATGTCATGGGAACAACTTGCTGGACAACTTGCAGTATATGGAAAACAAGGTATCGATTCAGCCACCATGGTATTGGTCACTTACCAAACCTGACATAACTCAATGTTTGGTATGAATTTCCATCACTAAATATCACATGCAACTGTCTATTCTCACAATCTACCCTGATGTGTGAGGGATACTTATGGTCTCACATGGTTTCAAGGAAGTAAAATGATACGAAGTTAAGAAGACCAACATTTCAGCTAACTTTTTCAATGCCATGGTTTCACAACAAGGCTGTTATAGGTATTGGTTTATATTGTTTATATACGACAAGTTGGCTGGTTTGCGACACACACTGACATGCTAGTCTACTTGCAATTTAAGAATATTATGTCATGAAGTGTAAAATATTGGTCCAAAAAACAAAACATAAAAAAGACGTCTTCATCACAGCTTTCCACTCCTCTTCTAAATCTGACCAAAGGAGTATTTTAAATTGAAAAACTGCCTGGACCAAAATTAATGTTTAATGTTTGCATTGTAGCACTGGAAGCCTCCTTTGGAAGTGCCATAATTAACTGTGCACCTACCCTTTAAGACAAACCCAAGCCTAGACATCTATTAATGGTATTCCTGTTAGTAGCCTGTCATGGGAACTATTTCTGTTAATTCCACTTTGAATTCTAGTTATATTTTACCACAGGACTCACTACTAAACTGAGCCTGAATTGGTCTGAATTTAAAAACAAATCAATTTTAAAAATTGTAATCCTGTTTTTAATGTCCACCGATTCATCTGTTAATGTAGGAGCATGTGCTTTCAATCAAGTTTAGGATCACTGGGCGTGTCGATAGCATTGTAAACTATTGCGGATTCATTTACTGTCTAGACCTTTTTGTGGACTAGACTACATACTGAACAGTATACTCAAGATCTATCAGAACTGACCAAGATGCTTGTGTTAAGCTGCCAAAGCTAATAATACAACGGTCAAGTCATTTATCCCTGGAAAGATCGCCATTATGATTTCAGTTTTTTGAAGTTAATAACAAGTGCCTCTAGGTCTATAGAATGATGAACACCTTAGTCAGCCACTGAAGGAATGAAATCCTTCCACAGAATGACTGCTGAATGGCTGTATTACAACCTTATCTAGCTCAAGTGGATAACTTAACATTTAATGTGACCACAAAGATTTACACCAACATCAGAGCAGGGGATTTTCTCATTTTCAAAGGTCATATAGTTGAATTTCAGAAAGAAGACACCCATATATAATTCTGCTGACAGTCTTATTCTCTGTACTGTGCTGTATTGCATATTGCTCCCAGAATTTAAGTGTTGCATCCATTTTAGGGAAGTGTTATAAGAGCCAAACCTTATAAAAAGACAATACTTGGTATTTCGAAAAGTTTTTGTTGACTCAGAATTGTCTTCATCTAGACAATGTGGGGAAGCTATGAAAAAGGCTAACAAGATGCTGTGATACATTGTGAAAAGTGTTGAATTTAAATCAAGGGAAGTAATGTTAAAACTGTCCAATGCATTAGTAAGACCTCATCTTGAATATTGTGTTCAGTTCTGGTCACCTCCCTACAAAAAGGATATTGCTGCTCGAAAGAGTGCAAAGAAGAGCGACCAGAATTATTCCGGATTTACAAGGCATGTCATATGCAGACAGGCTAAAATAATTGAATCTATTCAGTCTTGAACAAAGACGACTACGTGTCGACCTGATTCAAGCATTAAAAATTCTGAAAGGTATCGACAATGTCGACCCAAGGGACTTTTTCGACGTGAAAAAAGAAACAAGGACCAGGGGTCACAAATGGAGGTTAGACAAAGGGGCATTCAAAACAGAAAATAGGAGGCACTTTTTTACACAGAGAATCATGAGGGTCTGGAATCAACTCCCCAGTAATGTTGTTGAAGCCGACACTTTGGGATCCTTCAAGAAGCTGCTTGATGAGATTCTGGGATCAATAAGCTAACAACCAAATGAGCAAGATGGGCCGAATGGCCTCCTCTAGTTTGTAAACTTATGTTCTTATGTTCTTAAAAGCAAAAAAAAAAAAAAAAAAAATACATTGTTGTTTACATAGTGCTAGAACTCAAAGCAAACCGGACAAGACATCTGACATCTACTGGTGAAACATTGTACTTCAGTAGCACTCTGTGACTAGTCAGATTACGCCCCTCCAGCATGAAGAAACAGGTTAATTAAACACTGTGACCTCAATTTTGTTGTGTAGCAAAACATGCCAAACTTCGTTACTCGGCTAGCTGGCAGTGGCTAGCACTGTACAGTATACTGTCAATACACACAGAAAAGCTACTAGTGCTGGGGGTTCAGATAAAGTAGTTGATCTAAAAGATTTAGAGGAGGCTCTATTATTATTTATTTCTTAGTGGATGTTGATGTCATTTTTAATCATGAGACAAGTGTTGCAATTGGTTGACTTAGTGATGTTTCACCAATCACAATGCTTTAATACATGAGAAACGTAGGTGAGATACATTGTTATGTATATAAAAAGTTTTGAAAAATGTTATCTAAAAGTTAACAAAGTTTAATAAAGCATAATGAAAGCATATTAAAGCAAAGGTAAGCCTTAAAAAATCCCAGCTAGATGAGGTAAAGCATGTTTAAAAAGCATGGTGAACAATGGTAATTTATTGTAAATACATAGTATAACCAGGGGAAAAGTGCACTGCTACCATGCACATTTACAAACAAAATCTGCATAAAACCAGATAAAAGCATATATACTCCATTTGAGGGGAAGCAAGCAGTCCACCACAGGATGCACTGTCATGTCTGGGTGCAGAAACACTCCTGCTAGCAGCCTATGGTTTTCTAAGCTGTGCTGTGAGATTTCAACACATCAGACGGTTCATAACTGTGTTGTCCCAAAGACAGGACACTGGAGCCATAAGCAGTTTATAAGACAGTCAAATGAGGATGTTAAAGTTACTTCCGCAAGACCTCAGAATGACATGATTCATAAGAAAGCTGGTGCAACATCTAGTATTGCAGTGGGATCGTCAGAGAATAAATTTGAGAAACAAAAAATGGGCATATGTGGGTCACTGACAGAAATACACACCCTTCTGTCATGGATGCATTGGACAGATGAGCAAGTTCAGAGATGGGACTTCCATCCTTGATTAGTAAAGGGTTATTTACACAAGCACTAGAGTAACACTCATTCAATCTGTCAACATGTCAAAGTGTAATTGTAGAAGCACAAGTAGTGTTAATTTTATCCACTAAGGTGGTGGGTCATTGAGTCTCCGTGTGCATTAACTTACAGCAGGGTTTAAAGTTATGAACCCACCATGCCTAATAAAAAGTCAAATATTTCTACCAGTAACTCACGTTTCATCATCTCCAGTATTGAAGCAGCAAGCCATTATATGAAGGACCATCATGCAATAAAATATGAAAGTAATTGTGCAGTTTTGGAGATTTGGAAATTGCTTTACGCCGACAGAGATATTACTCAATAAATTCCCATTGATGCCATTTTCCAAATTCCAAGGGCTATACAACAAAAAGCCCAGGAGATACATTGATAACCAAACACATGAAGCAATGTGATCTCAATTGCTTGTCCATGACTATAAAAGCACTCAACGGTGGTTATTTAAAAATACTGAAAGTATAATCAATGACAATGTTTCAACTTTTCAGTCTCTTAGTTTAAATGTTTGTTATTGACTTTACTAAGTTTCTTTTTAGTTTTTCTAAATGATATTGTTTGTTGCATTCCTAATTGTGCCTCGGCTGCAGTACTTTGGCTCCTGTGCTGGACTAAGGCAGATGGGTTCATGTCTTTATAGCCTGTAGACACTAGCTTTGTAACCCGCTAACTGAGCCTGTGCGCATTTCAGTATAAGCCAGCTCCCTCTCTGCCTGCCGGTGTGAAGAATCCTAAACGTTTAGGAATCCTGTCCGTGTTAAAACCTGTGCAACTGTACTGCTCTGTGGATGATCATGCTTCAACATACTGTATGTAGTGTACATAACTACTATAACAAATAAAGTATGGGCTATCATTAAAACGTTTTTTTTTTCCTTCAATTAGTAACTAGGAAGTTTAACAGGTGAAATAACAATCTTGTCCCTCGAGAGTTTTTTTTTTTTTTTTAAATGTAAAGTTCAGTGCCCAAATATATTTTCTCCATCCATGGCACAAGAAACACAATGTAGAGATTTTTGACACTGAAATTGTTTAAAGAATTGGAAAAAAAAAAACTTTGGAAAATTTACAGTACAGGTGTACAGCTGTCATTTCAATCCCTTCTGTGAATTGGTAAAGATATATTCCATATTCGTTTCAAATAAATAGAACCTGTTTATCCTGAAAGTGAATTTTCGCAGAGAAATTGATTCAAAATATAATTGAAAGGTAATTGAAGAAAAGTCAATATCCTTGCTCTGTACATTAAGCATGCTAATTGGGTCATGTTTTATTTAAAGCAGATCCACTTGATATATAGGAATAGTGTAACATCATGAGTTTATAAGCCCTAAGGAGGTTTAACAGCATGCTTGTACTGCAACACAAACACTAATGTAAAGAGGGTCATGGAAAAGCTTTTAAACACAATTTAAAAATTAATGTGGGGCTAGTACATTGTGATAGGCGTTTTTAAAACACTGCACCATGTTCTTAACAGAAAACAACACTGAGTGCGACAAACATGAAACGCATGATTGAAATGCATGTACCAGTTTTGGTTGTTTTGTGAACATTGTGGGCCAAATCCAATACTTATTTCAAGTTAGCAACTTCACCATCATGGGATGGCAATCCACTGACAGATTCTACATTATGCAACCGGGACGTGTTTAGCATCTGATTAAATTGTGATGGATGCTTTTGTATCCCAGACAAATGGTAACATATTAGGGGAAACTAAAATTGCACAGAAGTTTAGATCAGAACAATGAAGATGCGTATCTCAGAGAACACGTGCTATTGCACCAGCCGTGGAAGCTGATCCCTAGAATTTCAGACCTGTATTATTCTCCGTTGCTGTTTCTGCTTGGATCATTATTTGCCAGGCTTTCTAATTGGTTTCAGCCATGCTTTTGAGCAGTGAGAGGGTTTGGGAAATTATCACCAGGGATGGGCCGCTGTAGTTTCTGCATCTGCTACAAATTTTAGATTTTATTGTACTTCTTTGGTCATTTCAGTGTGGAGCCATCATTCCATGTTTCTTTCCTGTCATTAACCAACCTGCCGATTTCCCTATTGAGTGACATTCTTTCAAGCAAGTAAATGCTTTGACAGGAAGAACCTGGAAAGACCTAGGAAGTGCAACAGATTTCCTGAGAGAAAGGAATGGAAACCGAGAACGTCTTTAACCCAGTGTAGTACATCACGTTTAAAATGAAAATACATATTTGTTAGAACATGCATTTCTTTGAAAACTGCATATCTGAGTTATATTGGAATTGGAAGACCTAACAGAAGTACAAAACTAGGTCAGACTTATAGAATTGTTTTGTGAGCTACAATCACTTAATAACATATGCTTTCCACATGTCAGGTTTAAACAAAACCATCAGGAGTCAGGAGCTTGTCTGCATTGCTTTCTTTTCAATTAACATGTTTCCACTCCATTTACTTCAGCAGTTTCCACAGCATTATATTTTCCATTCATTCTAACTTTCGTTTCATTCTAAATATAAATTAACTGTTTCAATTAAATCCAAGCAAGCATGTAATCTTGGGCTACCAAAACAACTGATTTAAAGGACCACTTTATTCTTTGCCTCCTTGCATAATATTAATGTTTTATCGTGATTGTGTTCAACTCCAAATCATCAGCAATAGCTATGAAAATAAGTTATGTCAATTTTTTTTACTGCAAGTCTAAAACTCTAAAATTTCCAGGGGGTGGGGAGGGGGTTGAGTTACTGGTGTGTGCCTCTAGTGGTCATTTTTATACAGGCAATGCACACACCTCTCAGGTTTGGTCACATGCAGTGCAAAATAGCTGCTCACTAGATGGCGCTGGCGTTTATTCTACAACAACACTGGGTGAGGTAGCCTTTGTTACATAAGCCAGGTAAGTCAAATTAAAAAACTGCACCTGAAGCACTTACATGTGTATGATAGAGATACATACATACACTATATATATATATATATATATATATATATATATATATATATATATATATATATATATATATATATATATATATATATATATATATACACACACACACACACACACACGTATATATACACACACAGGTTGAGTTTCTGATTTTGCCCAGGGGACCCACATGCAGTGCTGCATTGGAAGCAGGTTAGGGATGAGGTTGGGGGTATTACCCATCACCCTGCTTCATCAAACCCTACTGGTCGGGCATCCAACAAAAGCAGGTGGAGACGCGCTGCTACAGTTGGGCAACTTCTCTACACTGCTTGTAATGGTTTGTGGGGTGAACAGAAGTTAATTGGCTTGATTGATTGGTTACAGGGGTTAGATGGCATTAGAACTGGGCATTTCAAATTGAGTAGAACCCAACAAGTAGTACTTAACCTCTACTTGTAATATCTCAAATCTGATTCCGTTCAGAAAGGGATATTGATCTGACATTAAAGTCACAGGCTAGTTATAAAGTGATGCATCCAGTCCATTACAGAAGTCTATTCAGAATATTCTACGACAGTACATCAGCGCCCTCTATTGTTGGACTCTCCCTCAGGCTAATACCGTAGCCTGCGGAAAAATGTATTTGGCATCATTGTTATTTACTGAAACATCAACGGTGCACAGTAAAACAAACAAACTTACTTGTATCAGGTAGTAAATTATTTTTATTGGAAAACAATGATATTTCACAGCTTAGATTGGACATAACTTAAACAGATTCAAAACGGCCATACCCAAGTCTTTTATTCCCCCCATAGCCTGCCTTGCAAAAACAAGCTGCTTGCACTTTTTTCAGGAATCTCAAAACAGGAGTAAACTCCTTTAAGACCACCGAGATCAGAGAAAGGAAGATTTAAAAACTTTGTTTTTTTCTTACAGCAAATAAAAAAAAAAGACAAAAGCTGTTCAAACCCTCATTCTGAACACTCATCCGCAGGGGAACTCGTTCACCAAACCCTCCAACTCCAAGCTTTTAGTTCAATCATACAACAGCAGAGCATGGAATAAATTATGTAGCACTTCTACTACAGCTTTAGGGCAAAAGAAACAGGGCAAAGACACATCAGAGCCATTTAGTTTTCAACTACATGTTAAGATTTGATTCTTGTAAATATATAACTTTTTTCTGCAAGTTGTCTTGTGTAAGTTAAATGGATCTTGAGCTTCATGGCACATTTATAAAAAAAAAAAAAAAACGACTTGTCACAGGCCATACCATATTAGGTAAACACTATTGTTGCACAAAAAGTTTACATCAACACATCTTGTGTTTATATATAATGCATGTTAAAGCATTACATGTACATTTTGCAAATTAAGTATATACAGCAATGCCACCTAAGAGTGTAATGCATTAACTATTAAAATGTATTCCTAAATGAATAAATGCATTGCATAACTACACCGATTCTGCAGTAATAGGACCGCCCCCCCTCCACCTAGTGCTCTATATCAATTCCATACCCTGCTTTACATTTCAGTGCAGCCCCCAGCCATAATATACATATGATCTCAAACCTCAACACCTTAGTTACTTTATAACTATGCATGTATACATAACCCCACCATCTTTACACAAACCAGGACTCCATAAGCCGCAGCAAGGCCTCCACTGTAACAATACGGAACCGCCTGAAGAAGAGCATGCAAGGGTTTGTATTTACTGGTTTTAAACTGTTATAGTTGTCTTGCTAGCTGCTCCGTTAATTGTTACAAAACAGAAAATGCTCAGGATGTTAAGCTGGCCTTGGTTCAATGAAAAACCGGTCTCCGTCACTGGTTCTGTCAATACTTACTCATTTTCAAAGGGTTGCTTTGGGAATCAGGCTTCTTAGAGAGCGCTCATGCAGACATGTTTCTTTTTTTCTGTACTAAAATGTGTTGATTTTTTTATTAGAACCAGATTACAGCTTTTAAGAGAGTAAAGTGTTTTCTTTTTTTTCGCTATTTCTCTTTTATAGACAGAGTGATCAAAAGGAGAACAGGCAATGTAAAAAAAAAAAAAAAAAAAAAAAAAAAGTGCTTCACTTTGCAGTCATCATTTGCACAAACTCTGAAAAAGAAAAAAACAAAAGCCATTACAACCTAACCTAAGTTCATTATGAGCACCTCATTCTTAAAGTATAGAGACATGATTAGGATCAAAGTTCACTTCTACATCCATTGTACATACAGCTATGGCTAAACTATATCACCCTATAATTTTATGATCAAGAGAAGAGATGGGAGATGCATAGAAATTTTTATATATAAAATATATATCTCATGTAATTAAAGAAACAACAAAATGATAAATCACAAAAGTCTATCGGAAGCCACAACATTAGTACTTGGTATATGCAGTGCAAGAGTTCCTTAATTCTCTCAGGTATGGACTCAATGAGGCACTGAAGGGTCAAGCTATCCTTCAGATTCCTACATGCAGCCTTTACACTGGATTCCAGTTCTTTTCAGTCACATAGTTGACTTTTCCTGTCCTATACCAGCTCAAACATTTTCAATAGGACTGAGATCCATTCAATTTCCAGGTTGAAGTTCCAGTGGCATGATATTGATGTCTTCTAACCATTTCTTCAGCATGATGGTAAGGGCTTCCGTTCCATTTTGGAAGTAGAAATCCCCGTTGGGAAAATAGTTCCGAGGTGTAGGGAGGTGGTCTAACCCAACCTAACCCCAGACCATTCTCCAAGAGACACCTTCTCACGGGGCGCGCAGACGCCTTCACTCCAACTTCTTTCCATTGCTGCAGTAAGCAGACACTACTTGCCATCCTCTCTCAAATCTGAACAGCACAGGTGGTGATCCTGGTGAGCAGTGCAGACTTTTGGGTTTCCACACCTGGGTGCAGCTTCTGCAGGAGCATGTAAATTTCACGATTTCCGAGGAATTCCACTTTCCCTAGATTTGGACTGCCTCTAACCACAGCTGTTCATGTAAAAAATGAGGAGTGACAGGCATGTGGGATACCGCTACACATATCTATACTCCAATATTCTCAATAACACTAAAGTTTCATCACAGTTGGAGAAGCAGAAATGTATTATGAGTGGGGAAAACGTAGACGTTCACTCGTACATCCCTATATAGGTTTTCTATCATCCTACTTTGTTTACCATATTAAAAATCGGCTGGTGAAGTCATCCAAGACTCATGAATCACGTTTTTGTAATATGCATTATTTTATTCCTTCGGAACAATTGTAAATGTATGCAAGCAGGCCAATTCACATCAGTTTGTGAAATAATGGCAACCTTGCACAACCTAGCTGTCCCTAATATTGTCTCCATTGGGTTCACCCTGGCCTACCCTAAGGAGACTAAACTTTGACAATACTCAAGAACCGAAAAAAAAAAAAAAATCTGTAGATAAAAATAGCCAGGAGGATTTAGAAAATTATTTTACATATTCCAAACCCTCAAGTAGGGCATCTCTGTGCACCACAGCAGTCATGCTCTGGTGCATGGGACGTGAAAGAGGAGCAATGCAACTCGACACCACCTTGAAATGCTCACCTTCGTAATTGACCTGGCCGTCACCATCTATGTCTGCCTCCCTGATCATCTCATCCACCTCCTCGTCTGTCAGTTTCTCTCCCAGGTTTGTCATGACGTGGCGCAACTCAGCAGCACTGATGTAACCATTGCCATCCTGTACAGCAGAGGACAGCTTACAATTAGAGGCATAACAGCATGACACACACACCTCATTCTGAGTAACTGAAACTCACAGCTCTTTACCAGCTACTCTGTGACAAATACCTTAGGAACGAGTGAAAGACCATTACAACTCTTACAATGGTGTACAGTTTCCATAGCTGGAGCTACACGATCCAGCCAAGATATTCTGTATCTATAAGCAATCTCAACTTTTTGGAGAAAATAACTAATATGGCAGAGTTTTATTTCGGTTTCATGAACACTAGTCAAGTGATTTTCATCAATCTGATGTCAGTAGCAGTAACCTGTGGACACATTTTACAAATAACATTTCACATAACATTAGACTGGGGCATGCTTTTGGTTCATACCTTATCAAACACTCTGAAGGCTTCTCTGATCTCCTCTTCACTGTCTGTGTCTTTCATCTTCCGTGCCATCATGGTGAGGAATTCTGGGAAGTCTATTGTACCATTGCCTGCATCATAAATCAAAACACCCTCAATTCATTAGTTTGTGTTGAAGGAGTCAATTTCTCTTTCCTTGCCAGCACCCTGTAAAACATCAGGTTGGGTGACAATCTCCGAAGTGACCCCTGTGCTACTTAACTTGCTTTTTCCAGCAAACTACAGCTAATTGGAGAATACACTGGCATGAGTGAAGCAGTACATCCCGCTCACTTGGCTGCACAAATGCAGTTCAGTTTTAAAAGATCCAAAATGATTTCTCAGTAGAAACTGAAGTGTCAAAAGTGTTTCTGAGTGGAATTCCACCAGATACACTTTTGCAAACTGGTAGTACTGCTCTAAATTATTAGTTCTTCCACCCTTTTGCATTAATTCAAGTACATATTCCACCAGATTCCAATTCTGAAGTCTTTGCAGCAGTTATTGGATAGACTGTTACCTACATGCAACATTCAAAAAGTGTGACACTGGCAACAGGTATACATTTTTTCATATGTGAAGCCAGTATCTTGGAAGAATTTGATCTCCCTCACAGCAAGGCGGACAAATTATACAAGGTCACCAGCACATTTCAATTATGTATCTGAAATAGTTTATGAAATAGGGTCTGTTGAAAGAGGCAGTAGCAAGAAATAATGCAGAACATTAGGCTATATGAAGCCAATAAAAACGCATTAAAATCCCAAATGACAAGGACCCTGGTTATAATGACCCATGTCCTCCACTTACCATCAGCATCCACCTCATTGATCATATCCTGCAGCTCTGCCTCAGTGGGGTTCTGTCCCAATGACCTCATTACAGTGCCCAATTCTTTTGTGGTGATGGTGCCATCGCCATCCTTATCAAACAGGGAGAAAGCCTCTTTGAACTCTGCAAAGGAAAAGGTACATGCATTTTACTTTTAAACATGTATAAATAGTGTTCAAAATAGGCCATTCAAAAAGGTTGAGCCTTTTATCACTCTTAAGCTGCTTCTTGTACATTTTGTAACATTAAGAGGGCTTTTCTACCTTCATGTTATCCATTCTTTGGATGGTTTCTGCTTTCAAGGAGTGGTTATATACTGGTGTGGTAGGAAACCCACAGACACGCTTCCATTACTAAACAACAAGTCTGTACGCAGTTGTGTTTGTCATGATGTTCCCATTAACACATGTCCCTGGATACACTGGAAAGCTTTTACTTTGTGCTACCGTGGTAACGGCGATGCCTAGAGAGAGTGTATTTGAGGGAAATCCAGTCCCAGAATGGAGTAATGACAAATTCTGTGAAATGGACTCCTCCTGCCTTTGCCAATTAACCATTAGGTAATTCTTAAACATAGCTGCTGGAAAACATCACAATAACATTGCCCCCTTGGGCATAAGTGGAAAATAAATGGGAAAGGAAATAGTGCCCAATATTGTTACAAAACAAGGGTGAATTTCTCAATAGTCCCCAGGTTAACAAACAACTAACTTCACAAACAATTTCATCCAATGTGGCAGTATTACAACCTAGAAGATTGGATTGTTAGTTATTCTATTGTAAAAATACAGACCATGTTTTGAATCTGCCACTGGGACCAAGTCTGAAATCAGTCCAGTGGGTTTCCTTTTGCCGTGTCAAAGCCATTTGAATTGGGACTTTGTCAGCCCCAGACAGGGTTAGCAAGTTGGTAAAAGTAATCTATTGAGCCTAAATCTTAAAACAAACAGCTACCAGAACTATGGAGCATGTGAACATAAACATGCTCATACTGGAATGAGGTCAGCTTTTACTGCCTAGTTGAACGGGGAAACAAAGGCTGCATAAAGAAGGTTTAACAAATAGGGGACTGTCAAACTTCATTACTAGTGAGAAAATGATGTCTAAGGAACTTTAAACCTGCACTGCACAAAAGACAACTGCTCCAAGCTTACAAAAGCTGGGGTAGGAAACTCTGGGGCTGCAGAGCCACTGCAGGAGTTTAATGTGCATAATTACATGTTGAAGTATTTAAGAAACTGCTTGAACGGGGGGGCCGGCCCGGGGGGGGGAGGGGACGACTGGAGACTGGAATTGCCTCCAAGGACACGTGAAATAGTGTTCTGCAGATGAAAAACAAAAAGAAATGGAAATCTTACCAGCGATCTGTTCTTCAGTGAGTTGGTCAGCCTTTTAGGAGAAACAAGAATAAAAGGATTGGCAAGCAGCAAGCTCAACTCAGATCTCATTGCAATACTTTTGCATCACTTTAGACGAATTAAATAATGTAGATTTATTAGTGTTGTAAAGTTAAATTCTGTTATCAAATTTACTTTAGTATAGTAAATCACCAAAACAATTTACGCTGATATTATCCATTTAAAAAGTTCAATTTACTTACAAGAACAAACTGGCAACAATGAGTATAAGGATCCTAAATCTTAAACAAGGAATTCTAAAACCTTGCCAAACAAAGCACTATATTTAAGCAGAGCATCGATAAACCATAAGGCTTCACTTAAATCATTTATTTGCAGAAGCATTCAATTCTAACTTGCCAATGGGATATGTTTGACCCACTGGCATTTTAATAAAAGGGCTGGGTCAAATTAACATTGCATGTGCTGCCAATGAGGTATGGCTACAAATCTGACAGCTATAAAAATTAAAGCATGTTTATCTTCCTAAAGGGGATCTATTTTAACTGCAATTATGACGACATTTGGCTAAACTACTGCAAATAAAAGTTTTGACATCAAATGCTTCAGTGTGTCATTTAAATTCAAATTGAAAAGGAGTTTTACATCCTCCAGAAAGCAAAGACGTTTGAAATCCACAACACTAGTACACTATTTATAACAAAGGATCATAATATTTAAAAAAAAAAAATCAGCCAGTGCTGCTGACTGCAGTATGACGCACATAGAAGCATGCATTTCTATATTTATAAAACGCATATAACCCATGTTCTCAGAAGGGGTGGAACCTTATAAAACCGCTGACGGTCAATTGACTCGGTTCTGGAAAAGAACTCCTTTTGAGTTGAGCTTGCACTGCAGTTTCAAGACTGCAGCAGCTAGGATCCGGGGAGGGGAGGGGATCATTCACGAACAAACATGCTGCAGCACGGTGTGATTGATCTGTGGTGCAGAACTGCACAAGCAGATCTCACATGTGACATCGCATTTCTAATCTACAGCTAAACTGCAACTTGAACGACAAATAAACCATGCTTATGACACACATTTATATATATATATATATATATATATATATATATATATATATATATATATATATATATATATATATATATACACAAATATATATATATATTTTAGATATAAATATATTTTAATGAACTTCATATTCGCGCACTCACTACATTGGTGCCACACAAGAGAACGGTAAATTATGATTACAACCATATTCCATTCACTTGACCCACTTTGCATGCATGGGTTTGATATTTTTACAATCACCCAAAACCCTCCTCAATACACAACCCCTGAAAAGCACCCATACAAAGCTACTCTGGGCTTGCAT
Organism: Polyodon spathula; assembly: GCF_017654505.1. Lineage (NCBI taxonomy): Eukaryota > Metazoa > Chordata > Actinopteri > Acipenseriformes > Polyodontidae > Polyodon > Polyodon spathula. The sequence continues at coordinate 216,691 of NC_054573.1, read as the reverse complement.
TGAAAACCACAGGTCAAAACCGTCTCACTCACCAAGGATACCAAATGTGTATAAAATATATATTACACACACCTGTGTTCGCCCACAGCTCAGCAAAGCGTGCTGATATTACAATAGTACATAGAATCTGCATGTACAACAAAATATATATATATATATATATATCTTACGCCATGCCTGAAAACCAACACATTCACAGCCTATATTATTAATGGCACGGAAGAGCTTGCGCTATGTGTGTACTATCGACTTTGACACTTTCTACCATCTCTATATAGAAAACCGCAGGTCCCTTGCGCCACTCCCTCCAATCCAAACCCTCGAACCTACGTTTGGAGTAACGTTACCTTAACAAAAACATCGCATTTGGTTTTGTTGCAAGACAACACAACAGATTTAAACTCACCAACAAGAAATATTACGATGTGACCTACAAACTGCCTGACAGAAATGGGCATTTGTGAGAGCCAGCATGAACACTTACATTTTCAAAATGCAATTCAATACACGTCATGTCGCCTTAGTTTAACATATAAACTACAGTGACGCATCAACATTAAAAGAAAATACACACGTTTTAAAATTGGGAAGATACCGACCCACGCCTCCTACTAAAAAAAAAAAGAGAGAAAAAAAAAACACAACAAAAAAACACGTCTTTCATTTTGGCCCAAACCCGGCTTTTAAACAAAAACAAAAACCGAGTCACTTCTCATCTGGAGATTATAAACTAAGATTTCCCTGACTTTATCAAATGTATACTCACCATTGTAATGCGTGGTCTAAGCTTTGGCAGCAAAGAATGAAGGAAAGTGGGAAGCGTTCAGCCCGCTCCTCCCGCTCTGCGCTGCGCCGAGACACTGCGGGCTCTTCCGAGGTCTTCCGACACGAAGTTCCGCCTCGCTACTACACAGTAGCCTCATCTGTACCGTATCACTCCGCGGGGTGACGTCATTCACCGATATAAACCCAGCCATTCAACAACCTTAGCTTATGGCATTAAATCATAGGTTTTGCAGTCTATCGACAGAAAAAAGGGTTGTATTTAAATTGTTTTAGGGAACGAGTTACTCGGTCAGCAATTATGTCTGACAGCGCACTATTTAGCTGTTGGGCGAATGGATATGCAAAAATCCCGGCGCAAAGCCCACCTTTGCCATAACGGAAAGGGTTTAATCACTTTTTATGTGGAGACGTTTGTATTTATGCGCTCAAAAAGTGTTGCTTATCGAGAGGTTTGTGCTTCGGGTTTGATTCTGTTTACATATATGATGTTAAGAAAAATATTTTTTGGTATTTTCAAACTGTTCGCATAAGTCAGTGGTCGCTTTAGTACGTGGACACTATTTTTTAAGGCGTAAGGTTACACGGAAAGGGTTTGTGTTCTAAGTTGCAGACATGAAAGATTGCTTCTTATTGGCTTAGAAGTGTCTCATAAAAAGAAAGAAGCTTCCTAATTGGCCGTTTCTTACCTGCAATGCGTCAAAAATTGGGTTAAACTGTTGCAGACGAAGAGAATTGCTGACAGCGTTGTTTATTAGTTATGATTGGCGTTGAAACATAATTAAAGTTTTATTGTTATGATGGCTTTATTTTTGTGTTGAAAATATAAAAAACGTAAAAGCAAAAAAAATAAATAAAGATACATATCTTGTTGACCAACGCGGATACATTGTGTTCCAGATGTGTTACTAAAGTGATGTCACTACGTTTGCAAATTGATGCAGATATTGATCAAAACAAACATTAAATAATTTTTACACTTGATATTAATCAAGAACATTCTTTAATATATTATATATATATAATATATATATATATATATATATATATATATATATATATATATATATATATATGCAACCAATAGCAAATAAATGAACAAAAATGTGTTTGAAAATATTGAGGAAGAAGTGAACAGAATTTTCTTTTAAAAATTCCCTGATGCTAAGATAATTTGATAATTTTCTAAAATGATAAAATGATAATTTGGACAGATGGCCTCCCCAAAAAAAGTATCTGATGGAGAAGCTGCTGAAATTAGTTATTTGTGTCGAGTTTAGATATTATAGATACATGATGGAGAAGATGCAAACATTTGAAGTCAGGAATTGATTTACTGTTGATGTTAAACGTTTTTGGAAATGTGCTCACTGAGACAGTTATTGAATCTTTCTTACTGATTATACAGCTATATATTAAAAGATAAATCTATATGAGCTCACACAGCTTAAAATGAATTAGTTACTGGAAATGGAATACAAAAACGTTTAGAAGATGGCAAATTTAAGGAGGAATTTAAACATATCAACAATTATTATTGGAACCAAGCAAAGTCAATGAAATGTAAATATTGGAAATTTATGAAATTTAAATTAAGATCCATGGCTATGAAAAAAAGGAAAGGCGATTTGAAAAGGCTAAAAGAAAATGACATTATAAAAGAAGTCATAAATCTGAGAATTAAACAAAATGTATGAGGAAAAAAGCCAAATGTGCATTTCTAAGACACAGAAGAAAGTGGAGGGAAAAAAATACTAAATATTTTTTTATAACCTAGAAAAAAAGAAACTCAGAACTAGCCTCTATTGGATAAATGGATATTAATGGTATGGTTACACAAAACACAAAAGAGATTTCTAAATATGTCTCAATTTTACCAGCATAATATACTTAATCTCAACAGAATTTTTAAATACATTTTTAAATTCAACCAAGGCAAATGCAAGAAAAACCAAGGAGTTTGTGCTAGTCTTTAATTCAACTGAGGACTCCTTGGAGGAAATCAAGAGTTCTAAGATATATATATATATATATATATTTATATATATATATATATATATATATATATATATATATATATATATATTAATAATACAGACTGCTTTAAACTTTTAAACAACTTATAATGAGGTGATATACACATACTGCATCATCAATATGACAATAAACACATACAAGTTATGTGCAGTGGAGCTGCAATTCCTTGTGCAAGTTCTTATTGGAGTTCAATATTTGGTTATCTAGATGGGAAGAAAGTTTGGAGCAATAGGTATTGTCTCACCACTAAGAGACATATCTTACATAATTGTTCATAGGATCTACCCTCCAAAAAAGTGTTGGCTAAGTTTAAAATTGACATAGATTCCAACTGTGCATCCTGTAATACTGAAAGAGAAACTGTGCTTCAAAATTTCTTTGGACTAATTTGCAGCATTATTTACTGAGACTGTTTGGTAAACAAATGAGATTTGATGGTGTTGATATTTTGTTTTATTTTTCAAAGGCGCATGACGTGAAACAGGACATTTTTTTTTAGAAAAGAAACATGCAAATCATTTTATTCTTGATGATGCTGGCATATTGACTGGAATTGCTAATCAAACAATATACAACGATCAGATCTGTTATATACTCAAATTACTTTTGATTCTTGCTCCATACAAATATTAAACCAAAAGTCTTGAATAACCCATACCCCTTATTAAATACAGAAAGCTTTTTGTCTCATTTTACAATCATATAGGAAACACAACCTACTCTGGACTTTATTGATAATGTAATTGTGTTCTCTAGGTCTGTACTGTGCTTATGGTAGTTTCACTAGTATGTAATGTAACCCAATTTTACCTTGTCGTAGTTCAGTATTGAATTACTCAGACATAGCCAGCCTTCATGTTACCATAGCAGCAATCTGTTCCTGAGCTGGTGGAAACCTGGCCACATACTGTATGAAAATACAAGCGTTTGAATTGATGCAGTGTGTGAGGGAGGTGAGGAGGGGAGTTCTCCAGTCAGGTCTATTAAGCAGGTCTGTAAATAGCTGTTCAATCTGTGCGTTTGCTCAAAATGTTAATGAATTGAATACCTTGCTTCCAGCTAGCTGTAAATGGGATAGATAATAAACTTGAAGCACCTGTCACATGTGGCACCCTCTCTGCTGGCTGATGCGTTTCTGAAGTTATTAAAGGTGGTCGTTTTATGTTCATCCCCTATATATTTTGCTTTGGCTCGGGGGCATTCCATAAGTCAGCACAGCAAATCAAAACAATAGAAGCAAAGCTAATGCCCCCTGTCAATACTATATCGTTCTCCATCTATAAAGTACATGCCTGAATATGCTCCCAAGCACTAAAGCACCAGGCAGAAGGAATATAAACAAGTAGTGTTGTGTGATGTGGTGCTGTAATCTGACTCCTGTGTGTGAGATGAGGTTAAACAGCACTTTAGTTATACATCTTTTGCATAACGGTTCTGTTGCATAAACAATATACAATCATTTCAACAGGTGGAATATACAGGCGATAAGTATATATATGTCCCTGCTTGAAGATGCATGATGCACAAAGTTCTTTGATATATTCATATGCATGTAAATTCATGTCAAGTATATTGAAGTTGTGAAGAACTGCCTGTTAGATTACTAGGGTACTCTGCTTGAAAAATTAGACACTAAATTTAATTTATATATATATATATATATATATATATATATATATATATATATATATATATATATATATATATATATATAAATACTTTAGGTATATACATATATATATTATAAGTACAGGGTAGTCGTCGCAGATACAAGTCGGTTTGCGGACAGGTTTGCCAAAACTAACAAAAACATAAAAGGAAATCCTGAAGCTGCAGTTCTAACTTCAGCCACTGGGCTACACTGTTTACCACAAAGATTACAATGTGTAGGTTGTTGGCTTTTATTTGCATATATCATTCCAGCCAGTGTACTTTAATGGGCATGAGTTCTATTGACAGATTGATAGATAGATAGACAGACAGACAGATGAATAGATAGATAGATAGATAGACAGACAGATGGACACAGACAGATAGATAGATTGATAGATTGATTGATTGATATCTGATTACTACCTGATCATTGTAACCTAGCTGCAGCACAGGAAGTGAATTTGTACCAGGAAGTATTTGCAACATTTACCTCAGCAGTGTTGTATTTATCTTCATGTCCCAAACTGAAGTGTATAAGAGAAGCAAAAAACAAACAAAATATCTTCAGAAAAAAAGGGGTGAGAAATTGACTCTTTAACCTGTGCCACAGGAACGAGAGAGAAGTTGACAAAGACTTCATGACAAAAAGTTGGTTTTATTTTACAATGTTCTACTGGACAGAGACCAGAGTATTTATTTGTCAAAGTGAAGAACTGGAAAATTACTAATAGCAAAAGGAGAAAGAGTTGTGTTATGCTACTGATAACAGCTTTAAAAGCACATTTAATATGCATTTGTCTTGAAGCCACTTATATGTTACTGAACAGCTGTTACAACATACATCTTTATATTTGCTTTACAAACTGTAAGCCGTAGTGCCTCTGGCCTAATCCTTTGTAATTCACATGGAGAGAAAGGAGCAAGCAGTATCCAGACACCAGAGAAGGCTATTACCTCACTTGGTTAAAAACATGGCAACACAAGCTGCTCATTGTTTTGTGCCTATTGGTTGAAAGTTTGTCTGGGAAAGAGACAAGCCTCAATACAGCACTGAGAGTGATGGCAACAGAGATGTAAAGAATTTGGGGTTAGGGCAGTGAAAAGTTTAAACATACACTTCATGTCATACAAGGGGGAATTCTGAAAAGGCCTCTAGCAGAATGTAAATCCCTTAACAAGTTGGGCCCTGTGACTTGAAAGAGCCAAACATTGCTAGTGTGTTATGTATTTGATCAGGTGACTTAATATAAAACAGAAAGCACCAGGATTTAGCAGTGTGTATTCCCTTGCCTCCTTTGTCACTCCATATTGTCCACTCCACCTCTTCCAGAAGAAGTCTTCTGTGGCACGCTGTCAGCTTGGAAGGAGATGAGGAGAGGTCTTCTGTTCACTGTGATGTCAGTTGCCATGGTGATTGATGCAACCCATCTGTTTGGATGCCTGTCAGTCAGCAGGAGAAGCTGGCGAATGACAGGAAAGAGGGACTTGAAGGGGTGGAGACAATTTCACATCTCCAGATGAAACGACCAAGGAAGTGCAGCTTGCAAGCAGAGGTTTCTTTACCCTCAGTTAAATCCGTCTCTGTTTGCAGCCCTTGCTTTGAGATTTGGTCATTTCACCTGGGGAGTAAAATTAACACTCACCGCTCCAGGGCCTTCTTTTCTGTCAGTAACCAACCAGCTGCTTCTTCAAATGACTGTGGCTTTGCAGCCAGCGAGATGCCCCCAAAGACAGTGACACGACCTGGGAAGACACAGGGGTCTGTTATCGCCTTGTTGGGCACATTTAAAAAGTAAGGTCTATTCAACTTGCCACTGCAATTGTTGTTGTTTTTGTTGTGCTTTATGTAAACAGCGATACAAGTGATCCATCAGTATCCAAGATACTTTTTTTAATATTGATTTTGAATTTGAATTGCCTGGAAAATTCTCCAGTTACCCAGCTGTATAACATAAATGACCAGCAGTATTGATGTTTCGATGTGAGCAAACACAGCTAGCAGGAAACGTCACAATCATTTATGAAAAATATGTATCACATTGGAGATGGAGCTATCATGCAATGATTTCTATTCTCAGTTGATATGAGAAAGGCCCAGTTGCTCCAATAGTGAGTTATTATCATTTATCCCTGTTTCTGCCTTGTAAAAAAAAAAAAAAAAAAAAAAGCTTATTGCTTCTCCTTAGTAGCACCCATTAACCAGCCCATCACAGTGCAATCGTGAGACTGATAATCAAATAAGCCTCAGTCTTGTACGTATAGTCTCACATTGATGATAAAAAAGCCTTTTGAACTTAGAGAAATATATAAGAATTGGAAACCAAATAACACAAATGATACATGGGTAAGAAAATGATTTAATCTGGTACGCTCCATTTATTCTACCTTTAAACAGGTATACTGTATCCCTTATAAAAATTTTCCATAGTGTCTTAAAGCATAGTGAAAGCATTGGGAAGTATTGTACAGACCAGAGAGGTTTAGTAAAGCATACTAAAAAAAGCAAAACCATAGTAATATATGGTAATAGTGTAGTAGAAGTACTGTTCAAATGTGCTGTGGTAAACTTTTATAAGGGAAATACACCCAGAGAGTTTCAAAACACAACACGGATTGAAATGCTGCTTTTTTAAGATCGCTTAGTGTATTTGTTTTTCATTTCAAAACTTTGAAGTGTTTTTTTTTTTTTTTTTTTATGTAATTTACATTTGAGAGTAAAATGCTTTGAAAATCAACACTAGTGGTTTTGGAACAATACAATCATAGCTGGAAGCACTCATAAAAATCATAAACCTCCTTTTTCATGATAAAATGACATAACTGAAGGCAGCTAGTTGGCACATCAGGCTAATTCACATCAAAGTGGAATAAGATGTACAATGAGAGCAAGGTAAGCACTGTAAAGCCCAGAGTGTTATGGTAAAGAATATTAAAAGCCATGGTATGCTATGGGAAATGCATAATATAACTATGCGAATAAACAAGAGGAAAATACCGTGCAAATTTATTATGGAAAACTGTAATCAGGAAAAGTCCATTGGGGTCTAAGAGCGTTCGAACGTCTAATTAGAACAATACAGGTTATTTTACAATGCTGAAGACATTATTATATGCTGATTTTCCAGACCCCTTCTCTTAATAATTTAAACAACACAGATATTTATATCAGCCACTGGTTAGATGCACTGAACAGATCTCTAGACTGAAGAGATTTCATTCTCTTAGCCTTACAACTCTATTAAACAAATGGTAAGGAGACCATGCCTTCCAGATCCTAGTTGCTGCTTGATCTCAAGACTTTTTCAGGTTGTGTCTTAAAGAATCGTAGCGATTCGGCATCAATATGGCTCACTCTCTGTGTAAAGAAATGTCTCCTTCCCTCCGTCCTAAATCGCTACTTAATTTCCAGCTGTGTCCTCTGGTCCTGCTTTTAAATGTTGTGCTTAGGCTAGTGTTACCTCCTTTTAAGATTTTAAAGAATCCAATGAAGTCTGCACTAATTCTTCTTCGTTCTAAAAAGATTCAGTCCCCCAAAACTTCAAAACCCTGTCATGGCATTAGTTTTTACCAGTACACACAATATTCAAAATCGCCTGTTTAAACGTCCCCTTGAAGCCACTTTTCATTATAACATCACAATAACATATTCTTGTCAAGCGCTAGGCTGCACATCAAGGATTTTAGTCACAAACACCAATTTGCTCCCTTGGGGGAGTGCCTCTGTACATAATCTCAGGACCATTGAAAAAGCCATTACAATGTTCATTGTATATTTTCATCTGAAGCCAATTTGGGGGTCTGGATCGCTGGAGTAATTTCATCACAAATCACGCAATCAGGTTTCTATCTACAGAGGAGCGCTTGTTCAACACTCCGAGGGCGCCTGCTGATTTCTGTAGGGCTCTTTTTTGACCCCCCCCCCCCCCCCCCCCCTCCCCCCCCATGGTAGCCAAGGAGCCAAGGTTCCTCTGATATCGGTCTCAACATTACATGATGTGATTGAAACGGAGAACTTAATGGGCTCAGATGATGAAAGGTTGCCACCAGCACAACCTTTATTGCCACTGATTACAGGAATGGACTACTGCCAACGGGTGGTCGTGTTGGCATACTCGTAGTAAGACTCTTATCCATTGGTACGTGTTTGGTTAATTTTATGAGCATCATAGTAGATAGCTTGAACTGTGTGTGTGTGTGTGTACATACATATATCTATATATATATATGTGTGTACGTATGTACATATATATATATAATATAAACGTATATACATATATATATATAATATATATATATATATATATATATATATATATATATATATATATATATATATATATATATATATTACTAAAAAGAATTGGGTGAGGGACTATGACCAATGCCTCACAGCTTTGCAAGTACCCTCCAATGCACATGATATATGTAAGTACACAATTCTATCAGAAAAGGGTTAGTGTTAGAATTAGGATTGGGGTTTGGATTATGATCATTTCTTCTAGAATTATTATACAACAAAAGTTCCTTAATATTGAAATGCTTACCTGAAAAAAGTAAATGCTGTCCATCTCTTAAAGTAATTTGTGAATTATCAAACAAAATAAAAATATAAATAAATGTAATAACTGCAGACACGTGAAATGTCCTCTTCTTGTTCTGGACAGAGCGATCTTTAGCAGAAATATTTCCAATCTTTGATGCAGCTGCTGTGTTTTTTTGTTAGAGATGTTTTAAAGAAATTGTGCAATCACCTTAAGATTGCCATTGCTGTGGGTGACCCTGAATTGGAAGCTTGCTGAAGCTATTGTGATGTCACTATTAACCACACCTCTCTGTGCTTTACGACGCTTCCCTATGCTTTACTAGACCTCTCTGTACTTTATGATGCTTCCCTATGCTTTACCAGACCTCTCTGTGCTTTACAATGCTTCCCTATGCTTTATCAGACCTCTCTGTGCTTTACAATGCTTCCCTATGCTTTACCCGACCTCTCTGTGCTTTACGATGCTTCCCTATGCTTCACCATACCTCTCTGTGCTTTACGATGCTTCCGTATGCTTTACTAGACCTCTCTGTGCTTTATGATGGTTCCCTATGCTTTACCAGACCTCTCTGTGCTTTACGACGCTTCTCTATGCTTTACCAGACCTCTCTGTGCTTTATGATACTTCCCTATGCTTTACCAGACCTCTCTGTGCTTTACGATGCTTCCCTATGCTTTACACCTCTTTGAGCTTTACAATGCTTACCTTTGCTTTACTGTGCTTTATTACAATTTGCTTTTCTTTTACTATGGGAAACTTCTATAAGGGCTGAAAAGCATGTGAGTCATCAGCAGAAGCAGCTGGTTGGTTACTTACAAGAGAGAAATGACCATAGAAGTGTAAGCCCAACAGAAAGGAAGACCTACAAACCTCTTTAACTGACTTTGTCTCTTCAAACGAAAACACATTTTCTAAAACTGGCTGTTTGGGGCTGTGGTAACAGGTGGCAAATGGGATGTTCTTTTGTTTATTGTTTTCCTTTGTTTGGTTTAGTTTCAATTCTCATTAAAATAATAACAACATAATTGCAAATTTCTCTGTGCGTCATCGCGCATCACTGGACTTTGTTATTTTCACCCTTGTTCATCACACATCTGTTTCTGCTGCTCCCGATTCAGGATTGCTGAGGGTCCAGATATCTTTCAAATCTACACATTCTAAACCTAGATAAGAAATAGAAGACCACAACAGATACGACTTATTCAGTGATGGACCTAAATACTGCCACTCTTTAACTTTGTGTACATGGTGGTATTAAGATCTGCTACGGTTTAAATCATTAAAATTGACCCAATTATCTTAAAGCGAATAGCCAGTATCTTAAATAATTACATACACCTTATCTGTTGTACACATCCACTGGTTACATAGGTCTCAAGTGTCCAGTTTTCAAAAGCAAACACAAAATATGTTATTATAGTATACATGTATTTTTATTATAAAACATGGTATCTGGTACTACAATAAATCTCTGTTTGCAAGCCATTCATTCAGTCAGTGTTGCACTTGCTTGGTAATTTCGCATGGAGGGTGAACATGTCCCACACACCTTCGATGGCTTCTTCACTGTCAATAACCAATCCGCTGCTTCCCCTGTTGACTGCCATGCTTCCAGCCAGTAACATGCTTTGACCTGAAGTAAAATGATCCAGGAAGTGCTTAACAGTGTCCCCTCACTTTCTAAAGGCTGCCTTAGAGAATAGAGCGGGAATAGAACTGGGATAAGAATTGAGGAGGGGGGGGGGGGGGGGGGGGGCGTTTGCAGTTTGCTATATCTTTAAGAAAAATGGATAGAGTACTTTTCCATGAAATTCATGTGTCCAGTGAATTTAAGGCAGTCTTAATTTCTCTATGAAACAGAATTAAAGAGAACAGAAAAACAATATCAGGGGGACTGTATATTCCCCCTGATATTTAACAAACTTTTTTTTTTACCTCTTTTAAAAAACAATTTTGTTAATATATTCTATATTATATATATATATATATATAATATATATATATATATATATATATATATATATATATATATATATATATATATATGATTTGATATAGATTAGCATGATTTTTAAAATATTTAAATGGAAAACTGTGTTTACAGAGTTAAAAGTTTTTAAGAACAGCAACAGACAAACACAAACATGTGCTTTTTATCTTTTATTGCTGTTGAGGAGACGGTGCTTCAGTCTCGGGCTGGGTCCGAAACACGACCCAGGCAACACAAAAAAAAAACCTTTCTTTTTTTTTTTTTTTTTTTTTAGCCCATTGCAATTGTTTGCTTCTTAACAATGTGAAAAAGAAAGATTATGCAGGCTCCGTAGACACGTATCTCAATTTAAATTTATCTTGCAGAAATTGTGTCCATCACAAAGACAATTTCTGCCTTCTACACAAGCAGATCCCTACCCTGCTCCAACAGAAGCAGTAATTGGGGTAGGGCTCCATTGGTATTCTGTCTCCTAGCAACCTTAAGGAGACTCATGATTCCATAATCTCATCCTCAAAGCTACGCTGATGGCTATGAATATTATAGCACATTTTTTACACTTCTTCCCAAGATTTACCATCAAAATACAGCTGAACAGTTCCTGTTGTTAATATGTTTTCTATTGTGTATTGTGTTGCCCCCGCCCCCCAACTCTGAGAATGCATGTAGTCTAAAATGTTTGTCAAAAAACTTCCACAAATGTTGTGCTTTTTAGTTATGAATGAACTACTAGTTGCTTGAAAAGTTGCTTCCTGTTGCAATGGCTTTCACTGTTCAAAATAGCGTTTCCTCGTGAGTCGTGCTGAGTCTTTCTTTGGCCTTGATCATTGCTTGGCACTGTCTGTCTTGGCATATCAGTGACCTTGGGAATTAGTATAACCATTAAATAATAAATCTTTGAGCATTTTGAAGAGTGACTATATTACAGAGACAACAGCATCTAATTACATTTTATCTTCTATATTATTGTAATCGTGGTTCAGCACAAAATACATATTCAGAAAGACAGGTGGTCGCTGGTCTCTATGTCAAGTTTACATGAAAGGAAGAGAGAAAGGCAGTTATGACTGAACACAGCTGCCTAAAGTGAGCTCAAAGCTCCTGAAATCTGACTCCTTTACCCAATGGTCTTCAATGGCAATGCAGGGCACCACAACTGCAATGGTTCTGTACTACGAGCAGACGTACACTAGGGCAGGTAGAAGTGTATACCACTGGTAGCATGATACGGTGGTAAAATTTCCATATGTAATCCACTGTAGTACCATGGTACTCCATCAGTACTTTTGTGCTACCATATCAGGACCACTGTGCAAGAAAAATAAATGAAAGCTATTTTCTCTTAATGGAATCAAGGAGAGGCAATTGCACTGGCTCCAGTGAGGCACTTCACTTCATAGATCTGCAACCTCAGCTTCTCATCAATCCCTCCCTGATCTATCCTCGCTAGTCTCAGCCTGTTTTTTATTCATGACAGCCACTTCTGGAGAAGCCATTGTGCATCAATTACAGCTCTTCTAATGACTGACTCGAGTTTGTACAGTATTTGAACCCTTGGCAGTAACCAATCAATCCTTTCCTAATCTTTAGGGTTATCTATCCATGGGTTGCCTAGCCATGTTATTAATACTGAATCGTTGGGATCTTTTTAGACTTGACAACGTTTTGACATGGGTCTCTTCTCATTCTGATGTCTTAACAGCGCTACTTTTGGCTGGTTGGATATTCACAATAACCATGGATTCAGAGCATCGGGAGAACCTGGGGTTCTCTACTATCTTGGCAGACTTTCTGTCGCCTTCATGGCCTTTCCCATAAGTCTTGTCATTGACTCTTATCTCCCTATCCTTGTCTTTAAGCTATCTATCCACGTCAGTCCCATCCAGTTGGCTATTCATGACAGCCAAGGCCTTTGTGCAGGCTGTTACTCTGTTTCCATGGCAGGTTTTCTTTCACCTTCCTGAACTTTTAAAAGAACCTCAGTTGCCTATCCTTTGGCTTCTCAGATACCTCTCAGCTTATCTATCCACACTGGTCTCTGCCAGCCGGTTATTCATGATTGCCAGGGCCCCAATTCCCCCGGAGAAGCCGTTGTGCCGAGCGTAACTCGGCCGGGGGCCACCGTTGGCCGTCTCGTACAGCTGCTTCTGCATGATAGCCAGGGAGACCTTATTGGATGCTATAAAGTCTTTGACGGATATCATCTCTCCAGACATGCGGCGACCGTCTGTCTCGCTGTCGCAGACGGTATCCACAGAGACATCATTCCGCCGGCTCTTGATTTGCGCTGGATTCACAGCATTGCGGTGGTGCCGGAGGTGCTTCCGCCTGCAGTGACGGCAACAGCGGCAGTCCAGCTTTTTCAAGATCCAGTTCAGGGTTTGCTTGATGATAATGGAAATCACATTAAAGAGGGAGTAGATACAACAGACACCCATCAGGATGAACAGGCAGTTGCCGAAGCGGTAGGCTCCCTGATTCACATAGTACTCCTTCTGCCCGCTGACTAGGTCCCCAAAGCCAATGGTACTGAATGCTACGAAGCAGAAGTAGAACGAGTCAAAGTAACCCCATTCCTCCATGACAGTGTACATGGCAGAGGCACAGCAGGCGATCAGCAAAGCAGCCACCCCCAGAATCAGCATGACGTAGTAGACCGAGGGTTTCCAGCCCTCCAGACTGTCCGACTCCCCTGCTGACGTGCCTGAGCCGCGTCGGTGGTCCGAGGGCATGAGGACCCCCGTGCGTCTCAGCTGCCTCTCATGGAACCATCTCATGATGTAGGCCAGCATGGTGATGATGCGTTCCAGGAAGAGGTTGAAGAAGAGGATGGTGGCCGCACAGCCGATCAGCCCGTAGAAGATTAGGAAGACTTTTCCCCCAATGGTGGCCGGAGTCGTCATGCCGAAACCTGGAAAGACAAACAGCGGAATCGTTAGGAGAAAAGCAGGGAGGGAGATTTGTAACTCCTGTAGAATTAACTGCTACAGCTGTGGCCAAAAGTTTAGCATCCCCTAGAATTTTAGGATTGAGACATAATTACCAAAAAAAAAAAAAAAAAAAAAAAAAACTATATTAATTTTTTTGAGATCTTTTATTCAACATCATGTAATCAAATAAACTACATAATGATGTTGTAAAAATCTACTGGACTCCACAATAGAAGAGTATTTTGAATTTGTCAGTTTTTTGTTAACTATATGGAAAACTACAATGCATTATGTAATTCAGTATGTTAGCATAATATTATTCAGCAGGTTTCATTTGACTTTATGAAGAAAAAATTGTTAATTTCATAGTCATATGACCAGCATCAAGATTTGTTTTTTAACATTGAGGTTCCTTGCACCTGTCTCTGTTCTTTAAAAGATGCAGGATTACAAGAAATGTAAAAACCTAAACTGGTGAAACAGGAGCCATATCGTCATCCTGGTTGGACTAAAATAATAGAAATGCATTTGGAAGACTTTCTATGCTGTGTAAATGTATTGCACTAATGTATGAGATACAGAGGTTGATCAGTAATGCACCAGAGCAGATTTTGCAGTATACTCTTCACTAGAAAACAATCACTGATTGCAGCTATAAAAACCAACTGCATTGAAAAGGCAACTTTAGGCTGTGTGATAAGGAAGGTGTGCAGCATTGTTAATTTATATTTAAAATGTCTGAATTACATTTAACTGTATTATGTTTTCCTGTGTTTGCTCATTAGGATACATGCGGCTGAAGACTATCACAGGATGTGAAGTGTTTGCCTAGGTCTGATACAACAGTCATTCGAGTTTATTACCATCATTAATGTTGGTCACCTGGTAACAGGTGTTATCTCAGGTGGGAGAGACGGGGCGTTTAACAGAAAGGATTAATGTACATTATATTTTATAACTTCATATAATCCATCAAAATATAATGGACATTAACCCTTTCCTTCAATTACTTAGTATACAGTACTGCATTAGGCTTTGCAAAGCATTTTCACTGATTTATCAAAACTTCCCAGTCATTACTTTTTACTTTGTCTTTTTATTGCAAATATGTAAATATTCAATCACTGGAGCAACTCCTGAAACATTCAAGCAAACATCATGTTCATATTCATTCGTACTGCATAACAGAATGTTTTAATGACTGGATCAAAAAGAACCAAAGGAAACCAATGATCTCTCAAAGAAATGGCACACGTTGTCCTGCTGTAGTCCTTCATTGAGTTCTGAACCCATATCATGTTCGTTTACTGATTGTTTTTCATTAACATGACTGGAGGTGGTGTCACGTTTACGTTTCTACTTGAAGCTACAAAAACAGTGTTAGGAGAAGATAATAATAACTTTTTTTAAAATTTTATTACAATTATTTTTGTTCTTACCTTTTCTAGAAACCAGAATAAAATATTCACAACACAGCACTTTGTTATTATTTAAGACCTGTAATTGTCATTAGTAAGCAAATTATGCATTATTGGAATTTAATACATCAATTTAATCTGGGGTTTTTCAGATATATGTAAAAACGTGTGACATAAAGGTAAATGTATGGACAGAAACCCCCATATATCCTTGGAATAATATAATTTATATAATATACTAAACAATGTTACTTCCAAGTTATAATGTCAATTGTGATATAGATATGACCGCTTCCACTATATCCCCTAGGATAAGAACACTAAATAAAGCACAAGCCAAACTATTTTCCTGCCTGGCTTCTTACAGTTTTTTGCTTAGGATTCTGAAAATGTATTTAATGCTTCCATCTGGGGAACAGGTCAGTGTCGATGGACGTCCTCCGATCTGACGACCGAGCCGATTGCCTCTTTCCATCCAGGAGCTTGAGAGCAGAAGTGGGAGAGCTCGCCTCTGGAGGAAAAGGATCAGTCCTGGAGTTGTCCGCTTGAGCTCAGCCAGTACAGTCCACTAAAGCCAGAGCCAAAGCCTGCTTTTAACAGGTGCACGTGAATCATTGTAAACATGTATTTAACTACAGTGTCCTGTTTATTTTCATACAGAAAAACAACTAGGTGATTATGTCTCAGTACTTCATTGTATCCACCTTCAGTAAACTGGACACGTGGATATGCCCTTGCCCGTTACTTCATGAATACATTAATGCAGTGCTTTCTTAACAAAAGTCCTTAGTACAGAAACCGTTTAAAAATGCTTATAAATACCCTACAATAGCTTCCCTAGCCCAGCTAATCTCTCCGCGTTCCCAGTCTTTTCATACAGCTCTCTGCTTTGTTCTGTACCAGGTGTTTGCTGCACAGTTGACTACAGAAATAGACTTCTGTTTTTCTAATTAAGAAAGTTGACTACTGAGCTGCAGCATTGAACAGCCTGGGGAAGCAGCTAATAAGATTGTAATATTTACAGCGGTAAAAAACTAGTGGTATTCTGAGGCAAAGGAGAGAATTCTCAGTGGATATGAAGTCAATTTTACTTGAGAATATACACCAGCACACACTTATATAACTCCATTATCCAGAAATACAGCAACCTGATGCCATTGTTTTCTATGGAGGTCAGCTGTTCTGTTATTACTCAATAATGCACAGCAAATAAACCACGGCTGACAAAGCACTAATTAAAGGCACCTGTTCTAAAACCACTGCTTACTGATGAAACGCTTCACACAGACTCTCCAGCCTCTTTCAGTGGACAACAGTGATTATTTCAGACAAACACAAGTAAATAAACAAATAACCTATTACCCTTTATAACAGTCTGCCATAGCAAATGCATTGCAAAATAATATTAATATAAAAAAAAAAAAAAAAAAAAAAAACATAGTGAAACCTGGTAAAGCATAGGTAACCATTGTACAGCCCAGGCAGGGGTAGAGGACACCTCAAAGCATTTAGTCTTTATAATAGTGCAGCCATATTAGGTCAAAGGCCAAAAGCATTTCCATCCTGTACATATTCTTCAGATGGTGAGGGCAATGCAAGAAAAAAAAAAAAAGGCTCTTACCTATAGTGGACACCACTGTTCCAACAAAGTAGAAAGCCCCAGGGAAATCCCAGCGTGGTCTGAGCGCATCGACACGGACCCCGTACACATTGGCCTCCTCGTAGGTCCTGAGAAAGGCCTTCAGGTCCTCCGCGCTGATGCCGTGCGTCTCTGTGAAGTTGTGCAGATGCTGGGTCCACAGCTTCTTTGCCCTCAGCTCTGTCGGGTGCTCGATGGCAGAGAAGACGGCAGCCCCGCACAGTAGGTACAGCAGGATGAGCGTCGCCAGCAGGCCGAAGCGAGCGTTGTCTTCATTGAGATGCAGGACCGCGCAGCAGCCTTCATCCCCCCTTCTCGCCATGCTCCAGGAAGGGCTGCAATGCGAGAAGTAGTCTTGCTACTAAAATTAAAAACTGCTGCGGGACCAAGCTAAACAGAGTTACAGCAACCCTAGTCTGTGGTACTGTAGAAGAACATTTCTAAATTTGATTAGTCAGCTGTTAATTGTATCCCCCAGGTGGTATTAGTGCTGTAGACTTCAAGGAAAGCTATCCCCAGCGCTGCAGAGAATGTGTACTTCCATGCAAGACTATCCACACATCCTTTAAGAAAGCTATTTAAACAATATCCATCATTGCTGGTATTTTTACTATATAACAATAGGACTGAAGTATTATTTTTTGTATGGTCATACTAAAAAATGCAATATTCTAATGTATGCAAGCACAGCTGCTCTTTTAACATGCAAGTAATAAAGATTTGTTTCAAGGATAGCTTTTGTAAATCTCACTTTCAATCTGCTATTCTTCTGGGCTTCTCGTTGCAATGTCAATATAGGAATGGACTTGCAAAGTAACGCCACATCTATTTGAAAGCCACATCAATTGAATTGTATTGTACATGGATGAATAAGACCCAACAAGCCAGCATGGTATCTGCCAGTGTTAAACAGGCAGAAAGCTCTCACCTGAAGCGTGTAATATCTCTTGCGCTTTTGTTAATTTGACGTGGAAAGATCAGTGATGTTCAACAGCTTCTGTTGTGTTAGTAAACTTCAAGAGCAAGAGAACAATCTTCCTCTTTCACAGATGCATGCTGTTATTCGCGAAGAGGATGATTTCGAGTTGGCTGAGAGCTCCACAAAAACTATGGGCAGAAAGGTGATTTAGACTACCCCCCCCCCAAAAAAATTCAGAAGCCTTATAATAGAGTAAAGAAAAAAAGCAATTTGTGTGCAAGTCTATCAGAGGTGGTTCATAGGTTTATAGTCATTGGAAAGCAGTTCTCCAAATCATTAACAAAACACTATTGAGAGTAACATAGATGAACCAAACTGAACTCCAGAAAGTTACTGAAATGAGAACGAGGAAATAAATAAACAAAAATGTACATATAAGCAAATAAAATGTCTCAAAAGACGAAAACATGTATCCCATTCAGCTCTGCTAGTGGAGACATTATTTATCTTAACTGGTTACCGCATCGAGTCCTTTATAAGATTATATGTCTCCAGGAATCGTGAGGTTTTTTTAATATAAGAATGCCGCTTCTTTTCCCATGTGGAATTGATAATACAGCTGGAGAGATATTCCTTTGTCAGCAGTGGTCTGCAGCATACATCTAAGCTGCAATAAATCCAGTTCCTGGGGCTCTTTAGACAGTACGGTCCTTGGGCCAGCTTCTGAACCGGGATGTGAAGAGACTATCCGAGCCTTCTGTTCCTGTTCTTGCAGTACTCGATTGTTCCATTAGCACCCAGTTCGCAGCACTGCAAGCTTGTATCTGCTGAACAGAGACACGGGTATTGTTGGTCAGCTAGGCTCATCATCCCTGGATCCTTCACATTAAGAGCACCTGTAAACGAGTCATACCATTAATACCATTGATGGTTTCCATAGAAATCAAAAGCACAAGTGTCTGCTGCATCGGTGATCCTCCAGAGTACAATTTGACAGTAATTAACCTTGATGCAGCTAATCCTGGGATTTATCATGCTTACATGAGTGTCTGTGAATACAATTTCACCCGAGCATCTGTCTACATGCTTGTCTGTCTGCACACTACATGGTCACTTTATTAGGACCTGTACCTAATATCTGCCTGGACCCCCCTTTGCCCTAATCATGCTGCATGGTGCACAGCTACAGCCAAGAGCTTTGCATCACTTCTATAGAATGAACTTGTTTTGCTTCATAAAGTCGAAAGAAACCTGCTGAATAATGTTATGTTAACATATTGAATTGCATACCAATTTGTAGTTTTCCATATACTTAACAAAAAAACTGACAAATTAAAAAATGTGACATTCTGCTATCTAATAGTAGTAATACTGTACTACTATTACTGGGCGATATCATTTTGTAGTTTAGTTGATTACATGATGTTCAATAAAAGATCTAAATTATGTTCATATAGTGTTTTTGTTTGTTTTTTGTTTTTCCAATGATATCTCAATCCAGAACAGCTTTATGAATAGGATCTTAAGCAGTAGCAGCAATAATTGAATGTATTGATTTAGTAATTAGACAGCTCTAGAAATGATCCGCTCTATAGCTATCTAAAGACTTAAACGATCAATTCAACTACTACACAGACCAGCACTTGATGTGTATTGGGTGCTGTCATCCTCTACAGTCCATTCCAGTCTTTAATTAACTCCTATTTTTTTGAAAGAAGACAATTTCACACTAATTTTACAAAACTGAAAAACAAACAAATGTCACTCAGCTGTTTCGTTCATGATGTAGAAGTTATTCAGCCAATGAGGGATTTGATTCATGACTACATTGTATGCCATTGTACAGAAAAGACCCTCTAGTTTGTTACAATGTCTCCTATACTTTGGTGACTGAGTCAGTCCGTCTACTCGAGTCACTGCACGATTCTCTGGTAGGTGGTCATTCAAGGAAACTGTGAGCTTTAATTTTACATTGTCTCATACAAGGTAATGTAGCTTAGATCTGAATTTGACAGCAATAGATATTTACTTCATATGGATTTCGTATGGAGGAATCCTATTTGTCAGTTCCAACATAATTGCATTGTAAAGATGTAACTATAAACATTCACAAGATATGTTGCTGTTTAATATTCATGAAGAAACTGCACCACCAATGATGGTACAAGCCAAAACACTTGATATAATGCTGCTAGAAATGGGAATACAGTGTGCTCTTCCAGCAGTGAAATATGCTTCTCATTGGGGGGGGGGGGGGGGGGGGGGGTTGTTGTTTTTTTTTTTTTTTTACAATTTCATATTTATTATGATTAGAATTAAGATTGTATTTGAAGCAATGCATGTTTATCCTTCTGTAATCCAATGGTGGCAGAATAAAAAGGGGACAATTTCAGAAATATTATTATTATTATTATTATTATTATTATTATTATTATTATTATTATTATTATTATTATTATTATTAATAATATAATAATAATAATAATAATAATAATAATAATAATAATAATATATTTTTTTTACTTGATAAAACGTCTAAAATGAATTAATGTTGTTTTACTTCCTACCTTTATTTGTGAACCTATTATTATTATTTTATTAATTGCAGTAGTAGTATAATAAACAAAGAGCTCAAGACAAACAGGGTGCGTTATTCCCCCTGCTTTAATGTGCAACGTTATTTGCAGTAGTGTTTGTAGAAGCTTATATAGACGTCTTTGCGTATTCAAAAAATATAAATGTAATGTTTGGTAGCGCCTAGATGCTATGATTTCCTATGCATATTTATTTGAAAAACGTGTTAAGTCTTCAGTCCACTAAGGACATTTTGATCATAATTAGAATTTGAATACATTTAAACGGTTGCTAAGAGAACGCTTTAGGCTTAAGTAGGGACTGTGTTATGTGTTTGTAGAATGCATGTGTTATAATAAGTATTGAACGCAGCACTAGTTCATGGTATGTTTTCACACTTTAACTTAAGTACACTGCTGCAATAATGTAATGTGTCGAGCTTCAACAAAACGGGGCACCGATAAAATATTGTGAAGTGTTCTTCTATCTTGTTTCTTACATATAAATATGAATAATCTTGCGTCTAGATAAGGCAATAACTTCCCAAATTTAAATTCTGATTTACAAATAATGATTTTCTAAGATTAAACCTCTAGTTGATTCTTTAGCTGATATCTGGTAAGAGTCTAAAATATAAATAAAGTTATTAATAATAAACCTGTTTCTGACTTCTTATCACAATTCATTAACATTACGATGTGATCTCTTGTTAGTAGCAAACCTGTAGCGATAGATGTGGTGTCAGATACTCTTCAAGCAGCTGTATGACAAATAAATATTACAAGATAAAGAAAAAGAAAAAAGAAAAAAAGCGACCTGTGGGACTATTGTTAAATAAAACGCTAAATCACATTTTATTTATTTGATATGTTTTCTCAACGAGTTTTGGAAATAGATAACAAAATAAGTTATACAAAAACAAATAACCAAGATTCGGATCATTAAAAAAAAAACAAACAAACAAAAAAAACACTATATATCTATTACTGGAGAAACCTGTTTTCTTTTTTCTTTTTTTTTTTCTTTTTGCATTAAAATGCTGTGACATACCCCTTTTTGAAGACAGTTATTTCCCCCATTGGCCTCAATGCGCCGTCAGAGCGAGGGATAACACAGCATCCTCACCGAACTGTCTGTTACGTTCATCAATGCAACAGCTGTTTCTGACATCTCTGAGTGCGAGGAGCGGAACACCTATCGTTTCATACAGGGAGTGGCTTCAGATAAGAACAAAATCAGACAGAAAGCAAGCAATGCCCATTTCATTTTGAGTTGTTGAAGACAGGTTATTACCTTAGTACACAGTAATGTACGTTTTTATCCAGCGTAAACGATCCAATATGGGTCTTTTTTTTTTTGCACATTACATAAATACAAACTTAAAAGGGGGGGGGGGGGGGGTCATACAACTCAAAACAATATATATATATATATATATATATATATATATATATATATATATATATATATATATAAGCAACTAGCAACTGACAGATTTCAATGATAGGCAGCTGACTCTGTATCCAAAGTAAAATACCTGCAAATCATACCAAAAGGAAAGCACGTTTCTTAAAGGTACATTACTGTTTATCAACTCCAAACAAATATCATGTTCATGGTGCTACAAAATTGTATCAAGCTTGATTTATCAAAGATGTTATAATCAGGTACATTTCCCATCTGCAGCAGCATATTTACAATTGCAAGAATTCCCTATATCTTCTGAATGGACATTTCCGCCTTTTACCTTTGTCTGGGCACGCTTACTGTTGCCACGGATACTAAGACACTAATTAAATGAAGGCCATTCCTTGATGTTCCAAGTCATTGATATCTGACTACAGGCATGACATTGGAGGCTGTGTGGTCCAGAGGTTAAAGAAAATAGTTTGTAACTAGGAGGTCCCTGCTTCAAATCCCAGCTCAGCCATTGACTCACCTCCTTGTGCTCTGTCTTTTGGGTGAGACATTGTTGTAAGTGACTCTGCAGCTGTTGCATAGTTCACACGTCCTAGTCTCTGTAAGTCACCTTGGATAAAAGCATATGTTAAATAAACAAATAATAATAATGGCACAATACTTTCTGACAATCAGTGTTCAGCTGTGCAGTGGCCTGAAACCAGTTTAAGAGACACTCTTCACACGACATAGTGATTTATTATAAATCACACAAATGAAGACTGTACAGTATAATTAAAGATGTTTCACTTTAGAGCGATGCTGTGTCCCATGCAGAGGAGGATACCTGCACACCATATGCACCTAATATGTCAGTTCACATGTCCATTTGTATCTGTCTGTCATATAACAGGTTGAACATGATAACTGCAGTGAATTTACGCAAATAACACTTTCATAAGATCCCTTACATAAATTTCATAAGATCCTCTATGTAAATCAACAACGTTTCATTTTTTGATATATATATATATATATATATATATATATATATATATATATATATATATATATATATATATTCCTTCATTGGGCTCTTTAGTTTCTTTTGTGTGAGAAATTAACTTTCATACGGAAGTGTACAAATTATATCTAATCCCTTTCAATTAGACCATAGGTGTAGCAACCATTGGAGAAACTGTTTTGGTCCCAAGTGGAACTATTTCAATCCCACTCCAAATGAGATCATTAGCATTCAGGCCCTGCTCTTGTATTCCTTGATGCACATGCATGATTACTTTATTAGGACCTGTTTGTCTTTATCACAGCCTTGACACAAAAAGCGTCATTGACTCCACAAGGTGCTGGAAGGAGTCTCACAAGATCCATTCAGTCATTGATACTTGATGCAGTTGGAGAGGCAGAGGATCGTGACTATACATGCATTGTTCAAGTTAATCCCAAACATGCTCAGTTGGATTGTGGTGGATGACCAGTCACACACAGTCCTGGCACGGTGGCTGTGTGTCTTTGAAGTAGCCATCAGGCAATATGAAGGTTCTGTGAATGACACACAACTGGGAGTAGGGCAACCTCAACCCTTGCTTACAGTATTAAACTCAAGGGAGAATGTTTGCAAAACTTAACTATCATTTTCATCGCAGGTGTAAAAAAAATGTTTTGCTCCAAACAGGGCCTTTAATTACCTAAACTATCATGGTAACAGAACTCCTGCCAAAGTGGATCAGTACAGTTGTGTTTCCACCTGCTTGTCCCGCCCCTCTGCCCTCTATTCATGTTTCATTTGTGCCCAGGGTTACTCATCCCCTCCTGGGCACAATACAATGCAATGCTGGCCAGAGATGCAATGCAATGCACTGACCTCTGGAATTGTTCCAGTTGAATAACGTGCGTGGATCAGCTGACTAACGCCATTTTAAGGTTTTATTACAAGTGTGGTTAAGAATATATTATTTTTGAGGTCAGCATTACAATTGTTGTGACAGCAAGAACAGAAGTTGCCTGTTCTTCAGTCATGAAGTTGGCTGCTCCAGTTCAAACTGGGTAGAAAAAAGGGTAAAATTCATAACAAAGTACACCCCTACAGTGGGTTAACTTAACAGCAGTTGAAGAGAAGTGGCCCCGCTCATGTCAGCTAGTACTAGCTGGTTCTGTTTCCGAAATGTTGCCGTTATGAACAGTAACTGGCTACTGGTACAGGGTGTGCTTTTAATCCTGACTGTGGTCTGACCTGTAATCAAGACCAGCCGCTTCACACTTGTGTTAAAGGTATGAATAAGAAAGGAAGAAAGAAAGAAATTGCACTTGAAAATGTAGATAACAATCAAGATGTGATTTTGTTATTCCCTGAAACAGACTAAAGTGCATGCAAGAGCCGTGATGAGCAATCTGCGAAGTCACGACTCGAGGACGTTTTCATTTCCGTTCTGGACAAAAAAAAAAAAAAAGTCACTCCCAATTTAAACATACAGGATGTATGAATTATTCAGTGCCCCTTTTGTTATTTCACAAATCAATCATTTAGTTCAGTTAATTTAAGGTTGAAATTAAATTGGGATCAATCAGCAACTTGGGACCACACCAACATTACGGTTTTATTTAAATTTATGTAAAGAGCTTTAAATATTTCAATAATGCAGCTATTTTTACATTAACCCTCTTATTGTTAAATTCAATGACATTTTTATAAATCTCTCAGTAGTCTATCCCACAAAACTTCCAGCATCTAATAGGTAGGATGCAAGTACAGAAACACGGAAGCACCAGTAAAAAGATGCCAAGTCTGTCAATTCCATACATTCCCTGTCATAGCAGTCAATTACATAGAGATGCAGTATGTACAGAATAAGAATGGCCAAGTTTCATGACAATTCCAGAAGCCATTATCCAGATTTGTAAGTGTAACTTTAACATAGAGATGGACAGATGTACTGAAGGACAGACACCTCCCTCTATCCCAGGCATCTGATATTATCAATGACTAAACTACATTAATACAAAGTTTCATAACAATCGGAAAAGCAGTTTTACTGTGTACACACACACACACACACACAAATTCATACATACGTATTTCTTAACAAAACACCCTTATCCAGGGCTACTCACAGTTGTTACAAAATATCACAATACAAAGTATCACATTACAGATAAGAGCAGTTACAAGGTACAGTAAAATCAGTAGAAAGTAAGATCAAATTCAGATAAGAGCCATGCATACATAAATCACCTCCACAGGTTGGATTAATTGACAGGGACTGCCTCTCGTCATTGCGCTGCAGCAGACCCTACTGGCCAGGTGCCCAGTACCCAGAGTATGCAGAGGGCTGGCGCTTGTTGACATCCCAGCTCTAGCTCCTGGGTGTGAAGAGGCAATTAGCTAGGCTGGATACCTATGGCCTTCAGAGGGTCATGAGGGAGCTATGATGAGGGAGCATAACTGGGCATTGTAAATGAGGCAGTAAAATAACTGGCCACTATATCACCACATTTACCAATACAGTACCAATACTAACCGTATGAGTTAATTAACACTGCTAAGCCACTGATGGATTAGTATAATGGGACCATATTATATTTGTTATACATTTGTTTCAAAACCATTGTGTTGCCACTGCTGTTAATGCTGCAGTCTGCTAATGGGCCTGCAGTGAGTCTCTTCAAGAAAACCAAGATTATATTGAGATGACAATAGCACTTTACATTCATAGACTCTTGTCTAAGGATCACAGTACATTTCCCAGTGTTTTTGAATAATTTCCTAATTCATGTCCTTGAAAAATAAAGCTACACAAGACAGCCGTATTTGGCTTCTAAGAAACTCTACATTATGCATCACACACCAGCCTGGCTATATGGTAATTATTAATACTCATGCATTTTTCATTTTTTCTTTGATTGTTTCAGCTATGTTAGTCTTTCCCTCATTTCTATAATCAACGCCACTTAAAAACAATCTTTTCTATAAAAACTAAATTTTGTTTTGGTTAAATTTCATTTTCCATACATGTTAATGTTACTGGATAGAAAACTAGCACAATGATTCGAATAAAAAAAACAGACAACAATCCCTGGTAATAAGCACAGAGAACTTATTTTTAAAGGTACTACTTTTCTCTCATTTCTTGCCTACCAAGAAACATAAACTGAATGTAAAGCAATACAGTTTGTGATGATCATTCAATTAACAGATTTTGAGATTTCATACTGTTTGTCACAATGATGGATCTAAAATGCTTTCAGGATCTCAAAGGCCTCTTGATCAGCATGTAAATCTTTGCAAGGTCAAGTAGATATTGAATTAAGCAGGCAACACCCACTGTTAGTCTAACTGGGCCTGAACCAGTGACCCTGCGCACAGCATGCAAGCCTCTTATCCACAATGCATTTGTGTTTGTTTTTTGTGCTTGGTAATGACCACTAGGGTATCTGCAAGGGACTACAATTCCCCTAAACTAATCCCTAGGTTTTAAAGGTAGTTATCCCAGTCTGCAGTCGGTGATAACTCCATGGCTCACCCTGGCTACACACAGGTCTTCTTCTTCTTCTTCTTCTTCTTCTTCTTCTTCTTCTTCTTCTTCTTCTTCTTCTTCTTCTTCTTCTTCTTCTTCTTCTTCTTCTTCCTTTACAGAAGACAGCACAAACACCACACACAAAAACAAACAAAGAGCTTGCCTTGCCAGGCCCTGTTTAAAGGCAGGTGACTGTGTTAATTGATCATCAATTATCTAATTGACATCTGGCCACCTGCTGCACATTCCTTTTCAATTAGGCAGGAAGAGAAGTTGTCCTATCCTGCCATATCTAGCACACACTTTAAAATATATATATTTATAATATAAACCAACACCAAAGGCCTCAGCTACATTAGTTCAACCTTCTGACTGAAAGTGTCCTGGCTGAATGTGCTGGGCGAGTTTAATGGTTGCACAGAACTCTATATTTCAGTTAAATTTAACATTAAGGAACTGGTAAATGTTTATTGTTAATAAAAACATTAAAAAAAATGTTGAAATCAGGTTAGGTCTGGTATGGAATTTTTTTTTTTTTTTTAATGAGGCTTTTAAGAGACAAGAAATAGTTTCATAAAAGAACATATGCTCATTCCATAAGGGAATTGAAATATAGAACTATAAACCGTGGAAAGCTGGCCCCAGAAGTATATCTAATCAGAGAAATTGCCTAATTGGCAGCACTTCTCAAAAGTGTAGAAAGAGAAAGAACTGAAGTGTAATGCAGCCCATGGCTCCAGATGTCTTTTTACTGTTCACTTGATGCTGAGCCCATCTGCAGTTGAGTCAGAGTGTTTCCTTCTCTCTGTTAACTGACTTGTCCATTTTGCCCGCCATCACTACAATGCCATCCTTGGCTGTCCATCTGTTCAAACAGATCTGTTAATAAGACTCCTTACAATCTCACCATCTGCAAACCTGATCTTATTGCACCCAATCTAATGAGTGGGATATAAATAAGAGACTACCTACAACTAGACATCAACAATTTAGTGGTCTGATTAACCTTTCTCAACACAGTCATTGGAAACAAAGAGTGTCCCAAGTGATATTCTCTCTACTGCTTAACACAGCAGGGAATTGAAAAGTAATGTAGTTCTGCTATAGTAATACTGAGGGTATGGAGGAAGTGGATTTTTCAATCAATACTCATCTGGTTCCTAGTAGCTGATTGATCTCAAGACTTTGTTGAAGGACTTAAAGGACTCATCATCATCAAAAACACAGCAGGGTAACCCATTCCATCCCTTTCACAATGCTCTGTGTGAAGAAGTGTCTCCTACCCTCTGTCCTAATTCCTTATCCATTTAATTCCCAACTGTATCCTCTGGTTCTGCTTCCTGTGCTGCGCTTGAGGTATTGATGCTAATGTTTAAGATTTTAAAAACTTAAAAGTCCCCTGTAACTGTTCTTTATTCTAGGCTAGATAAATTCGGTTCCCTCTAAAACAAATATTTGCAATATGAATTAACAATAGTAATATATACAGCATTACATGAGGTCCTGCTGCAGAGCGTAATTACAGAGTGTGCTTATAACTATTAACCATTAGCTTACTACAATACAGTGGAAAATACGGTAACTTCAATTACTGCAGCAATATTGTCTATAACAAACTATTATAAAAAAAACTATTATACCAATGCAAAACGTCACACATCAGATGTTCTGACAGTTTTGCCTTTTTAAAGTGTACTAAATCATACATTTCCTCCAGTAAAATTCAGCTACAGCAACATAACCGTAGTTTAATGTAGGCAAGTTGTACTGAAGTGCAAGCATCACGCAACACTGTCTGTTACACACACAGCCCTTGTGTTCTGTTTATCCTACAAGGAAATCAATATATCTTTGAACAGAACATTTCCTACTTAAACTGCTGTGGTTCCTCCACACACATTAAAATGTTTTGATTCAATTTGCCAACAAAAACAGCCAAGTGATTTTATACTTATGTGCTGGCTATTGATGTATGGTAGATCACCCACACATATCCTGCAAGATGAAAAAAAAACAGATGTTCCAAATAGTGGGCTAGTCGGAAACAATTAATACATATTCATTCCACATTATTATGAATCAACAATCACTGTCAAAATGTCACTATATCTCATCCTGTGCACAGATCTTACCCTGTGTGCATTGAACATGCTGCATTTATTTACCCTATAGTTGAAACACAAATGAAAAAGCTTCAGAAGACGGGCTTGTAATGCAGCCAAATTCTTATTTCTTATCTTAAAGTGTTATTGAACACCATTTAGGCTTCTGTCTTCCCTTGATATGTTGAATAGCCTTAAAGGTTGCATGATAATATGCAGAGGAAGACCTTTCATTCATAATAAAATCCTAAAGAGGTTCAGAATACTACTCTGAAAAGTAATGGCAGCTGAATCATTTACCTTCTGATTGGGTTCAATTAAGAGATGCATTTCCACTGTAAATCTACTTCAAATGACTGTCACTTCTCACTATCCTACACTGTTTCTTTCATGTTGTTCAAAATGCAGAATGCTTGATTGTGTCGTGGTAAGTGTAGGATTGCAATCACGATAGGTTATAAGATTGTATAACACAATTCTGGTCACTACATTACCAAAAGGGGCTTAGAATCCCATGACGAGAAACCACTATAATCCCTTTAGCTATGAAGATAGGTTGAGATGACTGAATTTATTTAGAGCAAAGAAAATTACTGGACATGAAGCCTTTAAGTTTATAAAGAACGTTGACAAACGTAGCCTTATCCAGTATTTTCAGTGCAAAACCAAGACCAGAGGACACAGTTAATTAAAGGGCGAAAGTAAATTAAGTGGCGATTGACTTTGGACAGAGGGTAGGAGAAACTTTTTCATGCAGAGAATGATGAGGGGATGGAATAGGTTACCAAGCCATGTTGGTGATGCTGAATCATTGGGATACTGTAAGACCCAACAGGGTTTTTAGATCAATTAGCTACTAGGAACTGCACAAGCATTGTTGGGCTGAATGGCCTCCTCTTGTTCGGAAATATTCATAAGACCCAGCCTTACTTATCTTCTGATAACAGGCAGATCTGTACTACAAAATGCAGCCTCCTGTTGGCTGCCACATATACAATACCATGGCACTGTTTTGTGAGAGGCTGGCTGCCTCAGTTGCTAAGCAATTTATCTGAACCTATTCTAACCCAAAACTAAAAGGCTTTCATTGTATTTTCCATCCAGGTATTTCAGTGTAGGAATAACTGTGTTAT
This sequence comes from Polyodon spathula, assembly GCF_017654505.1. Taxonomy (NCBI): domain Eukaryota; kingdom Metazoa; phylum Chordata; class Actinopteri; order Acipenseriformes; family Polyodontidae; genus Polyodon; species Polyodon spathula. Next base: position 187,039 of record NC_054573.1, on the reverse strand, counting down.
GTATATAGTGCCTAAGTGTATATAGTGTATATATGAATGCACTGGAGGTGCCATCAGCAACCAACGTCCTAATATTGGACAGGTAATAATCAACACTTGATGCATTAAAAACACTTTAAAATCCAAATGCAGAAACCAAAAACATTAATGTGCTTGTAATATAATATACACACGAGGCACAAGGGCAGGTGATCAATCAATAAATCAATCAATAAAATCCATAGCGATCAATAATCCATCATTTGCATCTCTAGTATGTAGTATATTTTAGTTTATATGATATTTCAGTATGTTGGTACTTAAATACACCGAACATGGGGGAGGGTTATTACTGTAACACATTGATGTGTTCAGCAAGGGTATTGGGTTAAGCAAATATTTAGCACTTACGTTTGTTATGAGAAGAGACCATTTATGGAAATAATGAAGAACCGCTTAGTCATTCTCTATGGATTTAGCTGAGATTGTCATTTGCCAGACATCATTTTTTAACCATTGGAGGGACTGCTTCTGAAGACTCCTAAACATTTCAAAAATTCAACTTCAAGGAGTCTTTTCAGGAGTTGCTTCAGTGGTAGAAGAACAATTGTTATTAAGCCAGGTAAACAAAGACAATTGCTTCTTCTTCTTCCCAGAATAACACAGTGAAGACTATAAATATGTGCACAATACAAGCTCTAAAATGAACAGAGGGATGTGAAACATTATACGTTGTGAGAATATTCCTCATGGCTCCTGCACAACAGATAAAGACAATAAGTTTTACTCAGGTGGATTCTTGCAACTAAAACATAACCTTAATACAACATGGTCAGCACATCAAGAAACAATAGAAAAATCATGACAGTTAGGTAAAGATACACAGACAGGATATTATCTTCACAAAAATCATTTTATTTAAACATTGGATAACTTTATTAAGATGTTATCATAATGCTGCCTGATGAAAGCTACAGTAATACAATGTTTATCATCTTACTCATGCGAATTGTAAAACAGACAGTTTATTTGAATGCAGTGTAAAGTGATTACTGTATTTTGCTGGTCAGAATAGAGGTTCCAATGTCACAATTTATTTGCAGACACAAGCAACTACACCAGGATTTGACCTACTTTTTCTCAAAGTGTTTTTCTTATTTATAGATTTCAAAATGTTTTAGGTAAGTGAAGAAATCTTTTCTTGTACAATCTCTAGACGTGTGTAATATTAATGTATCGCACCATTGGAAGTGAGCTTGAACAATGCAATGCAGACCATGGACATAAATGAAATCTTAGTGTTAAAATACATTTTTTATAGGTTTTGCTATTGTGGTACCCCAGGGAACCGCGTTCAATCTCATATTAAACTGGACAAAATGATTCTGTTCGTCCTACATTTCTAAGCCCCTGCAGATGTGACTCAAAATAATGATTCATAGCACAGGGAATAATAACCCACAGAAATCCTCTTTTCAATATTTGCTTATTTCCTCAAAACCACCCTGAAAGAAATCCACTGCAGTCAGGGGCCGGCGACAGTAGGCTTTTGTCTTTTCTTGATTTTACATTTTGACAGCACAAAGTCAGCAGTTTAATTCAGACCAGGGGAAACAAACAATCAATAAGGAGAACCAAGGTTGCCTTTCCTTGCAGTCGCCATGGTTACTCTTACACTTCAAGCTGTCGGCAGCTGGCTCGGGCCTGTTCAAAAAAAAAAAAAAGATTATTTGCACTTAATTTCCATGAAAGTAGAATCCCTTTGACAGATCAATGAACAAACATCATCAAGGATGAAAAAAGACTAATCTCTCCAATTTCAACTGGCATGCAAAGTCTGTGCTGGGTAATTAGAACTCTGGTCTTTAACCTGTAGAATCACACCTTCTCGTGAAAATTAGCAGACTAAACCAATTAAATAGTACTTCAGGAGAACAGGAGCACAGCAATAATAATTACATTCTTTTTTTGACCTTGCAAAACAGACAGTTGCTCATACAGGAAGAAATCACTTTACAGGTGTATGCATTTACAAAACTCATACTTGAGGTCATTTGCTATTACAAAAGTAGTAAATCATCCATTTTGTTTAAGGAGTGTGCCATGCAACTAGTATAGACTCTAATAGTTCATACTTTATACAAGCTACAGCAGTAAACCATGAGAAAAGCTTAGCAAAGCATAGCTTTGTAAAGTATTGTATCCACCCTGGTGAACTGCAAACTTACCATTCAATTTCACTAATACAAAAATAAACCCATAAATGTTGCATGTTGTGACAAAAGAAAATGTATGAATGTACAGAAGCCATCCAGTTCCATCGTGCGTGTCATTTTTCAGGAAGCAAAGCGTTACAAGTCAGGTCTTAAAGCATCCCAGTGATTCAGTATCAACACCATGATTAGGTAACCCATCCCCTCACCACTCTCTGTGTGAGGACGTGTCCTCACTCTAATTCTTCTTTAGTCCAAGCAAAATAAATGAACTCCCTTCAACCTGTTATCATGCTCCTTTAGCCCTGGGATTAGTCTGGTTGCTCTTGATTCACCATTTTAAAAAGAAGATATTAATATAAGATACGAGGCATGAAGACCTTTTCCGGTTTATCAGTGCATCCAAACAGAACTGCACAGTGCCCTTAATACCATCGCCATGAGAGAATATCTTCATCTGAGTCACCATATATTATAGTAGATTGAGGTCGCCCACCAATTGATACATGATTTGAACAGATTCTCATTTACAGCAGTGACCTGGGGAATATGGGGCATGTTTGTCATTTTAACATGACTTCCAGTGTACTAATGATGAGACAGTGGGTGTGCTGTAAACAATGCAGCTCTTTAACTCTATATGAATCTGTGTAAGGGCAGCGTTGTGGCCAATGCTGGTTTCCGGCAGAAAGTAGACCTAGAAACAAAAGATATAAACAAAGACAAAGACAAAACAAATGCAGGCATGTTATAGAGAAACTTTTAATAATTCAAAAACAGAACCTAGAATTAACGAGTCTCCTTAAAATATAAAAAAAAATAAACATATGAATGTGTCCGGTAGTGAACACAGAAGCAGCAGTATTATAATCTCCAGCAGTTCAAAAAAAAAGGTTATTTTATAATACAAAAAGGGAACTCGCCTGATCAGAAAAAAAAAGAAACAAAGATGAAAGCAACTGAGAACTGACCGCTGGTGAGGCCAGCTCCTGAGATCTGAGGCACAGACAGGGTCGTTCCTGTTCAAAATTGAGAGATCATCTTTTTATGTGGCTGAAAGCAATAGAGAGGAAGGCAAGTATTCAATTCCAGCTGGACTTTCTCATCCACATCTGTCAAAGAAAAGCATGTATGAAAAACGCCCTTCACCCACAAAACCAACATTCTGGCAGAGTCTACGTGTGTCTGGAAACCTTTTAACAATTCAAGTATCATTCAGAAATCCCGAGCTTCATCCTTCCTGTCTTGAGGCATGCAGCTGTTAGGCTCCCAAGCCAAAATAGCCTAGTTTCAAAGTAGCCTAATTTGACACATTTGGGGCTACCCTGGAGAATAATTCAAACTAGTCTCGCTTTGACAAGAAGGGGGTGATCGGATATTCTTCTTGTATCGGATCTTCTTCAGATCGGCTTCGGGTAAAGTGAATTTTCTGCATCGTGACGGAGTCATTCGCAAGACAGCTCCAAACCGAACACGCTTTCTAAAAATGTCGATTAACCCGGAGCTGACGTGGTCACGATGGGGTCGTATTTCGGCTTGGTATCTTAACACAAATCTGAGTTGAACTTCAACTTTCATCACAACTGGATCAACTATATCCCAGTTGCGAGGGGTTTCACCATTAATGATTGTTGCAGTGCTGCCTGCCATTGACACAGGATTTCCTCCTGTTTTATCATATTCAACCACAAGAGGGCACAAGTGTCCCGACAGGCAGATGACGTGTTAAGAAAACATGTGACAAATAATCACTTTGATGTCCTGACGGGGTTCTGACTTGAAAGATTTACCTAATTAAAGATGCTCTTGCTTTATTAACATCTTTTGAAAGAAACTACTTACCATGTGCAGTGTGGCAGCCCATGAAATTTGCGTTTTTGTTTTTGTTTAGATGTTTTTCTGAAACTGGAGTCAGAGGTGTTTCTTTTGAAGTCTGGGAGGACGAAAAAAACATCACAAGCACTATTTTTTTCTGCTTCTTCTTCGTTTGGGCGGGGGTTGATTTGAGTGGCGGCACCCCGATTTATAATTCAGTATTTCGTTTTTTTATGGTAGAGAAGGGGGGGGGGGATTGTCTCTAGATAAAGGCTTTAAAGTTGAATTTCCACATCACAAGATCAAGAGTAGGCACACTTCACAGGGAATCGAAAATAGAAACAGGAAATGTGTTCCGGTGTTAGGATAGGGCAGAGATGAAACGGGACAAGAGTGACTTCAACACATGTGTCTCGTCACTCTGCAAGCTATGCACTGCCACATCAATAAATACACACAGCTAACTGAAGGCACTACGCGACAAAAATAAAACATTTTTTTCCCGAACACAGTTAACAACCACAATGAAATGTGACCATTACAGGGGAGCTATTTACACACTGAGCATATCAATGAATGTATTGATCATTTGAAATGCGTCTGAAGAAATCGCTCGTGTTGTGGTGCCCAAACCTAATGATTTGATAACGTGTCCACAGTCTGAAAACAACCGAATTCACCAGCTATACGTCTTTGTATATCCCCAGATTCTAGCATAAGAACATAAGAAAGTTTGCAAACGGGAGGAGGCCATTGAGTTTAGGGTTAGGAGTGGTATTACCGGTTTCAGTCTGAGGCAAAAAGAAGGGGTTGTTGTTCCGCGCTTTACTGACAGATGGCGCCAAAGTCTATAAATAAAATCGGAACAGGTTACAAGGGGAACTGATTAATGTGCAGCGTTGTTTTCTCTTACGTAACACGGTACGGTTATATGATACACAACCGAGGAAACTTGCTGGTAAAGTTTGAGCTTTTGTAATCGTTTTCTTTTCATGGTTGATATTTAAGACAAATAATTGTATTCTATATATATATGTGAAAAGTGAAATATTGAAGAGAGAGGCTAGTGTTATGTTTGCTTGTTGTTGTTGTTATTTATTATTATTATTATTATTATTATTATTATTATTATTAAAGGCTACCGTTAAGCAGGGTACAATTCGTAGACCTCTGTCGATTCTTCTCGGGGGCCTGAATTCTGCCCAATCTTTGAAAACAGCACAGTCATTATTTAAAGTGTCGTTTTTGGTTACTGTAGGCGGCTGTAATGAAGACGCCAGTGCGTGTGCTGAGGTTGCCCCGCGGCCCGGATGGTTCTAGCCGCGGATTCGACCCCAGCTCGGCCCGCTACCAGGCTCTGTGCCCGTCTACCATCTCCGCCTCGGACCCAGTGGACTGCGTGGATCTGAAAAGCGAACAGAGAGCACGCTCGGTTCTGCGGGAGCGTTACCTGCGGAGTCTGATCTCCATGGTTAAAAGAGACGTGAAGTTCACCATGTACGAGAAGGTGAAAGTGGATGCAGTGTTCCAAGCCTCGGATATCGACATTTTAAACTTCCAAGTGGCGGATTTGGAGACCCCGCTTGGGGTGCAAAAGGAGGCGCTGATACGTTGCCCGGACGTAATCTCCTATTCTTTTGAAATTGACTCCAGTAAAATGTGAAGGGAATGGAGAGGGTACCAGTTTCTGAGCTGGTTGGCTGAATTTAAACTATGTACATGTTAAGTCTCTCCTGAACCCTTAACGCGACTTCTGACCCTGTTCTGTTCCAATAGGAACACCAGCCACTCTCCCGGTTTCCTCCTAGGGGCATTCTACCCTGAAAATCTGTACTGCGTGTTTATGAATTACATGGACATTTACTGACTAAACAGAGAGCATAAAGTAACCTGTGTTTGATAAGTTCTCTCTAATTGGATACAAGTGGAATCAATCCTGTTCAGACTGGTGTACTGTTATGATCATATTCTGTACCACAATAAAATACGTTGATTACTGTTTGTTTTATTTTGTCAACTCCTATTTTATCCAAAAATCAGTAAATAAACCTTAATAGCTCTACTACATACAACCTATATTACATGCCCCCAGCTCCAGCATTACTGTAAATACAAAGTATAGAAGTGCGACATGCATATGTCACCTGTACTGATACAGTTGCAACAGGGGGAAGACACTACTCTACCTGCACCCAGAACCACCTTGTTACAAAAATGATGAACTTACACCACTTCTAGATTTCCACCAGAGGGCAGTCTGTGCTGCCTAAACTCACCTTACTGTGAATATAAGAATAATTATTGATTGCATTCTGGTCCCAAATATAAATAGAGAGGAGGTATTGTACGTTTGCTGTGTGTATATGGCTCTCCTAAACAAGCTAGTGTTAAACCCACTTTTCAGTGCCCAAGTAATTAGAAAGTGACACATTGTAAAATACGAGAATGTTTGCACATGTTACTCTTCATCACTAAAAATGATATCCAGTGAAAACCATGTCGAATTTCATAAAACACAAACGAGGAAATCTAGAGATTATCTAAATAACTAGGTTGTTGTGATGATAATTGCTAAGGACTTTTTTTTTCTATCAAGTTTAATGTAATCTGGTGGATACAGAGAGGATGTTTGCCTATTTATTTTACTTGCATATTTTCAATTTATCTTCATAATCCCTTGTTCAACTGATGAAACACAATGTTTTCAGGGTTTTTTTTAATTTGGGGTATATAGAGGCACCCTGTCTGCCTGTCTGTATTTTAAACTTGCAATACTACATAGTCACACAGTTGATATGTCACAGGGATCTATTTTGTTGATCTAGCTCTGATTTTGTAAAATTACAGACCCCACAGGATGCTTAGGCTTTGAAAAGGGATTATTCAGGGACCCTTCAGAAAGAAACGTCTTTAATCAATTTCTGTTTTCCTTAACCTGGTTCCTGCTAAGCCTTGAAGGAGGGTGTGATCCAAGGGCTACGAGAGACAAGCTCTTACATCTTCTCTACACTGCTCTATTTTCCTGGCACTCTGCCACTTGAATGAAGCAAAAAACATCCTTTTTGTGGGCTGTCCATCCATCCAGCGGAGCGGTTGAGGGGGGGGGGTATGCTGGCACACCGAGTTCAGGTTGCACCACTGCCTAGGACAACAGGAAGTACATTCTGTCCTTCGCTGGGAAACCTTCCTGTTTACTGTTTTTCACTTCCTTTAAAATGTACGGTTTTGCACAGTAATAAATATGAACGCATGGTAAGAAGATTGGAAACCTTGAAAAATTTTAATCATTTATACTAATGCTTTTCCCAGAAAAATATTTCCATTATTAAAATAATCGATTTTTAAATAATTCAGGCAGCTTCCTACTGGCGTGGCTGAACTGGCTTGTGTTGCCAAGGGCTAATTTCAAATTACTTACAAAAAGAAATAATATATTTTTCATCAGTCTGTACGGAATCATGTAAGTTCATTTTCATGTTTCTTTAATTCTACCCTGGTTGCCATGGAAACTTCCTTTGGAATGCTGTAAAGAGAACCAGTCACCCTTTGGTGACACCGAGGTTATACCCTCTCATGAAAAACAACTGCAGTAAGAGAGATTCTTTATACCCGGAAAATATAACACATTTTTTCAAATGAACTTTGCTGGCAGTGCGGTTACATTACATTGTCATTGTAATTGTTCTGAATCAAGAGGAAATGGCAGCATAAGGACAGCTACAATGTAATCGTAGAATGATTACTAATTTGACAGGGTTGAATAGGTAAAAAATAGTCAAATAGGTTAACTAGTCTCCACTTAAAAAACTATTCACAAACCATGCATGTGATCATGTCTGGAGCTCTGTTTGTGAATGCGCTGTTTTGTAACACTGTGCTGTCCGTGCAGGGCAGTTTAAAACAGCTTGGGGGGTTTTAAAACTAAAATGTTGAATTGCTAATGCAAATGCACTTCTGTCCATCTGAATCCACATGCTTCACAATGACTCTGACTTTCTCTTTAATATCTGAGTCGACTATTTGGTTCTGGATTTAAGTCAATGGGATGTGTCATTGCTGGACTAATATGTCCAAACAATATTCAAGGGCAAAATGAAAAAAAAAATTAAATACCCCCCCCCCCCCCCCAGTCTGGAGCAGCCGGGACTCTAGGAAAGTTAAAAAAAAAATGAAACTATTATTGAAATATTATCAGTTTAATACAATCTCCCCACATGGCTTTTTCTGGTAGAGGGAGGCAGAGAGCTTGTTGGTTTATATGCTCAGGTGTCAGGTGTAGTGCAGCCAATGATGAGGGCCTGGCGATGCTGATGAAATATGAACCTGATCCATGGCCTACTGTGTGATGAGAGGCCCTTACTTCCAAGTGTTTCCACGCTGCCCCAGTGTGTGCGTCTCTCTGCTGTGGCAGTCAGAGCCCTCCCGATGTGTTTACCAAATACCTGTGTGTTTGGCAAAACGTTTCTCTTGTTATTCGAAGAGCTTATACAGAGGCCGCCTGGCAAGGAACAATGTCTTCCAGGTAATTAGAGTGGGTTCACCTTGGGCAACACTAATCTGTGTTTTGCTTGCATTAAGACAAGTGAACAGTGGCTCAGGTCGGCACATTCAAGGCCAGATTGTACTGTAAACAATGCTGTTTACCTCACAGGAACTGATTAGAAAGACCGGCACTAAACTGGCTTTTATACCCACCAAACTGACATCAAGCCCTGATTGGGACCGGCTGCCCAGTGTCTTTCAGGATTTCAAACTTTTTATTTGTGGAGTTTTACATCAGACAAATGTATTTAATTACATTCAGTTTGCTTTATTTATATGATACATATGTTATATATATATATATATATATATATATATATATATATATATATATATATATATATATATATATATATAATATATATTAATATATAGTCTATATAATAGTCCTGTTTTCAAGAATATCGAAACGGTACAAAATGTGTTATTACGTAAACCATTGAAACAGATACGCAATGACTGTAAATTTCTGAAACTAAATTTTTCTGTCAAAGACTTGCTAAAATAAATGCTTGCTTTTATTGATACGAACGAAGAGATCTATGGTAGTTCCTACTCAATCAAAAGGTGTTTTATTTTTCCTAAAAATATTATCGAAGAGGATATTTAAATTCTATTATTGTAAATTCAATGAAAAACACTTAGAGGAAAAAAGTCTTTAATGTTTCCAACAAATAATTTTTTAAGCCAAAATAAAACAAACAACGTGATGTTGAACTGGCATGATGGCTATCATCATGCAATATATTTTCCGACATGTTTGCTGCTGTTTTGCGATATATATATATATATATATATATATATATATATATTATATATATATATATATATATATATATATATCTTTAGAAATCCTGCGACACAGTTGTTGTACAATAGAATATTATGATTTTCACTGGACATTGTTTTGGAGAGAGTGGGGATGATTAATTACAAGCTTCCTTCTCTGTGTTGTTTTCTGACCCTGGGTTGACCGCTCGTTCCTGGCGCGTGCTGTCTGGTCTGAAAGGAAGGAACTGCCGCCCCCCCTTCTCCATGCACCCCCATCCCATCTTTCCAAGTGGGATTGGGCAGCCCTCAGCCCTTCTCCTCTCCTTGATAAGAGACAGGATTAACTGAGATGGGTTGGCAGGAAGCCAGGACACGTCAGACTGTTTATTTACTGATGATATCCAGGATCTGGGTAAACGGTAGCTGCAGATAAGAGGGGCTATCTCTCTCCCCGTCTGGCCAGGGTCGAAAACATTTACACAGTGTAACCAGGCCCAGGCATGCCCTGCCTTGACTGTGCAAAGGTCTGAGCAACACAGTCCTGGACCGTGGTTTCTTTTCTTTACAATAGTAGGTGTATAGTTTAGATTTTTTTATTTTAGCTTTGTTAAATGAACATGTTAAACTGAGCTTTATTTAAACACAGAGCAGGTCTGTGTGAAATTGAGGAAAATACAAGTTCTAGTTAAACTCCACATGGGTCAGTTTTTAGAATAATTTGTAATATTTGCCTGATATGGATCCAGACGTCTTGTATAATTTAAAGATCCTAAAAATAGTGAACATCTCTAACAGAGACATACCATTTTTCTATTTATTAGATATTGCAGCTGTATCATATTTTTCTTTTTCATAAATTTTTGTTTTCTGCTTTATATCAGGTCCACTTAAATGTAGGATACAAAAAAATTCAGAAAAAAATCAGAAAATGAAACACTTAACCTATCATGGAGCATCTCATTCATCAGTCTACTTCCGGAATGTGGTGTTGTCATGGCGCTATATTTTATGTAAACAGTTTACATTCTAGATTCAATGGAATAATGAAGGGGGTTGGGGGTGCATATAGATGAAACGTTCACCTCACAGATGTTTGAGGCAGGTACCCTGGTTTATGAATTAAACACATCTTTGATCTGTGGTTTTGGATTTCAGGCACTCCTACAGCAGGATGTCTACAGCGGAACTCCACAGTGTCGATCCTGCTGCGCTGAGAAGCAATACTCACTTCATAACCTGGATTTACCCCCTGCTGAAAGGCAGGAGACACAGAAATGCTGAAGCAATAGGATCCTGATTAGAGTCTTTACAGTCTAGCCAGACAGGGACAAACTTACCAGGCAGGCAAGATCAGCTTCCAATGCAATGCAACAGGGTTGCAAATAAGCAAGCGCACACTGAGCAAGCTAGTATATTAACCATTGACAGCTTCCCTGCATGGGTGTGCATTTCGAGGGCAGAGTCATATAGTGGAGTAAATGATTTTATTTGGGTGACCTTTCCCATAATGGTATAGGAGTTATCTATCAATCGCTATCTCTGCATCCACTCAGAAAATTATTTGAATTAAACTCATCTTAACTACTGAAAATACTGCGTTTCTCAAGTGGTGTGCAGTTGTAATCTAGGTACTGGTAACTGTCCTTTTCATCTGAACCCTTTCCATACTGCATGTTTAATTAAGGCTTACTCACTGCCTTGTCAAATGCAAATAATGTACAGCATTGTAGCAGCTGAAGCCATCAGTACAATCATGTTATAAACATGCTGAAGTTGTGATTGAGTGCGACTCTTTTAGGATTGTATGGGTTCTTGGCCTGACCAGGATACATACGTACTGTTTGTAGGGTTTTGATGAAACTCCAGTTCATGAAACACACTTGAAACTCCAGTTCTCTTCCTTTAGTTAAAGCCAATTTAATGTACTTGCAAGACCTCTAGTTACTTGCACTTTTTAATTCTTACAAGCCCTGTACAGTGTTGCAGAATCATAATCTGTGTCTAGTGCAAGTACGGTTGCCACCTGTCCCTGTTTTTCCTGGATCATCCCGGTTTTGAGGAAAGTGTCCCAGGAATTCAAATTGTCTATCCGGGACACTAAAACCCAGTACCATAGATTGAACAAGTTAGATCAATCAGGGTACAGTATTACTGCAATTAGACACACGATATGAATTAGTTGTCTATACCATAGTGGTAATATTATCAATGTTTCCTATTGGATGAATATAGGATTTCTAAGGAGAGTTTAAACAACCCTGTGTCATTCAGAGGTCCCGTTTCTTTTGTACCTTAGAGGTGTCAGCCCCAATTATGTGTAACAGGGGCAGTGACCCCATTACAGATTGTGATCCCTGTCAGTTAGATGAGGTTTAAAGCTCTACAACTACACCTGCATATCAACCTGGCTCTAGTGTATAGTGATTAGGATTAATGCTTGCAGTGTGAATGCTTAACATAATCAATACACACAGTGAGAGCCCCATAGTCAATATCATGTGTTTTCTGTTGAATCAGCCTCACCTCGATCCGTACTCTGATTCATTCTGAATTCCCTCCATTTTGCCGAAAGACATACCTGAAAGAAATCGAGAAACAACCAATATTAACAATTTTATCCCTGGCTTAACAGAAAATGATACCGCTTGCGCAACTACTGTAAGCTACAAAACATTTAGGGCCCCGATGACATCATCGGAATGCAGCTTTTGGAAAAAGAGGAAACTGGATTTTATCACAGAGAGCAGAAAGGAAGCAGACGCTGTTTGTGTTTATTGAAAGTGAGCTGGAAGTAAACAGTGCAATAAAAACACATCACCCATTGTTTCAGCTTGCTTCTGCTCCACCATGAATGATCTCGAAAGAATGGAATCTTATCTATTTCAAAATTATTTTCACAATGGTCATAAATTAAACAGGCGAAATAGCTGGTCATTACTGTAAATCACATTGTGTCACCTGGAAAGCATGGAGCGGAAATCATCTCACTGTGCTTTCTCTTGTTTGGGTTTAAGTTCTCTGTGGGTGGGATGTGTGGCGCAGTGGGTTTATTCAGATCACATTTCCATTCCTATTCCCCTCACTGGTGAAGAGGGTTTCAATATGTACATCACATTTTGGAGTCTTGCTCTAGAACCACGTATTCACTTGGTAAGGGCATGTTTTAGTTATTGAGAATATCAAAATCTGTTTTTACCACAGTCATTTTCTCAGGCTTCTGCCATGGTTATACTGTGACTTTATTATAGTTTGCCATGTTTCTTAATACCATATCTCTCTGGGCTTTACAACGCTGACCTATGCTTTATTACACGTTGGTATTACACTATTGTAAACTGTTGGGTAGGCACATAAATAACATCATTTTGGTAACACTTTAATTTAGGAAATTGCAATGTACTGTGCTTGAACCAACACACATCAACACGCTGATTATAATGCAAGTTTCATCTAGAGCTGCCGTGCAACTGCATGGCTAAAATTATACATGCAGTAGAATAATTGTATGGCTATAATTATAGAATATCTGTATCATTATATTCTGGAAATATTGGGGGTTGTTTGCCTGTCTGTATATTCCTCTATCTATATGACACAATGTTTTCATAAATATGGAGAACCTTTTCTCAGATTGTGATTTAATCTTTTATTAGAATTTCTTATTCTATATTATTCTGTATGAATAATTGATGTATATCATGGTCATTCATTTTAACATTATACTGAGATCTCTAATGTGGCTGGTCTGCAAATGTTTAACCTGGGTGTTGAATTAAGAAATGAAGATCCTGGATTGAAAAATGATTCAAAGTAAGTGAGTACCACTGGTCTAGACTTTATTTACTTTAAGAAAATAAATTGTAGTCTAGGACTTTTAACAATGCTTTGAAACTATGTTTCTGGTGATATTTCATTAGTGTTCTTTATACAAATATACTTGCCAAGCAGTACATTTATTCAGTCCCCAATGTCTGCCTGGCTTCATGGAGTCACACTCTGAAACGGATACCTCTTGAAAGTAGGTGGTAGCAAGTTTATAGACTAGAATGTGGACAAAAAGGTCAGCTCTCTAAAAAAAAAAAAATCTAATTGTATCTTCACTTTAGCTGTCCTGAACATGGTCATTGCTTTTTTGTGTGTTTCTTTGGATTAGAAACCTCTGCTTAACATTTACTGGCACTACCAGGGTGCCCGAAATAGACCAGCGGGTACAAGAAAAAATCCTGTTCTCTCTTGCTTTCCGTGCTCTTCAAGCCTGATGTAGGCTATTGGCTGCTGTGTTGCTGTTACTATTTCATGTATTATGCTACTATCACGGATTGTGCACTTTCCACTGTATTTAATGTATTATGCATTTTTTTATAATACTGCATATCATGTATTATGCATTTCTCTGTATTTAAAGTATTATGGATTATCTTGTTGTTACTGTAAAGCGATTTGTGATGGTGGTCCACTATGAAAGGCGTTATATAAAATAAAGATTGATTGATTGATTGATTGATTGGAACAGGAGACTCCAGCTGTGCTACAGTGCTGTGACTCTGGCCAAAGGGTTTGCATTACCCTATAGAATGAACTAATTTTTCTTCATAAAATCGATTGAAACCTACTGAATAATGATACGTTAATGTATTGAATTACAAACTGTTTTGTAGTTTCCCATATACTTAACAACAAACCCTAAATGAGCCATGAATAGCAGCTCTGAGACACTTGTGAGTGAATGATCTGCTTCCACTGTATCTGTGACATCACCAGGCAGGTCTTGCAGACAGGAAAGTCAATTAGCTTTAAAGAGAGCCTCTCAACTTGCTCCCAGCACAGAGAGAGGGAGGTGGAGAGAGTGAGGCACTAGAACTGCAGAACTAAGTTGCTGCCCTTTCTGTGGGAACTGGAATACACTTGACTGTGGCAGGACACAGTGATCACATACCAGCGGACTGAGTCAAGACTATCAAGGGCTATAACGTCTTCATTCAAGTGGGGACGGTGACAGAATGAACGAGGACGAATTTCACAGAGAAAACAGATTCAGCTTCAAAAGTCACAATTAAGAAGCAGGCATTGGCTACTAGAAGGAAAGGAATGTGTGAGCCTGGCCCACGGTTTTGAAAGAGAGACAGACGTTTTACACTGGATTGAAGGCCAAGCCATGGCACATCTTACACATATGTTGGAAGTGAGTAGAAATGCTTTTTAAAAGGTTGGATTTATTTTATTCATTGCTGCTTGAGTACAAACGAGGAGATGAGCATTTCAACTGTTGCTAAATGTTTGACTTATTTTTTTAATAACAAAAGTAAGTAAAAGATATGTAATAAGAATGTGCTTCCTATTTGTATCCTGTTTAAAATCATTTTGAATACAAAACTGGGAGCAAATCCCTTCTAGAATTGACAACTGTGAAGTCACTTTGCAAAACCAAACCGTGTTCTCAGCTTTAGGTCTGCTACGGTCTGAATGGCTCTTCTCTAAAAGCAATAAAAAGCATTAGAAGTAACTAGCACTCAGTAAAGCATCCTGCTGTCGTGCAGTGTCTTATCCTACTGGGGTAAAGAAACTGTTTGCCAAGCAGAGGTGTCTACTATCTTAAAAGTTTTACCTTAGATTTTTCACTGAGAATCCTAAAGCGTCAGTTCTACCAGTAGGGAGAATGGTGCGCTAACAGGGGACAAACTCTTCTTATGTTCTTAACAGTTAACCATTGTAAATATGAACAGCAATTTAGCAGTTTCCCCATGCTGATGCTATGCATTCCCTATGATTTCCTATGGACTTTGTCATTACCAAGGCATGCCAGTGTAAACTTCCTAAAGGCCCCATGTGTATTTTATTACAGCAAAAAAAAAAAAAAAACTAATCCAATTCTTTCTGTGGCAACAAATGTGTTTTTTTTTTTTTTTTTGGTCTCTGATTTACTACATCAAAGTTTGGCAGTGATAATGAAAAAACAGGCTTTTGTAAAACATTCAATAAACTATTGTTAATAATAATAATTTGGCAGTACTGCCCATTCACTCACTCTAATTGATTCAGTCAGTGTCGCTGTGGGAATTCTCAGTCTTGACCGGGAAGCATTTATAAATTCCTATGCTTTTCTAAAGCTTATACATTATAATACACCTCACTGTGGTTTTCAGCAAACTCTTATTTTCCTTGATCACTGTAACAGGCTTGTGTCTGTTTGACCTTTGCTAGGATTTTACTGATCGAATATTAGATGCTCTGCAGGAAATTACAAGAAAAAAATGTAATTTTATAAACTAAGAGAGCAGTATTACATTTTGTTCTAAAATTCAAGGGTTAAAAAGTGTAAATTACATGATGTTCTGTTTATAAACTGTAGGTTAATTGTATTAATTTGTTCATTTTATTTAGTTTTGAACAATGACAATTAAATAATAAGTAAAGTAAAAGTAGTTTTTTGCTGATACAAACTAAAATAATTGTATTAATTGCTGGATCAATTCATTTGACACAGGCCAATTGTGCTTTTCTGTCAGAACAATACTGTTATATATTGATTTTCATACACCAAGCAGTAATTCTAGGCATGATTTACATGTTTTTGTGTTTCATTTTTGTATTGCTTTGTAGTGTGTGTGTGTGTGTGTGTGTGTGTGTGTGTGTGTGTGTGTGTGTGTGTGTGTGTGTGTATATATATATATATATATATATATATATATATATATATATATATATATATAATATATATATATATATATATATTCTGTGCAGACACGTAGTGGAACTTGACACATATTTTTAGATAGGATTTATTTTGTTTTTTTTTTTTTTATTATACATGAATTGAATATACACTGTACCTGCCAAAAAAGGAAATGCATTAACTTGTTTTTAAAGGATTCTAATAAGCCCTAAGGAAAGGGTAGAGATCAGGCTTGATTGAGTTTAACCCTTGCGTATTATAATTAGATACCGCAGTAAAATAAAATCAAGCAATGTTCTAAAACCAGAAACAAACATCTTAAAAGGTTCACTGGCATCAAGCTGTTTTATAACATTATTTCCATTGTATAGCAACAAACCTTGAAAACAGGCCTGTGCTCAAGCTCCCATTATACCATATCCCTGTCTGCAGATCTGAGTGGCCCATCATAGCCCTGCATTCTTGGTATATTTGCACCTTGATTTCATAGCTATTTAAGCATGTAATCTCTTCTTATAGAGTGTCTATTGTTCTTGTTTTTATCACCAGTAGATTAGGAATAAAGGAAACTGGCCCAGACCTGTTCTGTGTTTTCCCATGCCATCCCATATCCCTTAGCTCCAGTATTCTGTGTGCTGAGTCTGCAGTGCAAAATCAATAATGATGTTCCAAATGCACTGTTCAAATGTTCAAAAGTGAATGGGAAGCCCCTTGCTCTCCACTCTTTCCTCAGTTCCATGATGGTACCTGCTAACCTCCTGGTTCTGATGGCTCTGATGATACCTCAAGCCTGGTCAAGTCTCGAGGGTAGATCGAGCAGTGAGCCCCCCCAGCCTGCCCAGGCCATCCAGACCCTCCTCCTGACACGGTTGGGACTGAGGAGCCTCCCGACGCCCCGCCCCGGAGTCCTGATCCCTCAGTACCTGCTCCATCTCTACCACTTCCACTGCCAGGAGTTCCACCTCATCCGGGACTCAGGGTTCGTATTCCCAGCTGGGCACACCCAGAGCGCCAACACCGTGCGTGGCTTCCATCACCTGGGTGAGTCCTGGCCTTGTATCTTTAACATGCAGGTGTCCTTAATGCCACTTCATTAAGGAGGCTAGGTAGCTACAAGAACTCACTCACTAGTCTTGCTTTCCTTCTAATTCTGGAAGTCTGGGTTTGTCCTTATAAAACTTTCCCATAGGAAAGTGTAATCAAGAACAGTGAAAGCATAGTAAAGCATAGGTAAGCATTGTAAATCCCAGAGGTATGGTAAACCATTATGGTAAATGTATAGTATGACCATAGGTAAGTCTTGGGAAAACAGTTCAGTTACTGTGGTAGACTGTTATAAGGGTGAGGTCAGTAGCAGAATATGTTTCTTGGGCACTGGCTACAGTCAAGAACAGTGCAGGTGTAAAATATTAATTTGATTCCATATAACTGAGCTACCAAACTGTTTTAGTCAAAAGAGCTTCAGTGATGACCAGGGAGTTCTTAAAGAGCCTTTTTATAAATATATTACTGAAAGAAAAATAACTGTAACATAAAATAAGATTAGTTATAAAAAAAACAAAACTAAATAAGTGCCTGGAACAGACACAACATCAGTATGCTTTGCTCATTAAATCAATGTATTTGCATTTTCATTGGACTTGCTTCCACCAAAGACTAAATGGGACACTCCACTTGGAAATCGACAGAGTCGAATTGATGAGCTGGATGAACCTCTGTTGGGCAGTGCAGCCCTATAATATATTGTTCTTCATTTCTGTAAGAAAACCTCAACTCCCCCTCATCCTAACCCAAGCAGAGCTAATAGTTAGTTCTCTGTACCATGAGCACTGGTGGCCTGAATGGCCTCCTCTTGTTCATAACTTATCTTTTGTTTATGGATCTGGACGCAGGCTTAACCCATTTTCTATTAGAGTAGGTTGTGCTGAATGGCCTCCTCTTGTTCATAACTTATCTTTTGTTTATGGATCTGGACGCAGGCTTAACCCATTTTCTATTAGAGTAGGTTGTGCTGAATGGCCAGGATATGCTTTTTACATGCAACCTGGAAAGTTTATATGACATTTTTGGGAGCATGTTGGCTGTGTTCGCCGGTTGCTCTGTCTTACTGAAACAATCTCAGAATTGTCCTCAAAAGATTTTCTTTCAGCTGCTCGGTTCGGTTTCCACCCCCCTTCCCACTGGCCCTGACTTTCACTACCATCTTTAACATACCAGGCATTTACAGTTTGTACCCAAACTGAGAAAGGAAAAGCCCATTGGAAATGTATTATTTTGTTAAAATGTGTACAAGCCCTTTTAAAGATGCTCTCCCTAATAATGTGTTTTTTTTTCAGATAATAATACATGCATACTCCTTCCTGTTGAAATTCTGGATGTTTCCAGTGATTTTGGTAAAATGTGTTACAGGACAAATAAAATCTTGGGTACTATTGCCAATGTTTAACTTTTAATGTTTATCTTCTAGGAACAAACATTGCTTTACAAAATGTATGCTGTGAATTGACAAGCAGTGAATTCTTCTTCTTCTTCTTCTTCTTCTTCTTCTTCTTCTTCTTCTTCTTCTTCTTCTTCTTCTTCTTCTTCTTCTTCTTCTTGCATCCACAAAACTGCACCCTAGCCTGATTGTTCCATAAACAACTAAATACAGAATTCTTCCATGATTATCAGACATCTCTGTTTGACTGTAATACACCATAATTGATTATTCAGAATGACAGCTTTAATGTTTTGCAGTTACAGTGATACCCACAGGAATGTATTTAACTGTTGTTTGAGTCATCCTTACTTATTCATATCCCATATACTCTTTTATTCCTAACAGAGGCTTCTGAAGACTTGTCTTCCAGTCCACTACGAGAGACCAACCAGCTCCATTTCTCTTTCAACGTCTCGTCGGTTCCTGCAGACGAGCAGGTGACCTCAGTCGAGCTCCGCTTCTACCGCCGAGACAACTCGGGCCA
This sequence comes from Polyodon spathula, assembly GCF_017654505.1. Taxonomy (NCBI): domain Eukaryota; kingdom Metazoa; phylum Chordata; class Actinopteri; order Acipenseriformes; family Polyodontidae; genus Polyodon; species Polyodon spathula. Next base: position 168,083 of record NC_054573.1, on the reverse strand, counting down.
CGCAGACTCTGGTTTACAAAGGGTTAACTTATATCACATCCCTGATCACGAATCCACTCCTCACTCTGAGAAGAACGCCCGGCTTCTGGAATCCAGACTGCTGACACATGACCCAGGTACAGACAAGTGGGAGAGCTTCAATGTCAGTTCTGACGTCTTCCACTGGGTTGGCAGAAGAGCTGGCAACTTGGTTTTCATGATGGAGGTAATTCACCTCAATGGAAGCCACCCTTATCTGAAACAGAGAGGACACCTTCGAGTTAGAAGATCTGTGGACCAGGATGAATCTAGCTGGGCTCACGAGAGACCCTTACTGGTCACCTACAGCCTGGATGGGCGAGGGCAGCCTTTGACACCTAAAGTCACAAAAAGGCATGGCAAAGGCCAGGACTTTGTTCCAAGGGTAAAAGGATGGGATAAAGGCTTGGAGAGTGGTCACAAAAGGAGCGATGGACAAGGGCCTGATGGGAAAAGGGTCAAAAGAACCGGGAAAAGGAACCAGAAGCTGAAAAAGTTAGCAAAGGCTCGTTGCAAAAGACACCCCTTGTTTGTCAATTTTAAGGACGTGGGCTGGAATCGATGGATCGTTGCTCCCAGTGGGTACCATGCCTACTATTGCCAAGGGGAATGTCGCTTCCCTTTGGCAGACCACATGAACTCCTCAAGCCATGCAATGGTCCAGACTTTGGTGAACTCGGTCAACCACAAGGTCCCGCGCGCCTGCTGTGTCCCGACAGAGCTCAGCTCCATCGCCATGCTCTACCTGGACCAACATGACCGTGTGGTCCTCAAGAACTACCAGGACATGGTGGTTGAGAGCTGCGGCTGCAGATAGAAACCAGATGATCTGGTCCTATGGGTCCTACCAGAGCACAATGCCGCCAAACACCTTGCACCAAGGTCAAACACAACATGGCTGCATTCAAACTGTTCTGTAAAGTATTTATTCACAATAAGAGGGTTGTTCACAGTTTGCACATATGCAAAACACTATTGTCTGTACATAAGTGAACATGCTCACCACTGCTGCCGCCTCTGTACTACTCACTGTTGTACATTTCTTTTCATATGTTCATCCAGTGAACACCTGTTGGGATGATTCACTGTGATACTTTCTTTATATGTTATATCGTAATAGAGGTTTATTATGCATCCTACAGGTAACCTATCAGGACCATCGCATGTATAGTGACCTGCACATCGTGATATGTATTGTGACATTAGTGTATCGTGACATCAGTGTATCCTGACACCCCTAATCAGCTGTCAGAATTCTTTCAAGTCTTTTCCTTCCTCATCACTGGTATGTCAATGGTGAATACCTCTATTTCATCTCCTCAGCATCAGTTTGCTTTAAATAAAAGTCCCTTTCAGTCACCTGTTTTGATGAAACAGAGCAAACAACAATGTAGCTGAGTTCGTTTTTATCACATACTGTAGCAGCTCATTCTCCAAATGGTGGAAAATAAAATAACTTGCAAAGCATTATCCCAGCTGATTCATTTGTGTTTATGAAGAGATGTGCAGCAGAGTGCAGTAACAATAATAACAGTAAGGGTTAGGGTTAGGGTTAGGGAAGTCCATGGTCTATACACACTTGTATTATAACCAATCTTAGAGGTTGGGAGCTCCACTGAGGGGATGGGATTCCATTCAATTGTAGAGACAGTTTCAGTGTTAAAAGTCTAGAAGGGGGCAATGGTGTATATTACTTAAGGTTAAAGCTGGGTGCGACCAGGAAGTTCAATAACTGACTTTTCAAAGTGTATTAAAGTTCTCCTTTACTTATAAGTGTCTGTCTAACTTTACAGAGAAAGTAAAACTCACATAATGTGATATCTAATCACTGTTGCAACAGCAAAGAATGCCTTTGAATCCTCATTTGCAAATAGAATATAGAAACTTTCATTTTTATGAATTTAGAGTACATGACTCTACAATCAAGCAACTTTAAGTATCTGTTGTCTTAAGACTTTTTAAATACTGCAATGTGTTAATATATTTATTTGAAAACATATATAAAAAAGCTGTGGTAATAACTAAGCCTGTTTAGTAATATTTACTGTGAAAGGGCGGTTGGCGTCTGTCTGCTTTGTGCATGTGTGTTTGACTCTCTGATGAAGAAATAATTATAGACACGACTGGCGAAATAAATTCACCATGAGTCACGCACTTTAGGGAGCAGATTTTGTTCGGACAGACATTCCCTTCTCGTGCCTGCAGGTGTTCGTGTGCTGCAGCTCACAACTCTTTCCCAGATCTACTGCTCAAGAGCATTTAAATGACATTCTGAGCTTTCTTTTTCTTTTTTTGACAGGAACTGAAGCATTGTTTCCCAAAGGGGAAAGGTAGAGTGGTCTGGATGAAAACAGGATATGAACTCAGGTTACTCCACTACCATATGCCCCTTTATATAAGTGACCATGTCTTTTTTACACCGCGTGATATACACAGTTAATAACGTAAAAACAAAAGAAAATGTATGAACAAGAGAAGGCCATTCGGCCTGTCAGCTCTTGTCCGCTTCCTAGTAGCTGATTGATCTCAGAACTTTGTCACATTGGATCTTAAAGGAACAAAGTGATTCTGCCTCAACAACATGACTAGACAGCCCATTCCATACCCTCACCACTCTTTTTGTGAAGAAGTGTCTCCTTCCCTCTTCTGCAACTCGATAAAAAACTGAAACCCCTGCCCTCTGAAACATGCTCCTGCCAAATTATAATTTTTTGCCCTGCAGATCCACCAGACCTATAATGCTGGAGGACAACACAGATTTGAAAGGCTCCACAGCAGACCTGCAGGCGCCCTATCTGCCATAGGGGTTTCTGGTGGGCAGTGAACCCTGCCGATCTAGTTCCTCCCTACCTGGGCACTCTCAGCCAATTGTGCGCTGCCCCTTAGGAACCCCCAGTCACAGTTGGCAATAGCCTGGATTGGAACCTGTGATCTCCAAGCTATAGGGCGCATCCTGCACTCCAACTGGAGCACCTTTACTGGATGCACCACTCAGGAGCCAGCTGACAACACAAGGTGAAATGTCCTGACAGTCTGAGTTAACAGCCTTTACGAATTGCTTTTACCTTACCTTGAAAGAAGCAATGCTTTTTATAATTTGAAAAAACCATACTGCATAATACTGGGTAATCCTTTACATGACATGTCTGTAATTACTGTGTGTATAAATAGCAGTTACTTAGTAAATACATGTATACTTGCACATAATTGCAATGTTATCATGCATTATTACAATGTACTTAATGTGTAAATCCCTCCAGTCCAGGGCAGTCTTGATGCATGAAGATTGAACTGCTCCCTCACTCCCTAAGAGAAAGGGTGCTCCAATCCAGTCAAATGAAGACAGAGTATGTTTCAGCAGTGTAGTTTTTCTATGGAATAACATTTCTACAAGGGGAAAACATAATTAATAAGATGATATGATATTGTAATGTTATTTTATAAATAAGATATGCTGTTTTTATGAACAGCCATAAACAAAGTCCTCTGTCGAGTTGGTGGCTGGGGCATCCCTATGAAAGTTATGTTTGAAACAGGGAAATGATTAGCTGTATAAATCAGCCCTCCTGTGGCTGTCCCTGACACCTGTAGTTCAGCTTCCTCTATGGGGAGTCACAAAATCAACTTGTTACTTTCGGAGAAGCATCCGGTGTTCCTCCAGACTGAGGGGAGCTGCCACCTCACAGACAAAACAGCTGGTGGTCTACTTCTTCATCTTTTACTTTTTTTTTCTTGTTTCCTGGACGAAAGATTTCAAAATCTGTGGGAAGTGTGGCTGGTCAAAAACTTAGCGCCAAAAATGTGTTGTCTCCCGGGGCAGCTATTGTGCAAGTAATTTCTCCAGTCTGAGAAGACAAATTATGTTTTTACAGGTGTCTTACAATGTGATGTGATTCTGCTCAGCTGGAAATCAGATCTGCCAGCGAAGACAAAACGGAGACTTTTTGTCTTTTATTTTCCTATTACAATGAGACACACCAGGAGAATGTTCCCCTCTTATATATAATAGTCTTTTTTAATTAATATATACAATATGGCAAGATGGCGGTACCCACCATTTTTATAATTTTATAATTACAGAATATTGGGCTGATTTAAATTCCTGACATGAGCAGAAACCTGAGCTCTCTTAGTTCAGGAATGTCAGGGATGTGGAGTTTTTTTTGTCGTTTTTTTTTCTACACATTTTTGGCCCAATGATGCTCCTCCAGTTTGTAATAATAGTTAATATATAGCAAGATATCCCATTTTGCTCTTGAAGAATCCAAACATATCAGCAACTTCTTAATGTCCAACCTCCTAATCGACTTCCTAATGCTTTCTCTGGTCCTGCTTTCTGTGATAAGTACCCCTTAAGCCTTATGTAGTTCAGGGTAAATCATTTCACCCTCAGCTACCCCCAGAACTTACTTCTTATAGCTATGGTTAGTCTACATTCTCTTCTCTGCACTCTTTCCAAAGCCTGTCCATTTTGTAGTGTGAAAAGAACAATAACACAGCGAGGTGCCATCAGGGGCCGGTTTTTCTAAACTTTGCTAAAACTTTTTTTTTTTTTTTTTTAAATGTGGAGAAAATGACATATCTTTAATGTGGAGTGTCAGTAGAGGATCATTCTAGAAGTCGTTCTTTACAAGGGCATCCCTCACTGCCCATCCCTCAAGTCTGACCTCTTGTGGAACTGCTAAAGGCGCATCATGGTGTCCTGTCTGAAGCTGGTAGTCACTGAAGTGCAAAAGCAGGAGGAGAGGGTGAGGTGTGTCAAGGTCAAGACGGTGTCCCAGGCTAAGCAGGGAGAATGGATGAGATGGGAGAATGTGGAACAGCGTAAGATTGGCTGGTGAGATCTGTGGACAATGGAGCAGAGGAGGACCAGCTTCCTGAAAAACTTCATAAAGAAAAGAGTTCATTGAAGTTGATGAATTGCAAACAGGAGGATCTTTCCTTGAGGACGAAATATTACTTTTGCACATGTTCCTGAACATGACTGATAACTGACATATGAAAAGCAGTACCCATTTACTTTCTGAGGTACACTATGCTCTAGAGTAACATTAAAGCTGATTTTTAAAAATTTTTTATCACAGGCAGTAATTTAAACAGCTGTGATTCACCACACTAGGACAAATGCATTATTGAAGTTTGTGCTGTGAGTTTTCAAAGTCTGCCTAATTAGATCTTTTATACAGCACATTCTTCATAGCAGTTTGTGGTTTTTATTGTTTCTTGTCAACCAGAAGCCCTATAAATCATTTAGACAATAATGTATTTTGTCTTATTATTACATTGGTCTTTGGAAATCTAATTTTGTTCTACAGGGCAACTTTGCAGCATGAAATATTGACCCTTATTTACTTTGTAAAAACTCTAGGGCTAACATTTTTAAGGTAAATTAAAAAAAATCTCTTTCTTTACATGAATATTATAGACTACTAACAATCTTTCAGCCAATCAGAGCTCTACAATCACCTGCACGACACATCCCAAAGACCATACCATATTTGGTTTCTGCCATGTTTATTCTGAATATTGGTATGGCTGATGTCACCTGATTTAAAGAAAATCGTAGCGGATTCACTTCACCTGCAAAGTTCATTCAAAAATCACAATCAGCTATGTATCAAAAACACTTCATAAATCATATTCGATATATTCGGTATAAATCGGTATTCTCTTCATCAGCCTTTTCCCTCTCTTCAATGTCGTACAACACGTCTCTTCTACTCATGCCTATATAACACAGACTGCCTATAGGCCTATATTCTAGAGCAGTGAGCGTCTCTATTGGTTATTTAAACACTCGTACCCTGTAGCCTGTAAGCATTCGACTAGATATTCACTGCTTTGAAACCATGTATATCCCAGCATCTGGGCTGTGCCATTGATAGTTAAATGGCTAATTTAATTAGTCAATTATTTCATGGTAACTGCTAAGACTGATAGCATATGAATATCATATTTCCTAATAAATGCTAATAGTATAGATGCATACCACCAGTTAACAATCCTTCTATTGAAGTCACGTTTTCTGGGCTCTTGTTTCCTGTGCCTGCTTACAGAGCCACCAGTAAGACTGCTTGTTGTTTCTGTTCTCACACCAGGGAGCTTTCCTTTAGAATTTGGGACCAAATGGGAGCTCTCACAATACAGAATGAAAGGTCTGTAAAGTTGATTAGTCTGTTAAATGTGTGTTAACCGTGATATCTGTCCTGGTAAAGGCTGCGTGGCGCGCAGGGTCAGTCATACAGTCAGGGGCACGCACACACACTCCTAGATTTGCCTTGTGGTTGCCATTCTTCATTGGGGATTCCACAGGGGCAGGGTGAGCTGAAGCAGACACATGCCAGGCTGGCATTTGTCCTCTATGGCACGGTAGGTTGTCAACGGTCACTGTAGAGCTTTTGGATGGAAGAGACAATTGTCTTGGTTGTGGGGATCGCTGTTGTGAGGGAACGTTCCTGAATTAGGGAGGATGATGGAGTCAATAATATTGGGCTCAAAATTTAAAAAATAAGAAAAATGCCCTGCAATCTAACGTCTCCCTGACACTTGCTTCAAAGCAATCAGTCAGCTAGTTGATTCATAACAATAAAGCAGGTATTGTAGAGAAAGTGTCACTCTCCTGCGAAATGCAAGTACAACAGCTTTATTTAAACTAGTACGGTCTCATTTTTAAAAATGAAAATATGTGTTTGCTGTACCATGAAATCTGCACATGCGAGAGCCACATAACAAATGCAAGGAATTATTTTATTGTCTATCGCCTTTTTAAAAGCACCCAAAGGTACACTGTACTTTAACTGAGACTAGTACACATTTGATCATTAAATGACACAAAAAATTGCATAAAAGTAGTTCTGATAGATAGATAGATAGATAGATAGATAGATAGATAGATAGAAAATCAGGCAGCTATTCTGAGTGATCAGCTGCAGACACTGTCGATGTGAAGGCTTTTAAAATACAATATGGTACACAATTTTATATCTGAGTTTGATAGTTGGTGTAAGTACAATTATTACATTTTATATTGGACATCTGTATTTATTGATGGATTATATTTGTTAAAATAATCATTGGGAGCTGTTTATCAATTACAATGTTCTCTGAATAATTAAATGGGAGAAGATTAAAATATAGTCCATTGAAATGGATCAGTTACAATTACTTTTATGTAATGTGGCACTAACACAATGCAACTGTTTTGTATTAAAGCTGTTTAAATGAATAATTGTATTGTTTGGGTAGAAATACCACGAGAATGTGTAATGTCAAACGGTTGAGGTTGAAACATGTTTGGTTTAACTACCTCCATAATTAATGAATAAAGAATAAAAAATAAAGCGATGAAGAAATTCTGACATGATTTCTGAGTTTTTGTATGAGTGCGGACATCCGAAATGCTAACAGGGTTACTGTGAGATCGACGCACCTGATTTTTCAGAACTTGAGAAGAGGATTTAATTAGGGAGTGTGGAAATATCAAACGTGAAGAAAAAAAATCTTCCTTTGTACTTCAGTCCCATGATGGGTTACTATGGTTTGGAGTTAGGAGTCATTAATTCTGACATAATTGGCTAAAGTCGCCTGTAATACAGCAATCCCCACATGTGTGTCTGTGTACACCTAGCCCTGAAGCTTTTGGCATCTTGTCCGCAGTGAAAAATGACCTCCCTGTCCTAAATGACTTTTCCATTCCCAGGGAGAGGCCCTGTGCCAGGACAGTAGCCCTGTTTAAACTATCACATCTCAGCAACGTTCATGGAAAAAGGTGTTCCGGACCGAAAAAGATATCTTTCATAAGTGAAAAATGTTCAACTTTCTTGACAAAGATTAAAAAATAAAACAGGAGTAGGTGAAGAGAGGGGAAAAAAAACCACTCCGAAGTTGACCTTGGTTAAAATGATTCTCACTTCATACAGGTTTTGTTTTGGTGTTGTTTCTTATTTTTTCTTTTTATACTGAAAAACAATTTGATCTGAAAACCACCCAGACATCTGGAATAGATTAACAGACAGTAGTTTGGCAATATCTGTGTCACTTAACCTTTGGGTAGTTAACCTCCATGCTGGATATTTTCCTTTGATTCTCTAGACACTATATTTCTGGTTAGTTTGTCTTGTTTGTCTCGTTCAGCTTTTTCTCTTTCAAACAGATATATCAATACAAGTAGTTTATGCAGAGGTGAAACAAGTAATAACCTGAGTTTTAAAAAACACTCCTTAAAGGGATACTTTATATCATTTTCATTAAATAACCTGTATTATATCATAGTATGTAATATATAACTACAATGTTTGTCATTGAATTTGTAGTTGTTTATTCACTGTGGGTACCTCTGAACCAATACGTTCAGTATTTCTAAATTCCAATTATGTGTGCTCAGTATGAGTCTCCATTGTTGTTTACGCATATATGACATTATTTGTCATGCTTACTGACTGTTCCAGCAAACTGCTTCTGAAAAGACTCCTGTAACCATTGTGCAATGAAGCCTGTACTGAACAGATAGGCTTCCCTTCCTCCCTTCAGATGCGTAGCCCCAAGGAGTCTTTTCAGAAGCATGTGGGACTAGTAAAAGCATAACAAAGTGTTATAAATCATAGTGAAAGCATGCTAAAGCATAAGTAAGCATTGTAAAGCACATAATATGGTAAATGTAAAACATTGTGAACCTTGGTATGTTAAATGAGAAAACTGCAAGTGTATCATGGTAAACTTTTAGGGAGGCAGTGCGATTCTACATTCTCATGATGTATAGTTAATCTATCACACAGCTTGGGTCGAGTTGATTTTTTGCCCAGAAATGCTTTTTTTTTTTTTTACATGAATTCATGAATTGAGTAAAGTTAGTATAGCAATTTCAATAGAAAAGAACAGGAAATACCCCACAGTTACTAACAGCAGGTTTAAAATAAAAAAAAGTGAACTGCTATTTGCATAGTTTATCAGGAGACCAGGGTCAAGCATAATTACTGGTCCTGTGACAAGTGACTTCTGTGCTTTCTGTTTTACTACAAAAACAGAGATCCATTATCTGACAGGCAAATAAATGACTGGAATTTTTTTTTTTTTAAAGAAATTACTGTTCATACCAGGTGCCTTTCATCACAAGCCTCAGCTGAATGTAAAATAGATTAGCTTGAAACTCTTGGATCTGGGTTATTTAAAAGATTGATTTGCTCCATGGGAACGCACTTCTGTGAGAACTCGTAACATTCTCAGCTTGACAACTCCATAAAGAAAAAGAAACAACTCATCCAGAAGTCAGATTCAATAATGATTTGCAGTCACACTAGCCACAAACGCTTTTGCATTGAACAACACAGATTTTTTGAAAAAAATGAACTGTAGGCCACTTGTCAAGCAGTGCAGGTGGTCCCCCTAAATCACGAACAAAGGCTGCTTGTTCTGAGGATCTGCTTCGTGTACTGCTGGCTGCCTCTATGGGCTGTAGGGTACAGGTGGACTTAAATAACTAACAAAACAATTCCACTAAAACTTATCTAATATGATTAACCATCACATTTTCCTATATCAAAGATGCACATATTATGTTCAGCATGTGTTTGATTTGTAATGGCATTTTTCATAGCATTTGTAAACAAACACTAGAGAACCATAAAGCAATTCAAACCATTAACCATCAACCTGTATTAACCATTTCCATGTTCATTAACCCCTGCAGGGTCTTCAATTCCCAGCAATGAGGTTATAGTGGAGGTACAGTCCATACGTCATACTTTCACTATATATCTGGAAAACTGTATGTTCAATTGTTGCATTGCTATTTCATATTACATGCCGCTTTGATTCACATCATGGTCATCAACGTTAATGTACAGCCTGCTCAATGTCTTTTGTCTATTCTCTTACCCCTTGGACAGACTGTAACCCGACCCGTTTGGGTCACCTAGCTCTTACACATTTCTCCAGTGTGTGTTGATCTCACAATGCTCTACTGTATTAGAAAATGTACCTTTAACAGTCATGTCAAAGGAAACAAAACTAAGGATATGTCTGTGCTTTCTCACTCCAGCCAACCAGAGAATTGTTTGTGATGGAAATGTTTCCAATGTATTGTTAAAATATTTTGTCCCATGGATAAAACCGGATTTAAAAATAAAACTTGATTTCTGCAATGAAAGAAGGAAATGACAACTGGTTTGTGAAAGAAATTGCAGTGCACCCCAGTTCAATATGCTGTGATAGCCACTTCACATTATGATTCAGATGCATTCATTTTACCACTAGAGACCTGGGGTTGAACGAAATTAGTTTAGTGTTCAGTTTTGGCCACCATCACAGAACTATAGCAGCAGACAGATTAGCAGTCTCTGCTTAAACAGTGACTGTCATCTCCATATAAGCTACAACAATGCCAGTAAGATGTATTGGACCTTGCTGTGCTGTTTTCCATCTTTCGAGATCCCTTGAAATAACTTTCAGTACAGTTCCAGATGTGTCCTTTGGTCCTGGTTTCTGTGCTGCGATAAGAACAGTACATGCCTGTTTCTTTATGTGTAGTAGTTTCAGTTGCATGCACACACATTTTCTCAGAAATATATGAAAAAAATGGTTATATGTTTAGCAGTTTACAGGAAATATGTTCTTTACTGCTTTAAATAAAATGACAAACACATGACATACAACAAACAGCATAGACAAAGCTTGGAAGAGAGAGTGTTGCCCCCTTGTGGCTCTTGTGATTACGTTTAGTATATTCGAATTGATCTGTTTTTGTTTTCAGTGCAGCCAAATACAACTCTGACAAGAATACACCTGCACATTGTAATGACATCACACTAATAGAATTGTGACCTCATCAGGCTGAAAAGAACATTTCAATGCGTTAGTGCTGTTTCATTTGCCACAAATGGCATTCAAGTGATTGATAACTTCAGATAAATATTACTAGAAATGTACTTCTATTCATTATTTTAAAATCGAAATGTATAATACTATACTTGAAAAACGTTAATCTTAAATTAAAGTCTGAAAAACACAAAGAACTAAAAGATATTCAACACAAGCAAAGGGGGACCAGTGATAAGGTGCCAAAGCTAAAAAGAGGTAAGAAATGGATTAAAACTTTGGTTAGCACTTCTTTAAATGTATTGTAATACAGACATATTTTATTATTATTATTATTATTATTATTATTATTATTATTATTATTATTATTATTATTAATAATAATAATAATAATAATAATAATAATAATAATAATAATAATAATAATAATAAATAATAATGTTGTCACTGCTGAATCATTTGGGTCCTTAAAGAACTTGACAGAATCAGCTTCTAGGAACCAGGTGAGCACTCAAGTTCTGAGTGGCCTCGCATTCACTTTCTCCTTTTCTTAATAATAAACACAGTCAAGGTACCCATCAATGATGCTACCTAATACTAGTTAATTCAACCGTTAATGAATTCCCATCTATTCTATCTCATAACCCTATCTTCTCCTATCTCACTGTAGCACACAGAAAACTAAAGAAGGAAAACAGAAAACAGAATCATTCATATTCCACTATCTGCCTCCCTCCATGCAGCATCACTGGCTCGGATCTTCCCTCATCAGAGCACAGGCAGGGACCAGAGGACCCAATCAGAACAAACTGAAACACTCAGCTCATGACCAGCTGACTGGGGTGGTTAGAGTGAGCAGGAAGCCCCTGGAGAAATGTCCAACAGGAGTGAGAAACCCTACCAGGAGGCGGGGGCATGTTCAGCTGCCTCCCTTGAATCAGAGAAGCAGAAAAGCAGAGCCCAGGAGGAGGAGGAGGAGGAGGAGGAGGAGGAGGAGGCAGGGCGGGAGTCTCTCTCCTCCCCTCCTCCTCCTCGTCCCTCTATTTGGGAGGTCCCCTCCTCCTCCCCCCTCTCCCTCCTCCTCCTCTCCTCGTCCCTCTGGGAGTCTTCCTCCTCCTCCTCCCTCCTCGTCCTCTGGGAGTCTCCCTACTCCTACTCATCCTCGTCATCCTCTCCTCCTCCTCGTCCCTCTGGGAGCCTGTCCTCCTCCTCCTCCTCATGTCCCTCTGGGAGTCTCCTCCTCCTCCTCCTCCTAGTCCCCTCTGGGGAGTCCTCCTACCTCCTCCTCCTCCTCCTCCCGTCCCTCTTTGGGAGTCTCCTAGGCCTCCTCTCTCCTCCTCCCTCCTCCTCTCATTCTCCTTGACCCTCAGAGCAGGAGGAGGAGGAGGAGGAGGAGGAGGAGGAGGAGCAGGAGGAGGAGGAGGAGGAGGAGGAGGGAGGAGGAGGAGGAGGAGGAGGAGGAGGAGGAGGAGGAGCAGGGAGACCCTCAGAGGAGGAGGAGGAGGAGGAGGGAGGGGAGGAGGAGGAGGAGGAGGAGCAGGGAGACCCTCAGAGGAGCAGGAGGACGGGCCCAGGAAGGTGAGGGAGGGAGGATTCAGAACCCAGCTCCTGCTTTCTAGGTCAGCTTATCAGCTCTCTTTGATTGGTCACAGCACAGAGCTATGTGTTTTTGTGATGTAGTTCGAAAGGACTGGTCTAGCTCCTTCTATTTAGGGGAATGTGGAGATATTATCTTATTGTGTAAGGTCCCTTCTTCAGAGCTGAGAGACAGACATAGTGGAGACATCCCACAAGATGTTACACCCAAAATGCAAAAGCTAGGTATCACTGTGTGGCTTACGGGTATGAGTTGAGAGTTGTATCCATGCAGTATGAATATTAAAGCTATATATTATAAGCTTTCAGGCAGGTTCCCACTGTATTCAGTTGTAGGCTGCTGCTCTCAAGGGATACAGCAATTCAGCTGTCTTAATTCCACCTGTAAAGACCTTCCAATACTTTGACCTGGAGCTTACAAACACGCCACGGCTAGGTTAAGCACACATGCTGCCTACGCTGTGCTGTATTAGTGGCTGATGAGTTAATAATACTGACATCAGCATTAATAATACTGTACCTGCCTTGCGACTACAGAGCTGGTAAACAGTGACACAAGCAGAAACAGCAATAAAGAATTGAGCTAGGCTAGCATGAATGCTATTTTTATTAAGGATATATGATTTAACTGGTAAATAAATATATACACCCTTTCTATGTTTTCAAAAGCTTAATACATCTGATTAATTAGCACCTGAATGATGCCCTCCCCAGTGATTATGCAATACACACTCTCCAACAAAATCTTCAACTATTTACTTTCCTTGAAAACGTGGGTTAACCATAGCTATGACGAACATATGCAGCAGTATTTGCGAATGACTTTTAAATCCATTAACACCAACATTAATTTTCCTTCAACTGTTGACAAACAATTGTTGAAAATCTGTCTATCACACGTCAGCGCTTATTGGAAAGTATGGAGGAGTGTAACTCATTTCGGCTATTTTGTCAAGGACTGTGTCACAGCACTGAGTCACCAGTAGAGGGCAGCACAAGGCACGTGGTGGTGTTTAAAGCACTTTGAGAACCGTAATGCCATGATTTTCGTTCACAATAAAAACAGTGGTGCCCGTGCATTGACACCTTCAGTTCAGTATTACATGTTTTAACACATGAAAGTTCTCGCTTTAAAGTCCATTAAAATAAGTAATGATGTCACGCCCCCATTAGAAAACATTAGCAAAAACTATACTAAAACACACAGCATGCTGGAGGACGATGAGAAGTGAAGTTTGCAGTTATTGTTGAAATTGATCTGTGGAGAATATCAGCAAAAGGATATGGACCAGCAAAAAGCTTTCTGCTCTGCATGCAACATGTGAAATCGTCTAGATGCAGTGATGAAACAATGCAAGCACTTACAAAGGCTCCTAACACATAATAATCACACAAAAAGCTTAACAATGTGTGTATAAAAATCAGGACTAAAGAGCAGCTTCTGAAATGCTTGCATAATTAAAATAAGCTCCAGTAAGAACGATTGCTATTCGTTCCTTTTATGAAAAGCATGGCTAGATTCCAACCAAGGTTTACATTACAATTAGGAAGGAGAGCAGCTGAATGTGTGGCTCTTTCAAAGCAACCTCCGGGTATCTTGCCTTTCCTCTGCCCCCCCAGTCTGTCCTGAGAGACCCCCTTTCTTCTGCAGTATCCAAGAGCAGTACGATTTTAGAATTCACTGGGCTGCTTCCACTGCCTGGCCACTTTATCAGAACCTGGTCTGCCTGATTGGATTAGTTTCAGGCAAAACATTGAAGGAATTACAGCCTTATTATACACAGTTGGGTGTGTATCATTCCTCATATTGTGGTTTTTGGCTTTAAGATGACCAGACACTAATGAGGAAGTTACACTGCAGGGCGCTACCACACTATAGAAAATGTAGATGGACTGGCTATCTTTAAAAAGGTAAACAAGCTCTGAAATAACATTAAAGTCTGTTCACCAATTTCCATCAGCAATAGAACCCTGATTATGGGACATTACCGCCTTTGCTGTACTCTTGCCTTCTCTACCCTCTAATCAGGGTTCTGGAGCTGAATTCAAGAATGGTCTCAATGTGAATATTTGGCCCATCTCTGTTGTCCAGGTTTTCCAGAGACTTCTCAGAAAGCCCCAGTGTTCACTTGGGAGGACAGTCTAAGTGGCTGGGAGATCTGCAGCTCTGACAAGGGCATAGACATAGAGGAACAGACCAGGTATTTAATATCGTGGTTACCTTATTAGCCTGTAATGATCTGGCAAATATATACCGTACAACACAGTCTACAATCACCAGGTTTACATCATTTTACAAACAGCAATCAAAATAATAGAAAAGGGACAAGTTTAAATGGTTTAGGGTACTGTTCCTGATGTTAGAAATTCCTTTTACGGAGTAGGTTTTTAAAATATTCGAAATCTTACTTCTTAAAGGGTTTTCTACCATGTATGTTATAGGAACACTTCATTATCACCTTTTTAATAAGTGTGTTTTGATATGAGATTATGAGTCTCACTGTAGATTATCGTATAGGGCTTAACCACATAGGCTGCTTCTGAAGTTAATAAATTGAATATTTTTTATATACCCAGTCCCAGAGAGACGGGAAATGAAAGCAGCATGTTTCACTACCTGCGTTCATTTTTTGGGAGTCTTTTCGGAAACACGATAGTTTAAGGTGTAATTTTTACTTTAATAATAAAGCTGATCATGTTATTTCTTGTCGCCTCCTCTTGCCAGGACATCCTTATAAGTGAGATGCACGTCTCAAGATTTTTAACCTGGTTACATAAGTACACTTGAAATGTTGAAGTGTAAGGTAATACTGGGACGTTTTACCTTATGTTTTTGATTGAATTGTTTTAAAGTTGTGTGTGCTAGAAGTATTTGTTGTTTTTGTTGTTAATCACATTATTTTAATTTATTCATCTTCTACACCTACAGCAGATGGCTTTACCTTCTTCCAAGATGAATTTTAGTTAACCAGCCCTAAAGTGATTGATTATATTTATGGATATACCGACATGGGATCCTTAGAAATCGGTGGATCAGTCCGTTTCACCTGCAGGAAGTGCTTGGAATTACTTGGCTTTCACAGATTGGATACAGTTGCAGAATTTATTATTTTTTTTTTTAATTATGAATTTAGATTTCAGAATTACTTGGACATTAAAATAAATAAACACATTTTTAAAAATCAATAGGCTTTTGCCACAATAAATAAGACAGCATCGGGACATCTTTAATTGTGTTTTACTGAGCTGTTTTATGAACCTGTTTTTTTGTTTGTTTGTTTGTTTCTGGGACACGATGTGCTCGCTGGCGTACACTTGCCAGAGTGTTTGTGTTTTGCAACACTTAGTTCCAAAGCACTGCTACTTACTTATATAATACGTGCAAATGTTGAATTGAAATACGAAACACAGCATTAAGTTGTTAGTATATTATCTAAATAAACAGGAGTATGGACTTTCTACGTAGAATTTCCCGAAAAAGGGCTGGCAGAAAGTAAATTATTTGTTTATTGAGCACATGGGGTAGGCGGCAGAAAATAAATTATTTGTTTACTGAACACATGGGGTAGGGTGCAGCCACTGTGTAAACATCCAAGTACAAGATTCAATTAAAAAAAAAAATACTACAAAAGTTATACGCAAGGAATTAATACAACGAGAATTCACACAATTAAAAAAATATCTGAACAGTTTTTTATTTTGTATTTTTATTTATGTATTTCTGTCTATTTTGAAGAACGTTTTGTGTTGAAAGTGCTGATCTGAAGACGGGCTGGTTCTGGCGCTCAGCCCGATGATGACAATTAAATGGGCAACAACAAGCAATTGAGTGAAGAGAAGCGGTCTGTAGATTCGCCGCAACTGTAGGTTGGGTTACACGAATAGGTAAATGAAAGCCAAACTTATATGGTATGTAATTTTAAAAGCAACTACTTAATCGCACACCATATTTGATTATTAAGATTATAATGTGTTTTTTTTCCTCCTCAGTCGGCCTCTGTGAAAACTACCGTGGCAGAGGGACTCTTGCGTTCGAGAGGTGCTATGCTGGTGATCGGGAGACGTATTGCTTGTTTTGTGAGGAGTGAGTCGAGGATTTAAGGATACGTTTATCAGATGTCAGTGTAAAAGCGTGTTGGACGGGATGCGAGCTACCCTGCATGCAAGCATATCCCCATCCAATTACCCAAAGGGGGTCTGAAGAAGAGTTGAAGTAGCTTTAAAATAACAAAGACCAAAATAAGAAAAAAATGCGAAGCGATAGCCTAGTATGAAAACAACAGTGACATTTAAAGTAAATGACAGTGTGGATTAGGTGGGGCAAAGTGACTAGCACGGAAGCAAGAATGATTGCAGCTTGATGTCTGTTAAGCACGAGCCAGGGCTGTCTGTGTATAGGGCTATTGTTATTATTATTATTGACATTAAAGACGAGGAAAGTGAAATAAATAAATAAACAAACTCGTAAACATTGGAATTAGCTAGACCCGGGATTATGTAGCATTGTTGTTTTATTATTATTATTTTTAAAATATATGTATAAATACGACGCAGTTTTGTTCCTCTATAAATGTTATTATTAATAAAACAAACAAAATACAAACGACTTTATCAGAAACACTTGGAGGATAATCACATAACATCAACAAGTTTGCACTACGAAAAATGGAGTGGACTATTGCACCAGCTGTATCTGTTCTCTGATAAGATACACTTAGTGAAAAACACACACAAAAAAAAGCTATCGTAAAGCCAAGGAAGGAAGGTAGACATTCCTGAAAAGCAAGCCACACTACATCTAATTTAGTGTAAGGTCATACTTGAATATTAAGAGAATATATGTTATATAAGTATTGTACATGTACATCATTAAGTTGAGCTCTTGACGGTTGGCTAGAAATGAGAAAATGAACAGAGAAGAGCATCACACTGTCACAGAATTGAGCAATGCCAAAGAAAAGACGCTCGTTAAACTAGCTGACAGAGCTGGAATTTGCCCCCTGAATAGCCAACAGGTGATGGCTAGCGAGATGGTGAAATTTCACATTGGAGCGGATGATGGGTCAGTGGGAGAGATGGGATTCTGTGAACTGGAAAGGGTTGCTGAATCCGCCCCCCTCCAGGAGCTTGGAGAGAGTGGGGAGGTTAATGGGGGTACTAAGACAGAGGCTCCCCACATAACTGATTCAAGCGCTGATCAAGATCACAAGCCACATGATCAGAGAAACAGCCTGGAGGACGCTGAGTCTGCTGAAAGGGTTGTGGACTCGGGGTTGGACCATGTTGGGAATGATGCAGCGGCATGTGTGGATTTAACTTTACAAACATCAGTCACTTCATTGGAGGTCAGTCCCGAGCAGGGTGACAGACTTCAGACAGTGCAGGAATCTGCTCCAATACCGGCTTCAGGTTGCTCTGTCGTTTTGGGAGCCCCTGCACCGAACACCGATGTAAAGGAAGCCACTCTCAATCAAGGAGGGGGACCAGTTTCACCACCCCCTCCTCCTGAGCTTCTCAAACCTGGAGGGAAGAGGGTCACTTTTCCCTGCGATGAGGACATCATATCCGGGGCTGTGGAGCCTAAGGATCCTTGGAGGCATGGTAAATGTGCATAGTATTACATTACAGCGTGCTCTGTGTTGGGGGGGTACAGTGTGTCTCGCACATTCTAAATAACTGCTTGTCCAATTGTGATGTAACCCAGTGGATGTTCTTTAGCTCAAGAGAGCCTGGGAATAGGCAAACAGCCTGCCTCCCTGTCTATATTTGTTTGCTTACCTTTCTACATGTGCATGGTAGGAATGTATGTCATAGTGATCTATGTTTATGTGATGCTTGCTCAGGGTTCAGTGAATACAAGGTGCAGGTCACAATGCGTGCAATGGTCCTGATGGGCTACTTGTGTGATGCAGAGTAATATCAAATGACCGTTTTGAAAAGACAAAAATATACAGCAGGGAGAGTGTGTTCATACCCACTGCTGTACAAAACGCATGTATTCTTCATTTCAGAACTGTTAAGTGAACTACAATGAGCGTTTTTGTTCTTGTGTTGATTCACAATACATACCTCTATGATTGCAGCCCTGACTTGGGATATGTATGGCACTGACCTGTAGATACAGCAGATGCTATTCAGCAGAGATTATTTTTTATTATCTTCTATTGCTATTGTACTTGTGTTGATTACCTGTCAGTACCCACCTTGTTTATGGTCCTTAATGCATGTTTATGGTCCCTTTTCCCAACAGCATCCTACCCATTCCAACACCTGCTCATTCCCGTAGCCCCAGCCAATACAAAACATGGCCTGTAATAAAACAATACAGATAGTTGGAGAGACTGAATGAAAAGTCTAAGACATAGTAAACACAAAGCTGTCACTGAGGCTGGAATAATGTCTTCTTTCCAGTGTCTGAATAAATGAACCACTTTAAACATGTAAGTGTTACAGATCAGGATTCACTGCAGCGGCTCTATTCTCTAGCACATAAATAAATAATGGAATAAATGTATTTAACTGGGATGCGTTTAGTGTACTGGTGTTATATAAATATGGGCCGTGGTGATTTGAATTTTTTTATTTTTTCATCCAAACCAATCCAAAGAACAATACAGTAGAATAAAACCTACCTGTGTGTTTGAGATATTTAAAAGGACTTTTTTCCAGATGCCCTTGTGTAATTCCTCTTCGCTTTCAGAAGAATTGTAGAAAGTTCTCCTCTGTCTCTGACTAACTCTGTGGTATAGTGTTTGAATGGTGTGATGCAGATTATTCCAGTTAAAGCAGTCAATGATTGTTTCCCAGTGTACAGTAGTTGGAAAATGTAATTATTTTTTAACTTTGACTGATGAAGCACACGTGGGAAGGTCAAGTGACCAGTGTGAGCCAGTCCTCTAGTTTACTGCTTCTCCTGTGTCGGTCCCATTACTGTCTTGATCACAGGTCTGTAAAGAAATAAACCTTGAAGCCAAGGAATCTGATATTTAAAAGCATAATTGAATCCGTGGTGTTCTGTAACACTTAACTTGGGAAGTAGTTTGTTTCCGATACCTCCTTAGCATGCGTCAGGAATCTAGTCCAAGCTTTCGCTGAGCTAGTCCTGTACAGAAAACGGTGACAGTAAATTGAAGTGACTAACAAGGAAGTCACCAGTATCCTAGAAAATAAATATATATATATCCACCAGGGAGCAGTTCTTTTCCAGGTTCTCCAGACATCTTGCGCCACATTTCTATCTGCAACATGAAACTGTAAAACTCAATCTCATCTCATTCCTAGTATCAAACTGGGGCTGCAGCCAGTTCCATATGCAATCAACAACGCAAAAGTCAACCATCCCCTGGATGGGATTACATTTTTGCATCGCTTTTTATAAAAGATTTGTCTGATGAGCAGGATTTGAAAGCTCTTTCAAATCAAACCAGCTGGTAGCGTTATCAGAGCTATCAGACACCCCAAAAATGAAGACGTCATTGTTTTGTCTCAATTTTAATGGCTAAATTAAATCCATGCTTTTTATGTGAACTACAGCCCTCTATTCCTGCAAGCTTAGTATCTCCAGTATGCAACTGAGAATGTGTCAGGCTCTCTGTGTAAAGTGTTATGTACAGTACTATATAAGCATTGTTGTACACAGTACCATGTACACATTGTTGGAGGAAGTGTCTGAGTATTAGCTAGACAGGGTATATGGCTGTAGTGTTTAACCAGTTTGAACAGCAATCAAACACTCCCTGAAACAAAAGGAATTCAACTGCTGTGTTTATACATGACAATAAACACAAAAGGCACTCCCGCGATTACATAGCCCTTTGTGTTTGCTGGGGAGAGCTTAGATGCTGTTTCATTTCCTACAATTAAACACATTTTAAAGGGTTAAACTTTAACACACTACAACATTAATGTGTATGGAATAAATATTAATATGAATAGGTGAGTTCATTTATAAATAGCAAACACAAAAATGTGATAAATACCGATGTCAATCTCTGTCTTTTTGTGTGCTTTAAAGTGTTGAATAAACATTGAGTAAGTAGTCTTCCTCGGCACACATTCTACTTTAAACACTACAGCTGCCCTCGATAGCTGACTTGCACGCTTTCGACAGAGGGTGAGGAACAATTCTAAACTGACTGAACATTTACTCTCGAACATCTACTAACTATGTTTCCTCGCTTTGTTGTTGATGGCTGTCATACAGGGGTTAATAGACTTTTTGGTTTCTGTGTGGTAAAGGCCTAACGCTTTGAGATATTGACTTCATACTCTGTACACAGCTGTACTCTAAGATTCTCTTGGATTTGATTGACGGTGTTGCACAATTTGTGGCAGTAATTTTATAAAGCTCATATCTCAGCAGCCATGGCTCTTATGTTTTTCAGAGTTAAGTAAACCCTGCATGCTAAATGTGTTGCTCACTCTGACATAGACCTAATATGACTGCCTGTGACTAAAGTTCATTTGACTTTTTTTTTTTTTTTTTAAGTTGCTCACATAGAGACAATGAGTTCTTTTCCACATATTGATTTCCTGCATGGTTACAAACCTTTCAATCAGATAGAACATTCCTCTTTAATTATACCCCCGGGATTGCTTTGTTTGATTTCACAACAGCTCTCATTTCTAGCTGGAAATCAAAAGGTCTGTAAGAGAGAGGAGTCTACCGTGAAAGTTTGTAGAAGACTCATGACATTTCAGGGCAGTTGTCTTGTCTTGTAAAGCAAGAAACCCACATCCCAATTTAGTGACTCTAAATGTTTCTTTTGCTTTGCAAGCTGCTTCCTATTTTAAATAATCTCCCCACACAACGTTGTGATGACTGCCCTAGCATGGCTAACTCCAGAGGAAACTGTTTTAATAAAGTCCAATAGGCATTGCATATGAATTGCAGATCAGCGTGAACTCAATCACGCTGTGATAGGCTGCTACTGCACTGCACGCACCCACTGGCTTCCATTTCAGTGCATTGATTCTTGTGTTTAAATAATGAAGCCTTCCACCACCCACTGTCCTGTTTCTAATTAATGAATGGGGCAATACAGTATCGGGCTCTTCATTAGATTGTGGTTAGTGGACAGAAACTCCCTAAACATCTTTTGTAATAATTGCTGGCTATGTATTCTCTCAGTATATGTGTAACTTAATATCGCCGAAAACCTAGAAGGCTGTATTGTCTAGCAGCCAGGGAGTTCACACAAACTGTACAGCAGCCTGTTCGGATGCAGCAGACCTGAATTCATCGTATTACTGCTGTGTTGTATTATCCAGAAGTGGCTGATCTAATTATGACTACTATATCATGAATGATATTACAGGTTAAGACAAAAATGAAAAGATTTTGGTTTCCAGTTACAATGGTGGCAAAAGAGTGCAGAGTAGGGAATTCTAAATTTTTAGATAAAATATTTTACACCCATCTTTTTTAATCCAAATTTCAAAAGACTGGTTTTGTTCCCTCAACACCAAGCCATTTGCTTCTTTATACCTAGGAGCCCAATGAGCTACCACCCCCTGGAGGACCAGCCTAGCAGGTGTTGGTTTGAGCTCACTGGATGCCTGGACAGTAGGGGCACTGTAGTATACCGTGGTGAGGCAACTGTCCCTGTCAATTCTGTGTCCTGGATGCATGGGAGCGTCAACACAATACCCCCTGTGGAATCCACAGCCAAGAACGGCAACTTGGCACAGCAAGAACTTTGCTCCAGAAACAAACAAATAAACAAAAAACTAGCAGAAAATGTATCCCAGTTCTGATGCTGTAATGGTCATGGCAGAAAACAGTGTGCTTTACCGACAGGTTCGTTAATTTATGCTGAGAGAAATGGAAAGCACAGTAGTAGCGCTTGATTTTGAACAATAATGTGGTTTGGGGGTTTGATGTAATTTCACAATAATTTGATATTGGCTGAATGGATAATAATGTACTTGGCAGAACTCTACATTTTTCAAAAAACATTAAATAATATTTTGTAGCCGCTTGGGTCCTAAATAGTACTAAACTTCAGTGGTGTGTGGAGTTTTATTTGAAAAACTGATAAAACACAGAATCTTTTTTGTATAAACTGGGAATGCACCCAGTTCCCTCTCTGCAGGTAACTTCCACTGTCAGCACATGCTGGAGAGATGGGGTTCCGCCTGTCTGCAATAAAATCTTGTGCTACTGCTGAACAAGCCTGATTTCAAACCACTTTCAAGTCAGTCCCAGTGGCAGGTGGAAATGTGTCTTTTAAGACCAGACTTAAACTTCTAAGATCAATGAGCTACTAGGAACTGGATGAGCTTTGATGAGACGAATGTTCTCCTCTCATTCATAAACGTTCTTATGTTCTCATAGCAAGAAATCAGTTTTTAGGGTCTCTGGGAATATTGTGCTGCCAAGATAGTTTTCTCAAGCACTTCTTAGCAACTAGTCTAACAGGAGATTCCACTTCAAAGAAAATAGACCCTTGTATCCAACTTGCAGATCAGAAGGTTTCTTTCTAGGTTCCTAACATCAGCAGTTGTACTAGAGCAAAAGGTTAATCAATTCTACATACAGTACAGTATGCTTGCTGTCCACATTTCAACATAATCTGCTGCAGTGCATTTAGACCGGTTCTTAAAAGTCTCAAAATCGTTGGTCCAAAGCAATAGAAAGGTGTAGATCTGGTACATAAATGTTTAACAGCACTAGGAATGATTTGATTCTGACTCAAGGCACTGTGCCTCCTTTTGCAGCACCCGGAAGATTTATTTCATCTGCCCCTTTTGAGCTAATCTGCTCAATCTCACTGGTGTTTCAAGTAGTGCAGTGCAGTGCAGCGCACCACAGCACAGAAGATGAAGCAAACCTTTGCCCCCTGTTGAACACGCCTTTCATTGATTAATTGATTGAGCTAAAAATAAAGGAACGCCCTTTGAAAGACCGTACCCTCTAGTTAATCAGAAAAGCAGCCCAGCCTTTAGTCCTTAATGTTTGCTTCATTTGAATTCAAGGGCTATCTACAAGAATGTAGGTGTGTAAGACACATTTGCTATTTTTAACAGTGTAACTGCCTTGTGCAATTTTAAAGCATAAAGAATCCCAAAGGCTCAGCAACATCACTGTGGCTTGTAACCCATGCACTTCCCACTCTCTGTTAAAGTGTGTCGCCACCTAATTTCCTTGTCTCATGGCTGTGCTTGAAGTGATTACTTGGTTTGACCTGATTTTAAAAACCTTGATCAGGTCCTTCCTAGCCCTTCTTTGTCCTAAGCTAAATAGATTCAGTTCCATCAATATATAAATAATATTGATACCACTAGCAAATAAATAATCCTTGTAATTTAGCCCTTACTATTTGATTGACTTGTTTTACAGATTTCTGATGGTAAGGTTGATGGGTCATTTTTGTAATTTCCCTGTTCTGTGATATTATTTTTTTGTAATACGTGCATACTGTAATAGATGTACTTCAATTACAGATGGAGGAACACTCATTATTGTTGATTTTGTTTAGCTAGCTGGTCATGAGATTTAACCTCAGGAGGGCTGTGCTACTGACTGAGTTTGCGGGGGGACTGTGATCTTTAAACACAAAATAATCTCGTAATTTCATAAGTGGTAAAGGTTTATTAGATTATTTTTTATTTGAATCTGCTATGAAATACTCCTTTCAGATACATCTGGTCACTGAAAACACGAAGAAGCATTTCATGTACAAGAGGTGTTCTCCAGTGGTATTGTTTGCAAATGCTGTGAATAAAATACCATTAAAAAGAAGCATTTTTTAACATAATGTAAAGTAAGCCTCTTTCCTAGGAAAATGTGAGCTCAGCTAAGTGATGGTATTAGCTAAGATTTACTGGGGTTATTTTGTTAGCTGTCTACTTTAATTTCCCATTTACTTCAGTAGTAACGCCACTATACATCTTGACAGCAGATTCTGAGAGTTTGACTGTCAATTTGATTACACGTCTTCCTGATTTTTGTTTTGATAAATACTGACTTGGCTTGGTAGTCACGTCTGTTTTTGATTGAACTGTCCATGTGTATTTTGAATGCTGTGCTGTTGGAGTGGAGCACAGGGACCTGCTTTTTCTCGGTACTGTTGCCTGTAATTATTTCTCTAGTCTGTATTCAAGCCATTGCCAGGGTATATTTCTGGAATTGCTTTTTCTCTGCTATGGGTAATAGATGGGTCCTTTCCTGTTGTTTTATATGTCTGCTAGGCAGTGTGAGCTCAAAGCTCACCAACGACTGTAATAAGTGTAATGCAAGAATCGTATCCGCATGCGTTCTTTTCGGCTATATAACAGTGCGGTTCCACAGGTGAAACAGCACTGCAGGCACAATGGATGCAGATCAGAGGGACAGGAGTCTTGCACATTACTCTGCGTGATAGCACAGAGCCAGACTTTGCATATCTTTTTTTTAAATCTTCATATTCCTTACAACAGAGCCTGTCTTTGTTCTGTAAGAATAATACCCCTTTGCGACAGACATAAAAATAGAAATAGATATTTGCCAGCGTTATATACCGACAATGCTGAATATTTAGTAATTGCAACCTCTTTTTAAATATTCACTCCTACTTATTTATTACAATCAAAGAAACATGTACAGCCAGTTTCATGATGTTCAGTCTTATCCGTTCATGTTGCCACAAGGTATTTGATTATTAGCTGCAGTGAACTAAACTGTGGCGAGTCTGTGTGCTGTTTAAGTGTGGAGCAGTCTAACCATAAATGAAGGCAGTGTTCAGTTCTTATCCAGTCCAGATCTACTGAAGTCCTGTTTAAGTGTAGACTTACTGTAGTAGCCCCCAGCTGGTTAGAGCTACCTTGGTTCAAATTTGAATATTGTGTCAGTTTAGGCTTCAGGATATTTAACACCTTTTAATACATGTATTTAGTTTTGGTACACCTTTTATTTCACCAGTATCTTCAGTTTTAGGACAGGATTAGGACCCAGTGGTATTTTATTTATAAGTAAAAAGTGAGTAAAGGAAAAGGGGGATTGTATTTTACAGTTGCTTCCAGCAAGTTACTGGAATGCAAGCCTGCCAAATACATCTGTTATAGTGCAAAGTAAGCAGCTTAAGGCATGAGTCCAAAATATATCATACTGTTTATTCCAAGGGTGGCTTAACAATACCCCCCCATTGAACAAGATGCAGAGACAGTAAAAGGACTCAAGGCTGAAACTGTGAAGTTTTCAAAGCCCAGCATTAGATAAGTACACATCGTAGAGCACTGTCAGTAAGGGCCTTTCATGTCATGATCCTGTCAACAATGGCCTTTTCACTGGCTAATAAATACACCGTCCGTTTGCCAACACTCGTGCAACCCTCATGCTCTCTTGAGTCTTATTTTTATTTAGTGTGCCCAGTTATTTTACCCCTGTTATGTTCCCTCGCCGCAGCAATACCCCATACAGCGCGGGAGCACTGAAGGTTCTATGAGCATCCTCCGATCCCAGGACCAAGCCAGTTCACTCTTAACACCCAGGAACTCGAGCGTGGATGTCAGAGAGCTACCGGCCTCTAAAGGACAAAGGCCAGGCCTGCAGGTGTCGCTCATCTGGCTGCTGGCCAGTAGGGTGTGCTGTAACACCAAGAGGAGACACAGTCCCTGTCGGTTTTGGCTCCCTAACATGTGGGAGTCCCCAACAATGATCATCAACTTTGCACAGCCAGGACACGAACCTGCACTTCCCTGACTGTACCAAGGGTGTCACACACTCTGGGACCCCCTTACTGCTTGATTCTTGTACTTCTCAATGCTGTGGCCAGTTTTAGTAGATTCAGGAATATTCATTATCCCTGGCAATAGGACTATAGTGGAGGCGCTTGTAAGTCGGGCTTAAGTGTTTAACTGTATAGGTTTACTACAGAACTGCTCATCTCCATATGCAATTTGAAATGGAGTGTAACAAACATTGTTTGGAGTATGAGAATATTTCAAGTTTGTTGTTAGTGAGGATTTCTTTGTTTTTCTTTGGATTTTCAGAATAATATAAATAGTATAATAATGTATTTGTAAATGTTTGTGGGCAGTAGCTGCAGTCATTTGAATTGTATGGGTTACACCTGGGGGTGTTTGAGTGATCAGTCTTTACCCTGAAGGTACTCTGTCTCTGCCATAACTGCATTATTATCACCTGGCGGGGATGAAATCCCCTACGAGTTGGACATGCCTAAATTACTCTCTTGCAAATATATGGAGAACCACCTATCCAAATGTCATGAACTTTGGTATTAGCATTGTTTAGAATATGTTATCGAGAGTGTCAAATCCTGGGGATATGTGGGGGTGTGCTGTCATATTTTTACAGAATTGTAAATTACATACTGAATGTTGTTAAATGTTATTCTAAACCTTTTCTTTCAGCTCAGAATGTGACAGTGGACGAGATCATCGCAGCTTACAAACTTGCCTGCCAGAAAGTAAACTGTAAGCCTATCCAGAAACTACTGAAGCAAATACAAGTAAGCCTCGTCCACTTTAACACAGACTGCATTAAACTGATGGGTGAATGTAAAACGGAACATTGCACTGTCTGCTTCATAAAATAAAGCTTTGTGATATTTGACGGTTTAGTTGAAAGAGCATTTCGCACCTGAAATGTTTCATCAATGCTCTGAATCTGGAGTGCGCTACTTGTCTCCTCCAGTTTGTATTGGAATCCAGGTAACTCGGGTCAGCTTCAGGAAACATTTCTGTATCGCAAGGGGGGGGGCCGTAGGTTGACAATCTGAACAGAACCACATTACAGCTTTCTAGACGACAGAGTCTGACCGATTCGTTATGGGGAGCGGATTTATCTGTAACTGATACAGTGTATACCGTGAACGGTGGTCATTAAATTGAAAACCCGATTATTATTTTTTTTTTTTTTTAGATGCGGCAGGAGATGTACATTACTAATAACGTACTTGTTTCGCCTTATATGCTACTTGAGCAAGCAGTCATTTATTCATTGCCCATTCACTAGCTCCTATTTCAAAGAGGCAGATTGAGAAGGTGAGGTTGGGAAACACTTGCTCTGTGTGTCTTTGTTGCACATCCCTATGAGAGCTTGTATGAGAGTGGAAGTTCTCCACTTGTACACTGCTGCGGATGTTGGCGGTGTGGGTGGAATGTAACACACACTTTGAGGCAGGGCTGATTTTTAAAGAGTACCCTAAATGACAAAAAATAAAATTTTGGTACACAGTTTTATTCTGCGAGTACATTTTGAAATGTGTACTGATGCTATAGTGAAGGTATATGATAAGGTCTACAAAGGTAAGTTACTCTCTTTAATCAGAGATAACCTTAGAACGTGTACGTTTGATGATAATCTATGTTTTAGCAAACATGTGTTTTCCTTTTAAAACATGGTATCTGTTACTGCACAAGGTTAAAGACATCTCTGTTTGCCTGCTTAGCTTCTGAAAGCCTTTCCTATTTCATTTCACCTATTGTTGAAATAGGGCTTGATTTGTACACATACCCCCCACACAGGCTGCTACCAAGGGTGTATTATTATTATTTATTATATATTATATATATATATATATATATATATATATATATATATATATATATATATATATATATATATATATATATTTTTTTTTTTTTTGCTTATATATAAAACAAATTGAGGCTTGGATTATGAGATGACATAATACAACAAGATGCCTGTTAGCAGATTAGTGTAGTGCATTGTAAAGAAATTTCCCTGTGATCATCTGATCTGAATCCTTGGATATCCGTGAGGGACTCTGTCTGTATGCGTCGTCTTGTTTACAACACGGTTTGGCCGCCTGTCAACTATCCTTTTAAGAAATCTAGAATCGTTGTTGATCATTTCAAAGACGAAGAGAATTACTTGAGATTACATGCTGGTTTATGTTCTAATAAAAATTGCTTTTTAAATGATTTAAGCAGTAAAAGCCTGATTTGAGGGTATTGCAGTCTGGTTGCTGACTGTGTCAGGAAGGTCCAAGCCAAAGAGGGTGCTACCATAAAGATGATCAGGTCAGATACCAAAGCAATGCCACCTCATCAGGGTTGTCTGTGATTAAAAACCAGCTTGTTATTTGAAACTATTTTGATTTTAAACTACATTTTTCATTTTCCTTTTATTTTCAGGAAATCAAAGACCTGACCCAGAGGACAGAATGCCTTGATCTGAAAGGTTTGTATTAATTTCCTTGTTCTTGTACACATGTTTGGACCAGCGTGCATCTTTCTTTGCTGGTTACTGAGGAGAGCTGATAATATCTGGATAGTATACTGGCAAAAGAGGGTAGAGATTCTGATTTAGATGATTTTATGTTTTGCAAAGCTGGTCTTGATTCAATATGTCTATTACTTTGTGATCTACTGATATGTAAGTGCGATGCAGCCATCTGGAATTTCTGGTTAGACTTACTAAAAGAAACTTGCATTCAGTTACAGACATTTAAACTAGAAGTATTTCTACGTCTACCACAGCTGAGTGTTCATTCTAGATGAAGTTCCTTTGTATCCCATTGTTTGTTATAGGTAACATGGTGCCATATTAGAATATGTAGTAATACTAAAGGAAACTTTCTTCCACAAGCACTCTGACTCGACACAATGACAAACTAACTTCTTGCGTTCAGTCTTTTTAAAATGTCTTTTGCTTCTTTCCTCAGGTGAAAAGCTAGACTACAGGGCATGTGATGCACTGGAAGAGATCTTCAAGAGGGTTCAGTTTAAACTTGTTGATCTGGAGCAAACAAACTTGGACGAAGATGTGAGTTTTGTCCTTTTGAATTCCACTCTAGAGCACCATGGAGCCTTCTACATAATCGGGAGACAAAACTGACATTCCAATCTATTCAGCACCTTATTGTATTACTGGTTCATAAATACATAACCAGGTATAATAACTGTGAATTGGCTGTAATGTAACCCTATGATTAGATGTCCTGTCATGACACGATTGAATAACATTGAAGACATAAATTACAATACAATACAAATGTATTTTTATACAGCGCCCTTCACTCCATGGCATCTCAGAGCGCTGTACAAAGTTAAAAACCAGACCAGAATAGCTTGTGTGTACGGTACACTCCAGTTACAACCAATTATTTAAAAGAACATCAAAAAAGTATGTTTTCAGTTTAGATTTAAATGAATCCAGTGTTTCACCCTGCCTCATGGTAAACAGAATAGAGTTCCACAACCGAGGAGCACAACAGCAAAAAAAACTCCAGCTGTTTCAAGACGACTTTTTGGAACAATGAAAAGTTCTGCATTTTCTGATCTCAAAGAACGACTAGGAATATACAGATTTAGTAGTTCTTGGAGATGGAGATTTTAAAGACTTTAATCACATAGGCTTTATCAGCCAAAGTGTCTTATTAAAAACACAAATGAAATTGTACCCAAAGTGGCAATTTACTTGCGTCTCAAAAGACACTTTGGCTTATACATGTCTATGGCAGGCAAGAGCAGCACCTGAACACAGACCAGTACAGTAATTGCAATGAGCAAAACTCAGAATAAATGCGAATGTCAAAGAGGTGATGCAATGACGGTTTGAATTTTAAGAACCTCTAGGTGTCGCTCTCCCAGTTTTCAGTGTATGTTAATTTCGGTCCTGAAGAATTCTGCCGCTCAACTTGTTTCACAAAGGAGGCTCTTGTTGTTGTCGCCCCCCCCAGGGAGCCTCGGCCCTGTTCGATATGATTGAATACTACGAGTCAGCGACGCACCTGAACATCTCGTTCAACAAACACATCGGCACACGTGGCTGGCAGGCCGCTGCACACATGATGAAGAAGGTGAGTAAGAGGGCCACTTCCTGCCTTCAAGGGGAAATCGCTCAAATGGGAGAATGGATGGTCATCTTCAGTCAAACCCGATGATTGAACAAGGTACAGGAAAAATATACGAATAGAGGTCAGTACTGTACAAGGCAGCCACCATTGGTCCTAAGAGATCTTTTAAGATCTTCATGCATTGACATTTCGTTTGAAGTGTTCATTTAATAATACAGGAATACAGCACTTTCGCTTGTCAAGCTTGTTGCACGGTTTTGCAACTCGTGTCAATTCAGCTTTTACAGACCCAGAAGTGTTTAAACACCTCAGTCATTTTATTTATACCTTTTTGGCACAAGATTTGTGTGTGTCTGTATGTATGTATGTATATATAATCATAATTGAACCCCTAACTGCTGGGTCTGTGTTAAAATGACCCATGTTTTTGTCACGCACTCTAGTATTTTAAAGTTAAGGGTCATGACAGATGGTCCTTTTTTTTTTTTTTTTTTTTTTTTTTTACCTATCACTGTCATAGCAGCTGTGGTTTCTGAGGTCTGATTCCCCTTTGGGAAGTAGACAGGTTGTCAGTATATTTTAATAATATACTTAATTGAAGGTAGTTCTGAAACCCAGGACTGGGTGCAGGGTTAGTGAGAGTTTCAAGCCATGGTTTTGTTAATGTTCAAGCTTAACACAGGATTTTTGTTCCCAGCTGAACTAAAATGTAGAATTCAAATACCAAATGGGTGGTATAGAACGAGAACAGGTCCACCACAAGAAGGAGCTTGATGCTGTAATAGACTCCTCGCTCTCAGCAACCAGACTGAGTGGAAGCAAACAAAAATCTTGGCTATATATTCAAAGGACACAATTTGAAGTTGACATTTAGGGCACAGGATAAGAGAGACTTTCTTACACAGAGAGAGGCGAGAGTATGGAATGGGTTGCCTCGCCATGTTGTTGTTGCTGAAACAATGAGATAGGGAAAGCTTAGGAAAGATTTGAAATGATGAAATTAAAACACAGAAGTGACTTGACAATATGTAAGGATGGCTAACTTGTTTAGTTTTCTTATTGTTTCCCCCTCAGACGAACTGTCTTCAGTATCTAGATGCGAGGCACACTCCGCTGCTGGACCACTCCGCCCCCTTTGTGGCACGAGCCCTGCGCATCAGCAGCAGTCTGGGGGTGCTGCACCTCGAGAATGCCGGCCTGTCGGGACGCCCCCTCATGCTACTGGGTGAGTGCCACCTACCAGCTAGAAAAACCACAGGACTGCAAGTAAATGTCATGCATTCATTGTGTGAACTTTTTAATATAACCCCAGTGCTGTCTGCTCCACAGCCACAGCTCTGAAGATGAACGTGAACCTGAGAGAGCTGTACCTGGCAGATAACAAGCTCAACGGACTGCAGGACTCTGCCCAGCTGGGGAACCTGCTGAAATTCAACTGCTATATCCAGATCCTGGACCTGCGGAACAACCATGTGCTGGACTCGGGTGAGGCAATGCAGGGCTCATCTGAACAGCTGCTGCAGGTTTATGAATATGCATGAATAAATGCATATGAAAAATGATAAAGATTTTCAGCACTTACTCGCAGAGTATCAGAAATTGCAGTTACACACCCCTAGGGCTTAAGAAAAAGAACTTCTGAAGCAGCCCCATTGATGTTGTGAAAACCATAATAAATAAATATTTAGATGGAATTTCCTTTATACTCTAGACAGACTGTTATTTTTATGTAGGTATAATGTATTTAAAAAAACATTGAATTTTCATCCCTGTGACTTCACACACCATTGCCCCCCTTCCTCCTGTGATTTTTTCGTAACACATTTACCCGAACTGCTCCGTGATTTTTGGTATCAATTTCCGTGACAAAATTCCAGCCTTATGAATCGTATCGGTGTTTGTATTCAAAACCCTCACCTACTCTGAAGGGATGCAGTGCTAGAGAGTGACAGAAGTGATTGACTACACTCCACGATTATCAGCCCCTCTTCAAGACATCACTCCAGATTACTCCAAAGGAAATACTTGCATCTTAAATCTCATTCTTCAATACCTGGTCCACTTGGTGGCAATCAAGTGGTTAATCCTCATGTCCGTGTGGCTTGTTGTCCTCAGGTCTGGCGTACCTCTGTGAGGGCCTGAAGGAGCAGAGGAAAGGCTTGGTGACTCTGGTCTTGTGGAACAACCAGCTGACTCACAACGGCATGGTGTACCTGGCAGCAGCGCTGGTGAGTCTGGGGTGTGCTGTCAGCGTGTACTCTGAGCAGTGCTCCACTGTATCATTGCTGTGTGAACAATATCTACTGTCAGATTTACTGTGTGGCAGCCTCCCACATTCACTGTATCTCATGTCCCTGGTGGAAACCCCAGTAAAGGCCAATACAGTTTTTATCCTTTTTTCTAGTTTCTAGTTACTGGATCTCGGCTGATCAGGCTGGTTGAAGAGCTGGTTATGTTAGTTCAAGCGGGAGAAAAAGATAAGATGATCAGAAATGAAATATTTACACAGGAAGTTGTTTACCAGTGGGGTTATTGCAGAAATTGAATTTTTCCATGTATATCGAACCCTAGCTACACTCACTTGTGCAGTTTCGCTCCTTTTCAAGGTCATTTTTCCTGCTTTGCATCCATTTTGAATGTAGACAGTTTCTTTTAATATTTATTACAGCTCATCATGCCAAACAATATACCAAAGTTGTCTTTAAAATTAGTGCAGTTGTACCAGTAGACCTACATACAGGGTGTTAAAAATCA
This sequence comes from Polyodon spathula, assembly GCF_017654505.1. Classification (NCBI taxonomy): domain Eukaryota; kingdom Metazoa; phylum Chordata; class Actinopteri; order Acipenseriformes; family Polyodontidae; genus Polyodon; species Polyodon spathula. The sequence continues at coordinate 135,138 of NC_054573.1, read as the reverse complement.
GAATGCAGCAGTAGACAAGTTTATTCAGAATATATACCCTATAGTGGTTCCATTAAGGTAAAACAACCCTTTGTCCTTAATCTAGTAAAACACTCTTCAAAATGAGAAGTCTTTAAAATACAGTCGTTAAAACACTTATCCCTGCAGAATGGCACCCCCCCCCCCCCCCCCCCCCCCCCCAAAATCAGCAGAAACATTTGCAAGGTCTAATTCTGCCAAGTTTTGGCAATGTGGACAGATTGTTGACCTTTTTTTTTTTTTTTTGTAAGAGAGAAAACAAACGGATGGCTGCTAGCTACATCCTCCAAGATAACTGAGATATTAGTACTAAACAGAAAAAAAATCACCAGAAAGAGCCCAGATGTAGAGCAGGGATTTAGGCCTTTGTGTCATCTGATTGCATTTGAACCCCTGCTCCCTGTCCTCTCAGCCATGCACCCAGAGCCTGGAGACGGTGAATCTGGGGCACAACAGCATCGGGAACGAGGGGGTCCACAAGCTGAAGGACGGGCTCATTGCAAACCGCTCAGTCCTGCGTCTGGGCTTGGCCTCCACGAAACTCTCCTGTGAAGGTAAGCTTGCCATCCTTCCTTCCAGCCAACTGAAGAAGCTCTTCTAGTGTACTGCAGGTCTGCTCTTGAAATGCAGTACAGTTCCAGTTGCTGTTGCTACCGTTCTGTGTGTCCGATGCTCTGACAGTCTGCAAACAGAACGTGTGGCCTACATCTCAGGAAGTGATCTTTTTATTTTTTTATCTATTTTTTTTTTTTTTAATCTGAAAACAGTATGTACCAGATATGCCCTGGATTAAAGTTTAAAATGGGAGATTTTTATCCCAGTGAAAAGGAGTGATGATAAGAAGTAAGTTAGCACTGTATTAAGGTGGATGTATGAAATATCTTAAGATGACTAGCAGACCAAAGAGTTGTTTTTCCCCCTACTTGTTCAAGGATCTGCAGTGAATTGTCCGTTTTGTACACTGAAGCAAGTACTAGCAGAAGCATTTCTCTACTTGACTTTCCAACAGTGTCCTCTGGCCTTTGTTTTTGTGCTGTGATTAAAGTATTGGTTGGAGTCTGTCAGCTCCTTTTTAAGTTTTAATCAACTACCCCTAATTCTTCTTTGTCCTTGGCTCAGTCAATGAGACCCCTCACACTAGAGCTGCTGTAATAGTGTTGTGAGCTGTGTGTGCACCTCTCTTGCAGGGGCGGTAGCAGTAGCAGAATTCATTGCTGAGAGCCCGCGTCTGCTGCGGCTGGACCTCCGTGAGAATGAGATCAAGACTGGTGGCCTCATGGCTCTCTCCCTTGCCCTGAAGGTCAACACCTCCCTGCTGAGACTAGACCTGGACCGGGACCCCAAGAGAGAGGCTGTGAGTCAGGATAGCTAGCTGTAGTGTACAGCCATGGCCAGAAGCTTCATGAAGTCGCATGAAACCTGCTGAATAATGTTACTTTAACTTGTTGAATTACATACTGCTTTCCAGTTTTCCATTTAACAAATTGAAAAATGCAACATTTCCAAATCTAACATGAAATACTGTACTACTATTATGGCTTCTGGTAGACTTTTGTGATATAATTGTGTATTTGCTTTGATAACATGATGTTAAATAAAAGATCAAAATTTATGATTTATTTATTTATTTATTTATTTATTTATTTATTTATTTTTTTTTAAATTATGTCTCAACCCTAAAATTCTGGGTGATGCAAAAATTTTGGCCATAGCTGTACAGGTGGGGTACAGTTTTGTTTTGAATCTAAGTTTAATGTTCACACATTAGTGTCTTGGCAACAGGAGGTAAAGAAAAACTGTTTCGAAATTACAGTTGCGCCACTTTATCAGAACGCCTCGGGAGAAGTAAAAATATCCTGAATAAGCAGCTTTCCCAATGAAACGAGAGGCATTTGAGTCGACCTTAGTCACTCTTTTTTGTTTCTAAATGAAAAGAAAAAGAATGAAATCGCATTATGATTAAATGTTAAATACATGATTGTTCACTTTCTTTATTGCAAGCCAAAGAATTCTTGTTGAAGAATTTGTCTACATTTCTTTAGTATTTCATTATTTTTGTGATTTGAGAGTTTAGTTTTAAAAATTGCTGAACGACCTACTGCATCATATGATCCTCTTGGTATAAGAAGGAACAGACACTTGCACACATGAAGACATTGATAAAGACATGTTGAAACATTGTTACATTTATGTGATGCTATATGAAGCTATGATAAGTGGCGCATGTCTTTTTCAATCAATTCTGTATTTTAAGCATGTTTTTTATTGCAGGTAAAAAGTTTCCTCGAGACCCAGCGAGCCCTGCTCTCAGAAATCCAAAACGGCTGCAAACACAATTTCATCCTGGCCAAAGAGAAGGAGGAGACGGAGCAGAAGATGCACCAGTCTGCCTCCATGCCAGAGATCACCATGGCACTGCCACAGACTGAGGAAGGAGTGGCAGCAGAGGGGAGCGGGCAGGGCGAGGTAGGGGGCGGCAAACCACCATCACACAAACAAGAGGAGGAGAACGAAGCAGGAGCAGCAACCTCCAACAACCTGGAGCAGGAATCCGATTCAGATACTGATGATGAGGTGGAGGGATCTGCACAGGCTCCTGTATCCGTGGAGAAGACGACGACTCCTCCTCCTCCTCCTCCACCCTGCCACCCTGTACCCACAGCAGCTGTGCTGGTGGAGCCCCCTAGTGGTTCAGGAGATGCTGCACCTTCTTTTCGGCTAGAAGATAAACCCGGGCCAGTGATAACCCTGTGTGATCCTGCAGCCACCCTCTGCTCCCCCACACAAAGCAACGAGAAACGCATTTCTGTTACCAGCCCAGGCCGGGGCCATAAAGTCTTCGTAGTGACCCGTGTGGAAAGCCCCCCAGAGCAGCCTCTGCAGGCGGTGGGGAAAGCACAGACGACGCCTTTGCTAAGCCAGCCGACGACTCTGATCCCAGTGAAAGGAGGGCAGGCCAGCCTGGCCCTGCAAGCAAGTCCACTAAAGTCCACTGTGTCAGAATCACCTGCCCCTGCTGTTGCTGACGGCCCTCTGCTACACCTCCCCTCCAAAGCAGAGGTCAAGGAGGGGGTGCAGTGTGCTGCAGCTGCAGGGGGCACCTTTCCCAATGGATTGAAAGCAGAGTTCATCCGAATCCTGCCCAAATCCTGCGAGACTCCTGAGCCCAAAGGGGTGGGCTGTCCTGCCGAGGACGGTATGTACAGTCACTGGATACCTCACAGAATGTAACACATTAAGCTTTGTTATTAAAAATAAGTCAGTGATGCTCAGCAAAGGTTGAATATACTCCATTGAATTGTACAACTCGCTGTATACTAAGTTGTGGCCAGGTAGTAATCCTAGTTTGTAGCTGTCCCAGTGTTGTAATATTTCAGTTTCACTTTGTCCCTTCCATCACTTGTCCCTCTCCCATATTTTCCCCACATTTGTGTATATACAATATAATATACAGTAGACATGAAATGTACTCTTTATAAGGCTTCTATTCCAATGTGATGTGATACTGAGTGTAGTACTGCATGACATCACGATCCAGTGCTGGCGTTAACTAAATTGTGCAAATCATACCAAATTCTTAAAACCGATTATTTATAATATCTGATTAAAATGCATGAGTCTGTCTGTTTGCTGGATGGCTATGCATGGCATTACATAAGTGCTGACGAAATTATTACATATTTTCTGAAGCTTTCACCTGAAATGTATCTTACTGACTGGAGTCTGACAATGACGGGTCAGCTCAGGCTCCCTAACGCTGCTTTACCCTGTGTTTGCTGTTGAGTGCAGAGCTGTGCTGTTGGGAGGGAGAGAAGAAGCTGGAAGAGCTGCTGCTAGAAGCGAGTCTGGAGACTGGGAGAGAAGCACTGTGACACAGCCACGGTAAACACAGCCATTAAACTAAGTTAAGCAACAACCTCTATTAAAACACAGAAGTCTTGGTGCAACATTCCTTTTTTTGCTGATGATTAATACAATCTATTGTCTGTAACAAATCAATTACACTACATGTACAACACAATGTGATAGTTACATATAAGAAAGCTGTAAATATGTTCTGTTTACTAGTCTGAACATTTCAGCACATTTTCAATGATACAATGTGTATACGTTGTGTTTCTGATGGGCTACTTGTGTGATGCATGATAAGATCAAATGATCTTTCAGTGATGGACTATTATGTTAATAGACAACCATTAAATTAGATAGGAAGCTACCAACTACAAAACAAACGTATACTTCATTCAGGAACCATTCGGTGGACTACAAGAGCTATGTTGCCGTCTTATGTCACAATACAAACAATGCACAACTCTATTCCAATAACATATCCTGGAAAGAAAGTGTCACGATTCATCGGTGCACAGTTACAGTCCTACAGCTGAGAATGACAGCATTGCACACTAGAAACAGAGCTGTACTATTGACGAAAGAGGGTCACCCTCAGTTAACATTGGAATCTCTTATTGTTTTCTTTCTCCTTTTCACAGGGGTCCTTAACTCAGCGGATTGACAACTGCAGGCCGTCCCCGGAACTCACCTGCTTTTGTTTTTTTTTTTTTTTTTTTTTTTTTTTTTAAACTCTGTTTCATTCATCCTCAAGAAAACTGAAGTGCAACAAAAAAGTCACCCCATTCTACTTTAAAAATAAATAAATAAATAAAAATGAAGAAATCAATAAAACATAAAGAAATGCTCCTTTGTTTTCTATCACTACATTCCATCTGCCGCAAGTCTAGAAGGAAGATGCTCCTACTGTTATCCAGTGTAACCAAAGAAACGGGATTCTGTCTGGACAGACTCGTATGTTCCTGCTTAATGGACCCGAAAAGTGCTCCTGTGAAGTTCCCCCAGCAGAAGTGGGTTCTGTGTTCACTAGAAATATCAGATGAGAAAGGAGAGGGTCTGCTCATGGCCACTGCATCAGAAGCAGCATGTGCAATCTGCAGCACGTGTTACACCAGAGAGTTTGGAGTATTTCAAGTACATTGCGGAGTTTCTTCTTTTGGTTTTGAAAACTACTTAGCAAAGTAGTCCATTGGATTTCTTCACTTTCTGATTCAGTATCAGTCACTACATTTGGAAGCTTGGAATTTCTGCTTCATATATCCGGGTGCCCAACTTTTCTTTTGTTCTAAAAAAACAAATAGCATGTATTCTCTCTTCTTGTAGCAGTGTTCCATTGGAAGCACACACATACACACAGAAACACAGAGACAAGCGCTGCCTTCGTCCAACAGACCCACTTTGCTGCTTCAGAGATTAAAGATATTTTCTTATTTATTTTATAGCTACTTCCACAGTAGATAATTAATTCATTTTTGGTCAATCGTCTGACCCTTGTACCTTTTCCACACTACCCAAGCTATGCACAGTCATCATGTGCTGAAGTCGTGATTGTGAGTGTCATAGTCAGGTGGTTTCCATGTATATTCATTGCGCATTAAGCAGTGTAATGGCATTGCTGTGCTTTGTTATGAGGTAGCAATGGGACTCTTATGGAAGTCAATAAAGCTGAAGACTGAAGGTCGACGGTCGAGTCCCATTAATTCAGAAGGCACAGCAATGCCATTATCAAGGTTACACTACAACTTTTTAATGTTATTTATTCACCTCTGTCTGAAGTAGCCACTGCAGTCCACTGTTTTGTTTTGTTTTATATATATATGTATATATATGAGCAGGGCTCAGCATTGATGTGAAGCGATTCGTCAGTGAGCGATGGTTTCAGAACTGGTGTCTTAATCTCTCAGCTGTGCTTTATTTGCACGTCCTTTATTGAGTACAGTACATAGTGGTGGTGTGTAATGTCAGTTTTGCCCCAGTAGTAAACACTATAGGTGGTGCTGCTCTCATTTCTAAACAATCTGAATATTTGAGAATTGAAGCTTTAGGGCTGTGCAGCTTTTTAGGCCTTAAATACCAAAATATATGCAGCCCAAATAAGTCAAGTGTGAAATCTGGAGAGTAGAAGAGTTCAGTCAAAGGGGGGGGGGAGGGAGTAGATAGCCAGATAAACATGTTTCTAAAAGACGCCTATGTTTAGAGTTGAACCCTTAGTGAGGATGATGTGATTGATTCACAAACTCTGCAGGAGAGTATGTGAGCAGGTTCTGTACAGCACAATGGATCGTCGATCCTGCAAACTTAAGATGCTTTAAATAATTGTTTGGGGAAAGAAGTCGGCAGGCTGAACAAGGTCAGGGTTTCAGTTCTTTGGTTGTTTTCTGCCAAAAAAAACATATCCTATGTTTAAAGTGTGTTTCAATGTGAGAACAAACCCAGCAATGGTGTTGATGTCTGACACTGTGCTGTCCAATTTAAAAGCTAAACTGGGGGTGGGGAGTCAGGAAAGGAGGAATAGAATGTATGGCTGAAACGAGGGATGCATGAAAGTCCTGAAACCTGGGGTGCTGGTTCAATTCCAGCCGAGATTTACCTTTAAGAGAAAGATTTATGGTTTGAAAGTCCTGGCTTCCAAAATGTGCTAAAATCCCATTCCAAGAATCTCAGAGTTAATAATAATAATAATAATAATAATAATACTTTTTAAAAGGGAGAGTCTTTAGCCACACTGGCCAATAATTTCCACTATGGGCAATTTGTAGACCCTCGCCATATTAATTTTATTCATATTAAAAAAAAAATGAAGTGGACTCCACCCCCAGTTGATGAAGCGTGATGGATCTCTTCATAGTCCAATAAGAGGAATGTCTGTGTGCTCATTTCCACGTATTTGACTCCATAATAAATGTAGAACCTTGGAAATTCGCTCACGTAGGAAACCCAATGTGTGTTTTTTGCACATCTTGCAGTTATAAAAAAATGGTTGCGTGGAAGGGGGAAGTATGGTAGGTTTTGCCCAGTTCCTGGTGAATGTACAGTTGACCATCCACAATAATGACCACCATCACAACACACACACACACCACGAGACTGTTGTGGGAGTCTGATGTACAATCTGTCAAATGGTCCACACTTTGCCTCTGCCTGTGATGTACAGTAGCTGCTCTGGGTAGAGTTTAAGAGATTCTAGTTAATTGAATAATTTACTCAGGTTTTACCTGCATTTGCATGTGGAGTTTTGAAAGAAGCACTTGTTACAGCACACATGTATTTTTCATTGAAATGCTGTCTGGTTCCATACTGAGTTTGCGTGCCTTACTTCCAGTAGTCTGTTACTGTTGTATACCCAAGTTCATTTCAACTCCACACAGTCTTCAGCTGCTGTAAAAGCACGGCTGTCATTATGGGAAGCAGCTAACCTTGGAAGTGTTTATTAGTGTAACAGATTCCAGTTCTGGCCAAAAGTTTTGCATTACCCTATAGAACAAACTAATGAATGAAACCTGTTATTACATTAACATGTTGAATTACATACCGTGTTGTAATTTTCCATATACTTTATGAAAAGCTGACATTGAAAAATGTGACATTTTGAAATCTAACATGAAATACTGTACTACTGGCATGCCTTCCAGTAGACTTCTACAATGTCGATTTGGAGTTTCTTTGATACATGAAAAAAATTAAGTATGTTCATTTTATTTTTTTGGCCACAGCTGTACACTACATAATTTTTTTTTTTTTTTTTTTTTTTTTTTTTTTTTACTATTTCTAAAATGACCATTATTGAGTATTTTTGTAGTTCTGATTGAGACCTCTAAAAGTAAGGTGTATGGAAGTATTTCTTTAACTCCTTCAGGGATGTCTGTCTCCAATGTGGTTGCTTTCCAAGCACTTATCAACAACAACAACAACAATAATAGTCGAGTGAAAACCGCAGTTCTGTAGTGTCTTTATTAATCAGAACACTTGACAAACTAGAGATTACTTTATAAAAGGCAGCCTGCTGGGAAATTGAATGTATTGTAAAGTCTTTTTCACACTAAATAGTAACTTAGATGAATCATTGCTAAATATGATATATATATATATATATATATATATATATATATATATATATATATATATATATATATATGGGTGTGATTTATTATTATTATTTTTTTTGTGCAATAAGATTTTCGGGTAGTTGGTATTTGCTGCTTGTAAATCAAGTCTGGAGACAGGGTGGGGTCTAGTAAAATGTGACGTGAATCAGAACGATATGTAGTATCAGGTAAAACACTATGGGGACTGTTAATTGATCTAAACGATGGCTGGTCTAAATAAGTCTGTTTAGTGACTTTATAGTCCCCTCTCAGACAGAAACTCACATGCAGACTATTGGTTTCATACCCTCAGTGGAGGCGTTTAGATCACAGTGTAGATCAATTAAATAGACCCCTATAACCCATTTTGTTGAACTGTTATTTGTCTCTTATCTCTGTATTATTATGATTTTTTGCAGACTTTTCCTTGTGCTTTATTGTATCCAAGCTCTTTTCATTACCCTGTGTCTGTCTGCTACCTAAAGGTGGTAATAGGTCTGTTTTTTAAAAAAAAAAAATGCTGTTTAAAATGACACACATCTACCTGCATTGGTTATTTATTCTCATGTGTTATCTCTGCATACAGAATAGGTTCAGAAGGGAATATACATTGTATTAAAAAATGTCCAAAAATATTCTGGGCTGTACATAACTGCTGAGAAAAGGAGCTTCGGGCAGGTGTGAAA